>NC_090266.1:1066293828-1066601236 GCF_040414725.1 Anabrus simplex | reverse complement strand
TGACGATGATGTTGAGAGGCCTACTAATTCGAGAAGACGCGTAAGGATGCGCTAGATCGGTTGCCAGCTGTCTCAGACATACCCTTCTCGCTATTTGCTTCCCGGTTGTTGCCTTATACAATGCAAAAGCATTTATACCAGCGTGATTTAGTATGTTGAAGAAGACATGCACTGGCCATTGCCGAAACATCGACTTTACCGTGTACCTACGGCCCATTTGATCTACTATGTCGACACTAATATTGGTAGAATTATAGAAAGAGACTGTTTCAGGTTTTTTTCTTCGGATGTTGTTCGTTTATGCTTACATCAGTATGTACTGTACTGAGAATGAGGGCATTCTTGTTCTTTTTACCCTGGTAGGACGTGAGAGTTGCATCCTCATTTTTGTACGCTACTGTGCTGTAGAGTGTGTCACTGCTGGTCTTCACAGAAGGAGGAACTTCTCTGCTACTACGGTTCAGTGTGCCTGCGATACTAGTGTTCTTTTTCTTCAATGATTTTGCTGGTTTCAGTGAAGTGAAGGATTTATCACAGGTAATATTCTTCCCTGATTAATGAAAGGCTCAAGAAGACGCAATACTGCAGGTTAACTTGTTTGTAAGTTTCATCTTTCCCAAGATAGAGAAAACCCTTTAAAACATTCTTGGCTTCTACATCGACAGCCAACCAAAATTTAATACCAAACTTGTCTGGTTTATTGCCATCTAAGCGTTGGGCATCTAGCTTTCGATGGAAAGAGCTGTTCATCCATGGTAATGCTCTAACTTGCTGCAGCAAACAGTACAATTAGATATAAATTTGTCCACAACGGACACAAGCGCAAATTTATCAGTTTTCAGGCGATCCCTGCGGGTAGATTTTTCATCGAATCGAAGAAACCTCATGATTTCCAGGAAACGGCTTCGTGCCATAGCTTGGGAGAAAATTCCAAGACCCAACTTCTGTGACCACAGGTCGAGAACGTTCGAGTCAGCTCCATAAGTTCCGCGTGCGTATAAAAGACCGAAGAAAACGTCCAATTCTTCCAAAGAAAGTGTCTATTCAGGATTGTTCAGAATTTCGCGGGTTCTAACCTCAGTACTTCGTTTGACGTGGCGCAGCATGGATTCATCAATAAAAAGACGCCAAGCAGTAGAGGGACAAGTTTCTTCAATGTGGCGTTTGCCATAACCTGTCGGACCTGGAATTTCCCTGAGTATATTTTGCTGTCCTCGATGGCCTGGCAGGCTCTGTAGATCAACGCGAGTCCATACAGTTCCATCCAAAGCAACCGCTTTCTCGCCGACCGCCAGGTGCTGACCACGCCCTTTATATTGACTTACCACAGCCTTCTGCAGTTGACATCATGGTCCTTGCTAGTGGTTTAATTATCTTCCTTAGTGTTTCCTTCGCCTCCAAAATATAAAGCCAAACTTAATTACACTGTGCACAGAATTACGTAAATCCAAAATGACTGACATCAAATAGGCTTACTTTTGTCAGCAGACGTTTTGCTGGTGCGCGTGCACCGCCGTTTGGCGGGTAATTCCCTAACTCTTGAGGCTGAAGGCTGCTGTGTGATTTCATTTTCACACGGAAACTCTACAAGACCAGCGCAACTAGAATCACTATCCGAACTACGTCTTTGCAGTTATCGAGGTACAAATCACTCCCACCTTCATCGCTCGTTTGTGATGGGGAAAAGTTATGTAAATGGTTCAGGAATTTCGGCATCCGTCAGCAGACTACTTGTGTCAGTGTGACGTAAAGGAAATTGTAAAAAACACGAAAATCATATTTTCAGTTTACTACTCTCCATATTAATACAAGCATCATACTTTCTGTTGTATATTCCGATCTTGTAAAGCGATATGTCACAGCCTTAGTTGAACAACGATTCACCGAGCAATTTGGATACGCGGTTTCCTTCACATAGCTGCGAGCTTGCATTCAGAAGACGGTGGGTTCGAATCCCACAGCCCTGAATGTTCTCTATGGTTTCCCATTTTCACGCCAAGAAAATGCTGGGGATGTACGGTAATTGAGACCACGGTCGCTTCCTTCACAGTCCTAGCCCAGTCCTATTCCATCGTCGCCATAAGACCTATCTTGTGTAGGTACGATATACATAAAATAAAACTATGCTTCTTTCTAACGATCAGCTAGTAAAGTAACTAATCGACAAGCTTAAATACAGGGTATTTCAAAAACACATGTCATAATTTCAGGGTTTGATTCCTCACACACAGGAAAGGAAAATGTGTATATAATAATGGGTCTGGAAACGCGTAGTTTTTCGTGGGCTACAACCTTAGGTGTTTTG
Organism: Anabrus simplex; assembly: GCF_040414725.1. Classification (NCBI taxonomy): domain Eukaryota; kingdom Metazoa; phylum Arthropoda; class Insecta; order Orthoptera; family Tettigoniidae; genus Anabrus; species Anabrus simplex. The sequence goes on along the minus strand of NC_090266.1, from coordinate 1,066,598,931 downwards.
GGGTAGCTTGCACGTACTGATGTACTCCCGTCATTATAACTTACAAGAGGTGTTCAAAACTGGCCACCTCCTGCCATACTGCAGGCTTGTTCTCGTCGTCCCATGGAGTTACGAACACGCTGGAATATGCCTCGTGTTATACGTATTGTTTGAAATTAGGTGATTGTGGAGGCCAAGAAAGTAGGCATTTGGGGACCCACATTTATACACACTTCTTTCCTTTTCTATATGTAAGAAATCCAATCTTGAATTTATGCCGTGAATTTTTGAAACATCCTGTATACGTAACTGAATGACTCTGAATTATTGACACAATGAAAGTAATGTACCCATTTAGACTAACATTAAATTAGCAATGCTTTCTAAGCTTTTCCAAAAATACTCACAAAATATAAAGCAAATTATTCAAACAGACGCCAAACCCGTATGGAATACAATCTGCATTAGTACTCATTAAATGGAGAAACGTTCGTACTGTTATCAGTATCAACGAATCCTACGACGTTCTGACATACTCCTGTTTTGTGGTAATATTCGTTAAAATGATAAGAGAGTTCATAAATGATGAACATTATAAAATATTTTGCAAAAGTGGGAAATTATTCTACCAGTGACTTATGAAATGTTAATGAATATCCCCAACATCCCCATGGTGTGAAAATTGTAAACTACACAAAACCACCTTTAGGGATACTTATAGTGGTGTTCAAACCGCCATCTCCCGAATGTAAAAATAGCTACGCAGCCAATTCGCTCGTCAGCCCTCTTGAGCTCCCGGCGGGTACTGAGTTGTCACTGAACGCATAGGCCACGTATCTTACGTCCCAAAACTTATTTTCCTTGGCTCTGTAACGTTGCTCTAGTACAGACAGGTTATCGGTGACGGTGGAATTTGAAAGGGCGAGGTTAGAGAGGTAGTATTCATGGTCTTACTGTAAGCATAGTCCTGGCATTTTATTGTTGTGAATGGGGAAACCACGGAAAACCATCCTCATGGCTGCTGGTGGGGAAATTCAAACCTACCACCTTCCGAATGCTAACTAGCAGCTACACGGTCCGTGACATGATGCCAACTGCCATGCTCCGTCCTAAACCTGTCCTCTAAAAGTAACAAACTTGCACGGCAATGCTGACGCTATACCACAGGGATCATCAGAAATATTTCACTCGTACTAAGTTCGGGAGACTGTTGACGAAAATTTCGAAGAAACTTTTTGATGCCATTTAGGCTGCCTGAGTGTCAATTTCGACGTTCCATTATATCTAGCAGATGGCGGAGGAATAGATTTATGGCTGAAATTGAATACATTTTGTGGGTAAACACCAAATGTGTCACCAGTCTCTTCTATAATCCGACATCGCACGGCATGGAGTATCAAACTGACATTTTTTCGTCCTTCAAAATTCCAGCTACTTCTGCCGGCTTTGAAACCGCGATATTGGGATCCAGAGGTCGACACTCTACCACTGATACACGCGGTAACAGTAAGTGATGCTACGTGCCAGTCAGTCGAGACTGACCACAATACTCTTATCTCCACACTCGTGTCACACATGGCCCACAATTGTTCGAGTGTCTGCGTAACGCAACCTCAGTCATATTACTTGGTTTTCATAACCGAATACAGATCCCTCATATCCATAAGCCGTCAAGATGACCTCGAGAGACTGAGTATATCCTGTTCCAACCCTCAGGTCACGATCGAAATTCTTGCATGAGCTAGGAATCGACCCTGGGGCCCGGCTGACGGGCAAGATCCATGAATGGTGGCACTGGATTATCTTTGGGGTTAAATAGCTGTGGAACTTACCTGCACACATGGGCATTTACACAGAATCGTCGATCACAGCCGTAGGATGTAAGAAAACAAGACTGGGCCTGCTTAATGATTATTACTAATTACACTGCCTGACAAAAGAGAAGGAATGATCTAATATTATCCCATTTTGGTATGCATACAATTGACGTGTGAGTAAATGATTAGATTTACAAAGATCTGTAATGTGTAGAACGCCCACCAGAGTGCATTAGTGCTGGCACTGTCCTGTTGTTGATAAGTTTCTTTTTTTGCTATTTGCTCTACGTCGCATCGACACAGATAGGTCTTATGGCGACGATGCGACAGGAAAGGCCTAGGAATGGGAAGGAAGCGGCCGTAGCCTTAATTAAGGTACAGCCCCAGCATATACCTGGTGTGAAAATGGGAAACCGCGGAAAACCATCTTCAGGGCTGCCGACTGTGGGGTTCGAACCCACTATCTCCCGGATGTCAGCTCACAGCTGCGCGCCCCTAACCGCACTGCCAACTCGCCCGGTGGCATTCAGAGCAAAACAATGACAAATGGTTGCGCGGTTTGGGTTACGTTGCCTTCGGGATGTATTCGGGAGATAGCGGGTTCGAACCCCACTGTCGGCAGCCCTGATGATGGCTTTTACCATTTTCACAACAAGCAAATTCTGGGGTTCTACCTTAATAATTAAGGGAGTGGCTTCTTCCTTCCCATTCCTAGCCCTGTCCTAACCCATCGTCGCCATTTATACTTGTCTCCCCGGCTGAGTGGCCCAGGCGGTTGAGGCGCTGGCCTTCAGAACCCAACTTGGCAAGTTCGATCCTGGCTCAGTTCGGTGGTATTTGAAAGTGCTCATATACGTCAGCCTCGTGTCGGTAGATTTACTGTCTCGTAACAGAACTCCTGCGGGACTAAATTCTGGCACCTCGGCGTCCCCGAAAACCATCAAAAGTAGTTAGTGGGGGTAAAAACCATAACATTATTATTAAAACGTGTCTGCGCTGGTACAAGGTGAAACATATAGGCAAAATCAATACGAGTGTTTTAAAAGATTGTCGTTTCTATGTTTGTGTACAATCAGACCACTTCAATGGAATTGACCTCCTTCTTCCAGGCTAGGATCGACATCTAAATATTATTATTATTATTATTATTATTATTATTATTATTTGAATTATAGTGCTTTAAACATCAATGCAATGATGCTGTTTCTTTATCTTCTCCAACGTCCTGGTCACACTGCTCAACAATGTTCCCTATTATTTGCCTAGCTTCACTACGAATTATTTTCCACTTCTTTGCGAACTGTAGACATAATTAATGCAAAAGTTCTATCCACCGAATCATAAAAGTAGATGCACCCTCGAAGAAAGGTTCTTTTTTTTTTTCTTTTGCTAGTTGCTTTACGTCGCACCGACACAGGTAGGTCTTATGGCGACGATGGGACAGGGAAGGGCTAGGAGTGGGAGGGAAGCGGCCGTGGCCTTAATTAAGGTACAGCCCCAGCATTTGCCTGGTGTGGAAATGGGAAACCACGGAAAACCATATTCAGGGCTGCCGACATTGGGGTTCGAACCAGAAAGATTTTTGGAATTCAAAGCAAAGAAAATCTAACTAGAGTGAGTGATAATTACGATTTAAATGCGCAGGTATGATTAACGCCAAGAAAGCCACTCAGATAATGCCTTGAGGAGCGGGCCGATATTTTCCGCTAGATAGCAGTAAGGAGGCTGCTGTGGTAACGGCAGCTAGGCTGTGTGAAGGGAAGAGGTCCTCACTCCACGCCGCGCTAGCAAACACCTGAGCTCCCGACAGGACCTGGCTTCACTCAGAGGTAAATTCAACATTTCTTGTTTGTACACCCGTATTAATAAACAGTTGGAAGTATTATGAAATACACAGCTCATACACGAAGAAAATATTGTAATGGCTACGGTCTTGTGAAAAATATTTGTCGTGGGCAAGGTAGAATTGTGATGGCAGTGAAATGAAAGTAGTTCGTTAAAATGAAAAAAATGAACTGAGTATGATCATGATGAAGATGCTTGTTGTGTAAATGGGCCTTGCATTTAGGTCATCGGCCCCTAATGGCACGAAATGTAATAAAAATTTAAAATTTCAAAATTCATCCACAGAAAAGAAATGGCGTATGGCTTTTAGTGTCGGGAGTGTCCGAGGACATGTTCGGCTCGCCAGGTGCAGGTCTTTTGATGTGACTCCCGTAGGTTACCTGCGCGTCGTGATGAGGATGAACTGATGATGAAGACGAAACGTACACCCAGCCCCCGTGCCAGGGAATTAACCAATTATGGTTAAAATTCCCGACCCTGCCGGGAATCGAACCCAGAACCCCTGTGACCAAAGGCCAGCACGCTAACCATTTAGCCATCCAATGACCAGAATTCAAAAATGAAGAAAGAATGGATGGATATGAATGTACAGTAAAATAATCAGCGGATCCAACTCACAATATTAAAAATTTTTAAACATCCAAAATCAATCCACTGAATAGAATTCAAAAAGACGACGATGAACAATGATAATGAACTTAAGACAATCAGTGGATCCGACCCGCAATGCCCCACCTCCCCAGAAACTACCTTAAAGCAATGATATATACAGTTCAAGTGACTGCTTCCAAAGCACAATCCTCAATCGATGATGCTTGTTGTCTTAAGGGGACCAAAATCCAGGTCAACGGCCCCTCATAATGGTACTTATCGCTAGTACAGTAGAACCACGGTATTTCTCATGTAGCGGTACTAATCACAACTAACGTAGACTCACGGTGTTCCTCATATTGTAGTACTTCTCACACGGATCCGTATTCTCCCGTGGTGTTCCTCACATTGTGGGTACTAATCACAGGGACCCGTATTCTCCCGTTGTGTTCCTCACATAGTGGGTACTAATCACAGGCAGCGCAGTCCCGCGGCATCGCTCGTATAGTGGTACTTTTCCCAGGCAACGCCCAGACCCGTGGTATTCCTCGAAACGCAGACCCATGATAACCACAACCAATTACTGAAACACCCCAGTGAGGATAGCCTCTTTTGATCTCCTTGGGTGTTCCAACCGAACCAATCACACCCACGAATTATATGTAGAAGTTAGAGATATTATTGTCAGTATTCGATTTATTATTATTATTATTATTATTATTATTATTATTATTATTATTTCATTTGTATATTTTGTCATTTATATTTGTAAGATATCCACATATGTAGGTATGAGTAATTTGTTTTGCACGAGTGGGAAAACATTGCTATATTGGACTCTGGTAATTTGGATGACTCATGCGGGCATCCCAGTGTCTGATGAGATGTGTTTGTTGATGTTATTGTACTAGGAAAGTTCTATGAGCCATGTGATATACCCCAGCGTTTGTTTATTTCTTGGGACCAAGTATGGGTTCAGGGCATGGTCTTGACGAGAGCATCACTCATGATTGGCTGGCAAGGACCAATCCAGACGTATTATCTGAGAGGAAGGGGAATGCTGATGTCTATAAAGGTTGATCAAACGGCGGGAACCAGGGAATCACGACGGAAGAGAACCACAACTGACACACTGTACGGGAAGGAAGTGGTGCTGATACACGGTACTGGAGTGACACGGCTGCAATGGACTGGACTTCAAACGTTCGAGGAGCGTAGTCTTGTTATGTTCGTGGAAAGTGGCTGATCGACGGATTGTGGAGTGCTTGCGCATTAAGTATTGTAGCACTTGTGGCGACCTGGCATTATATGTTAGTGAAAGCTATCTCAGACTTTCCATAATTTATGTTCAGGGTCGACAAGCGTGTGTTACTTAAATGTATATATCTTTACAACAAGTATTAAAGTCTGTGAACACAGTATTACGAGGTACAGTATCTGTGTGATGTTAGAAGTGCTGATTATGATAATTGGCAAGTAGTATTGCTACAGAGACAGTGAAGGGTATTTATCTATATATATGTACATTGTTCATCGGACTATCTACAAATGGTAGCTTAGTTCTCGCTTTCGTTTTCCCACGGTTTTCATTGTTGTTGTTGTAAATATGGAGTCTTCCAGCAATGTTTTGTGTGTGTATTATATGTATAATTTTGTGTGTTGAGGTGCTCATGCATGGATTTTGTTAAGAATATAGTTAGCTATTTTAGAATCAGTGGAGTTATTGATGAACCTAGGTGCAGTTCCTACCTATTTAGTCGTTTTCAGGAGGTTAGGTAATGCCAGCAGCAGATGTACCAGTACGCAGCATTATGTACACGCCCTGGGATATAAAGTTCATCAAGCTCTATCAAAATTCGAGGGATCCATTCTGGTGAACTCTGGCGCCCATATTACGGACATTTCGGTTAATTATGTTTATTAATTTTATTAAGTTTCTGAGTAATTTTATTTATATATTTTTATTCATGATATTATTTATCAATAGTCTTCAAATTGTTACAACCTAGACAGAGGGGAACCTCCATCATAGTGACGGATACTATACACGGATATTCTATACCAGGGCCTCTCAAACGCCCAAAATCTCACGCGTGCAAACCGAGACGCAGGGGTTCTATGCACTGTGCATCGGTCCGACTCGGCTCGGTTCGTAGCAGCGTTTTGTCTTGGAGTGGCTCGGCTAAGCTCGGCTCAACTCTGCTCGGAATGTGGAGCGCTGCTGGGCAAATGAGGATGGGGAGACAGGCGGAGCGAGCGAGACTGGCGTAGGGGAAGAGAGAGACAGCGCTATTGCTCAAAATCGAGGAGTGGAGATCTGCACTCTGGTCAACCTAGCGAAGTCGTCTATTGCACCTTGCGCCACGCAATGCAGCGGTGCATGCACCCTGAGAGGCCTGCTCTAAACCCATAGTGACCCACCCACAGACCCATGATATTCATCACATGTAGTACTAATCTCAAGAAAGTCGACTCATGGTGTTCCTCTTGTGATGGTACTAATTACAGGTAATCTCATGGTTCAAACTTCAGCATCCCTTGGTCTCCCCTTTTAGTCGCCTCTTACGACAGGCAGGGGATACAGTGAGTGTGTTCTCCGTCTGCGTCCCCCACCTACAGGATAAGCTGGAAGTGTTTGCAATGCTCTAATTTCATCGAAAATATTTTTCTACTTTCCCCTAGTTCATAGAACTGCGCAGAACTGGACATATTCATCACGTTCTTTGTGAGAGTTTGAGGCAAGCATGCTGCGTTAGTCCTACGCCTGCGTAACTCTCACCCAGCTGATGAAATGAAGAATGCAATTCATATGGAAATATTTGTGTTTCTAGCAGCTGAGTTTTGGAGAGTAAATACGAGCACTATGTGCCTATCCAGTGACTGTTTACCCGCGAATCGTCAATATTATCAACAATCTCTATTACGTAGTTTATTAAAAAAATAACAATGTCGCTGAAGCGTGCATACGCGCAGCCAATGGTTCGGTGACACCTTCTGCTACTTTCAGGATTCTAGAACGCAAGTAGGATAACATTCTTCTTTCGTGTTAGAGATTCAAGGTCGTACAAGCTACTATAGGCTCCCGCTGAAAGTGATACGGGAAAGCACTAGACTGCGAATACAGTGGCTATAGCTTTAATTGAGGGGCTGGGTGCAAGCAGGGAATTTCATAGGAAGCGTCCTTTTTAGTAACACGTATTATTGTGTACCCTGATGTGTAATTCGTATGATCTCTAATTTTCAGAGGCCACGAACATCTGAAGGACGCGTGCATTATAGGAACATTATTATTCCAAGTGGTCAAAATGAAAAGTATGGAAGTGTCGAAATTAAGGTTATTTCGGGCGGTAACTAAGAAGACGAACATACTTCGCCATGTACTCACAGCAACATATACATTATTTTTCGCAGTTACTCAATGCCTAGTGCTTGTACCCATTTTCTTCAGGCCATAAATAAGTTCAGATTTAATTTTGTTAGGAAGTATTAAATCCAGTATTATTGTTTTGTTTGTATTTTTCTCACATCACTCCATGTATTCTGTGTAACGGCACTTGCATGGTCTTTAATTTTACGCCTTTCCAATATTTCTTTTTAATTTCAGTTTAAAATATTTATATAGGTCGTTTCTAAAGAAAACTAACAAAATGGCTTATTTCTCGTTGTTACTAAGATTATTCAATATAATGTTTACAGTATGAATTTTCGACTTCAATTTTCTCGAAACTTGCACTTTGGAAAACTGTATTTCTTGCACCCAGCCCCTCTATTATGGTAAAACCTGACATTTATCTGGTGTGAAAATGGGAAATCACGGAAGACCACGATGACAAACGTGGGGGGGGGGGGGGGAATTAAGATTATACGTTTCACCAAGGGAGAAGTCCTGTCAGTTTTAATTACTGTGTTGATAGGATGAAAGTACCTCATGGGAAATACTGCAAGTACATAGATGTTAATATCTTCATAGGGGTAATCACATTATCGTAAAGGTTACAGGTCTCTTCATACGGTTATGAAGGTATTTAGGGGTTGTACGGATGTCCTGATGTTGCTATTTCTTGATGGATGCGATATTTTTGCCAGAGCAAAATGTGGCTTTCTCTGAAGTCTCGGTTTCATTTATGAATGTGACAGTGCAGAAGCTACCGAGGTATGGACGGTGCTGCTTAATGGCATTCAGAGCTAATGGCTTTAGATCGCACCGACGCAGACAGGTCTTATGGGGACGATGGTATAGAAACGGGCAAAGGGTGGGAAGGAAGCGGCCGTGGCCTTAATTAAGGTACAGCCCAGCATTTGCCTGGTGTGAAAATGGGAAAGCCACGGAAAACCATCTTCAGGGCTGCCGACAGTGGGATTCGAACCCACTATCTCCCGGATGCAAGCTCACAGCTGCGCGCCCCTAACCGCACGGCCAACTCGCCCGGTGGCATTCAGAGCAAAACAATGACAAACTACCTCACTCCTCATCTGATATAGTACGCCTTAAGGCATCACCATCAGTTTTTGCTGTTTCTAGATAACTACGTAAACTTTAGTTGTGCTATATGACGATCCAACCAGTCGCTGGGCTGATGTCTTAACAGATAGACGTACAATAGAATGTAAAGGAGAGGGCGTACTAGTCACTAGTAAGACACCAATTAGAGTACAGTTTCACTGAATGGGACCCTCACCAGCATTACGTGATTTGAGAACTGGAAGAGATCCGAAGGAAAGCAACACGATTTGTACTGGTTGTCTTTTGACAAGAGAATAGTGTTACTAAAATGTTAACAGCTTTGAGTTGGGAAGCCTTGGGAGTAAAGAGACGGGCTGTTCGACTAAGCGGTATGTTTTGAGCTGTTAGTAGAGATATGGTGTATTATTATTACTATTTATTTATTTATTTATTTATTTATTTATTTATTTATTTATTTATTTATTTATTTATTTTGCTACTTCTTCTTGTCGATAATGATGATGATTAAATTTGCCTAACAGCTAGGTCATCGGCCCCTAATGGTACGAGGTACAACAAAATGACACTATAATTAAAATTTCAAAATGTATCCACTGACTTTAATCTGAACCGAATGATGATGACAAAATGACCATGAATCCGAAACAGTCAGTGGATCCAATTCACAATTTCTTATTTTCAGAGATAATGCTTGTTGTCCAAAGGGGCTCAACAACAAGGTCACCGACCCATCATAATGGTTATCACTGGTAAAGCAGAACCATGGTGCCCTCGTATAGTGATACTAATCACAGGTAACGTAGACTCATGGTGTTTCTCGCATCGTGGTACTAATCACAGGTAATGTAGACCCATGGTGTGTACACACAGTGGCACCACCGACAAACTCATGGTGTTTCGGACATAAGGGCACTGCTCACAAGCAACGCAGAACTATGGTGTTGCTCACATAGTGGTACTAGTCATAGGCAATGTAGACCCACGGTGTATCACACATTATGGTAACGCCCACAGGCAACAAAAACCCACGGTGTTTCTCAAAGTGGTACTACTCACAGGTAACGCAGACCCGTTCTGAACATAGTGGAACCGACCAGTGGAATTCACATGATGACACTTATCACAAACAACGCCCAAACCCGTAGTGTTCCCCGCAAAATGGTACTGCTCGTACGTAACGTAGACCTATGGTTTTCCTCGCACTGTGGTACTAATCACAAGTAGCCTGATCGTTCTAATGGCATCATTTGGTCGCCCCTCTTAGTCGCCTCTTACGATAGGCAGGGGATACCGTGGGTGTATTCATCGTCTGTGTCCCCCACCCACAGGAGGTTGCTACTTGTTTAACTTTGCAGTAACACATAGCAGGTTTTAGCGATGCAAGGATGGAAAAGAGCTAAGATTGGGAAGGTAGTGGCCGTGGCCTTAAGGTAGAACCCCATCATTTGCCTGGTGTGAAAATGGGAAACCAAGGAAAACCATCTTCAGAGCAGCCGACGGTAGGATTCGAATCCACTATTTCCCAAATGCAAACTCATAGCTGCGCGACCCTCACAGCACGACCAACTCACTCAGTTATTATTATTAATTATTATTATTATTACAACATAAGATTATAATGAGAAGGGGCGGCACGCTTGCACAATTATCCAGGCTTACAATGCCAGTGATGTGATTTCAGTTGAGATTTTCAGTGAGATCAGCACCTGACGGCTGAAAGGGAGCCCCATCTTAAAAGTCAAGGCCACGCCGTAAGCTCAGCTCGTGTACTCTACTGACCCCACAGAAACGTGGGAAAGTAGAGATGGAGTACAGAGGTGTGATTCGCCAGAATTATTACGTCCGACGTGAGGGGTCTGGCATTAACCCTTGCAGTCCTTTACACCTTCAGCACTTTATTCTGGACGAAATTTCCAAATTAATGTATTGGCGCACTTTTGATCTTAAATCATGGAATACACATAGCTTCATACACGGAACACCACTGCCTTAACGCTTCACTGTTATTTCCAAATCTTCAAATTATTTTTAATTTTACTATAAGAAATATCGCCTTACGTCACAAAGTATAGTTTAATCAGGCAGGGTCGCGTTTAGTGTCATCCCACCCCTTCCCCCCGAAGCATTAGCACCCACCACTGTATACTGCCCGTTTTTGTTCGGGAGGAAAATTCTCCCTGATGGCCTTTTTTTAGATGACGATGATAGTGCTTGTTGTTTAAAGGGGCCTAACATCGAGGTCATCGGCCCCTAATGGTACGAAATGTAATAATAATAATTTCGTGTGGCTATTTCTAGCCGAGTGCAGCCCTTGTAAGGCAGACCCTCCGATGAGGGTGGGTGGCATCTGCTATGTGTAGGTAACTGCGTGTTATTGTGGTGGAGGATAGTGTTATGTGTGGTGTGTGAGTTGCAGGGATGTTGGGGACAGCACAAACACCCAGCCCCGGGCCATTGGAATTAACCAATGAAGGTTAAAATCCCCGACCCGGCCGGTAATCGAACCCGGGACCCTCTGAACCGAAGGCCAGTACGCTGACCATTCAGCCAACGAGTCGGTCACGAAATGTAATGACAATTTAAAAGTTCAAAATTATTCACTGACGAGAATAAAAAAGTGATGAAGAAAGAATGGATGAATATGGATTTAAAACAATCAGTGGATCCGACCCAGAAACTACCATAAACAATAGTATTACTGACCAAGGGATTGCTTCTGAAGGACAGTGATGAATCGAGGATGATTGTTGTCTAAAGGAGTCCAAAATCCAGGTTAACGGTCCGCATAATGGTACATATCGCTAGTAAAGTAGAACCATGGTATTTGTCATGTTGTGGTACTAATCAAAAGTAGCGTAGACTCACGGTGTTAAACACATTATGGTACTACTCACAAGTATTGTACGTCGCACAGGTAACGCATACCTATGGTGCTTCTCACATAATGGCGCGACTCATAGGCAACGCAAACCCACGGTATTCCTCACCTAGGTGTACTAATTAATTACGGGCGCCGGTATTCCCGTGGTGCTCCTCACATATTGGGTCCTAATCACAGGCAACGCAGACTACGGTGTCGCTCATACAAAGGTACTAACCACAGGCAAAGCCCAGACCCGTGGTGTTTCTCACAATGGTACTAATCACGGGTACCGGAAACCCACAGTGAACCACTCTCTGCTGCTACTAATCACAAACTTATTGTGTACCTAACATAGTGGTACTACTCGCAAGAAAAAGGTGACCCACGGTGTTCCCCGCGTGATGGTACTAATCACAAATAGTTGCATGGTTTTAATACAATCATCCCTTGGTCGCCCCTTTTAGTCGCCTGTTACGATAGGCAGGGAATACCGGGGGTATATTCTTTGTCTGGGTCCCCTACCCACAGGGTTTTATTGATGAAGATTGCTTCATTATATACCACATATGGACCCACCATGTCTCGGACTGGCAACTGGCAGCTACGAAAACAACATGCTTGACATTTGTAATTTCTAACATACGTCAGTTTGTAATACACTGACTGACAGAGCAAATGCAACACCAAGAAGGAGTGGTCAGAACTTTATGCCAATTGCAGGGTAGACTGACGTCACTGAGGTATGCTCATGATGTGAAATCCGCCGCTGTGCTGCTCACGTAGCGAGCGATAAATGGGACACGGCGTTGGCGAATGGCCCACTTCGTACCGTGATTTCTCAGCCGACAGTCATTGTAGAACGTGTTGTCGTGTGCCACAGGTCACGTGTATAGCTAAGAATGCCAGGCCGCCGTCAACGGAGGCATTTCCAGCAGACAGACGACTTTACGGGGGGGTATGGTGATCGGGCTGAGAAGGGCAGGTTGGTCGCTTCGTCAAATCGCAGCCGATACCCATAGGGATGTGTCCACGGTGCAGCGCCTGTGGCGAAGATGGTTGGCGCAGTGACATGTGGCACGTGCGAGGGGTCCAGGCGCAGCCCGAGTGACGTCAGCACGCAAGGATAGGCGCATCCGCCGCCAAGCGGTGGCAGCCCCGCACGCCACGTCAACCGCCATTCTTCAGCATGTGCAAGACACCCTGGCTGTTCCAATATCGACCAGAACAATTTCCCGTCGATTGGTTGAAGGAGGCCTGCACTCCCGGCGTCCGCTCAGAAGACGACCATTGACTCCACAGCATAGACGTGCACGCCTGGCATGGTGACGGGCTAGAGCGACTTGGATGAGGGAATGGCGGAACGTCGTGTTCTCCGATGAGTCACGCTTCTGTTCTGTCAGTGATAGTCACCGCAGACGAGTGTGGCGTCGGCGTGGAGAAAGGTCAAATCCGGCAGTAACTGTGGAGCGCCCTACAGCTAGACAACGCGGCATCATGGTTTGGGGCGCTATTGCGTATGATTCCACGTCACCTCTAGTGCGTATTCAAGGCACGTTAAATGGCCACCGCTACGTGCAGCATGTGCTGCGGCCGGTGGCACTCCCGTACCTTCAGGGGCTGCCCAATGCTCTGTTTCAGCAGGATAATGCCCGCCCACACAATGCTCGCATCTCCCAACAGGCTCTACGAGGTGTACAGATGCTTCCGTGGCCAGCGTACTCTCCGGATCTCTCACCAATCGAACACGTGTGGGATCTCATTGGACGCCGTTTGCAAACTCTGCCCCAGCCTCGTACGGACGACCAACTGTGGCAAATGGTTGACAGAGAATGGAGAACCATCCCTCAGGACACCATCCGCACTCTTATTGACTCTGTACCTCGACGTGTTTCTGCGTGCATCGCCGCTCGCGGTGGTCCTACATCCTAGTGAGTCGATGCCGTGCGCATTGTGTAACCTGCATATCGGTTTGAAATAAACATCAATTATTCGTCCGTGCCGTCTCTGTTTTTTCCCCAACTTTCATCCCTTTCGAACCACTCCTTCTTGGTGTTGCATTTGCTCTGTCAGTCAGGTCTATATTTCACATCACGGACCTCCAAAGAACCACAACACTGACTCATGTGTAAGGTGTCATAAATCATTTCAGTGTTATAATTTTCTTACAATTTACAATATTTTCCGTTACGTAGCACCGACACACCGACGATGGGATACGAAAGGCCTAGGAGTGGAAAGAAGCGGCCGTGGCCTTAATTAAGGTACAGCCTTAGCACTTGCCTGGTGTGAAAATTGGAAACCACGGAAAATCATCTTCAGGGCCCATGACCATATAATATATTTTCTTCTACGTGTAAGGATTGTGTTCTGAAAGTTTGACCGCACCTTTTTAAAAATATAGAAATGCTATTTGTTCGGGGCGTCGACCCATGTGGATCTTTTGCCCCTACTGGCAACATATTGTATGAACCTGCGTGTAATTGGAATGGCGGTAGTGTTGAATGTTGTGTGTGAGGAAAGGAAGATTACGGACGTCACAAACCCCCAGTCCCTAGGCCAGAAATATTAATCATTACAATTAAAAACCCCTGACCCAGCCGGGAATCCAACCCGGGGCCGCCCTGTGACAGGCGGCCGCGTTGCCCTCTACACCGCGGGGCAGCACCTTACTGTTACATCCGGTATAAACATTGCAATATCATGAAGGAGTCATAAGAACAGAATTGAATGTAGTACAGTGGGGTTCGAAGCCACTATTTCCCAGATGCAAGCTCACAGCCGCGCAGCCCTAACCGCACGGCCAACTCGCCCGGTGTGTTATTGCATTATATGGAAATACTGTGTATGTAAAGTATTTACAACACAGCCAAAACCCTGTGGATTTTTACTTTTACTACCTCCAAACAAAAGGATTTTTTCCTTAGTTTTGAATAAGCGAACTTGCCTCATAATTATATCTTTTTCTGAATACAACTGTTGAGTTTCTCTTTCTCCGTTTTTTTTTTTTTTTTTTTTTTTTTTTTGTAACCGACAACATTAAATAGACTCTTAGTGCCACTTCCAGGTTAAGAAAAGTGCTTTCTAAATGGTTGGCTATAATATAAGAATAAACTGTCGTTTGTTTGTCTGCGTATTCTAGCTTCATATAAATCTTGGAAGTGTAAGCATTCATTTACTCGCCCTGTTTCCCGCCAGTTGGGCGCCACTGCAGTGTTAGTGCTGCTGTTCGTCAAATGTCGGCGCAGTGTTGAAAGTTTAAAAGAAGGCGTCGAGCTGCCTTGCAACTGGCGTGCATTCACTCCCGGTTCACCTTAAACTGTAACTGAACTGTTTTATTTTAACTGCCCAAGACGTATTCTTTAAAGCTTCGTACATAAAACGCCAGTGTCGAGTGCAGCAGAGCCACAAATTCCTAACATATTGGTCTGCGCCTTCGACATTCGCCCACTCTTCCCATTGGTAAAAGCGGGCCTGTAACCAGATAGCAGTATTCCCATATTTATGTGTTATTGAGATGAGTAACTAGCAATACATATATATTTGATTACATACAACCATGTCCGCAGAGTGTAAAACTTTCACGACACGTTTCTCACACGCAGAAGAAAATAATATATTGTATAAACATGGTTCATTTCCAAATTATTACTACTTTTCTACAACTCTACATAGTACATTAATCACAGGAAACGCACAGGAACATCATGATGATAATGATGATGATGCTTGTTGTCTCAAGGGGCTTACTTAACATCCAGGTCATCGATACCTAATTGTACGAAATGAGACGAAATATAATGACAATTTAATAATTAATGTTATTTGTTTTACGTCCCACTAACTACTCTTTTACGGTTTTCGGAGACGCCGAGGTGCCGGAATTTAGTCCCGCAAGAGTTCTTTTACGTGCCAGTAAATCTACCGACACGAGGCTGACGTATTTGAGCACCTTCAAATACCACCGAACTGAGCCAGGATCGAACCTGCCAAGATGGGGTCAGAAGGCCAGCGCCTTAACCGTCTGAGCCACTCAGCCCGGCTAATGACAATTTAAAAGTCCAATATCATCCACTGACTAGAATTCAAAACATGATGATGAAGAATGAATGGATGTATATCAGTTTAAAACAATCAGTGGATACGACCCTAAATGCCCCACATTCCCAGAAACTAGCGTTAAACAGTAGTACTTCTGACCAAGGGACTGCTCCTGAATCTATTATGCTTGTAGTATAAAGGGGTCCAAAATCCAGGTCATCGGCCCCTCATAATGGCACTTATCGCTAGGAAAGTATACGACTTGCTTTACGTCGCACGGACACAGATAGGTCTTATGGCGACGATGGGATAGGAATCGGCCGTGGCCTTAATTAATGAACAGCCCCAGCAGTTGCCTGGTGTGAAAATGGGAAAGCACAGAAAACCATCTTCAGGGCTGCCGACAGTGGGGCTCGAACCCACTATCTCCCGGATGCAAGCTCACAGCCGGGCGCCTCTAACCGCACGGCCAACTCGCCCGGTCACTAGGAAAGTAGAACCATGGTATTTGCCATGTTGCGGCGCTAATAAAAAGTAGCGTAGACTCGCGGTATTCCACACATTATGGTACTATTCACAGGTAATGTAATGCGCACATGTGACACAGACCTATGGTGTTTCTCACATTACGGCGCCATTTACAGGCAACGCAAACCTATGGTGTTCCTCACATAGGTGTACTAAACACAGGGACTCGAGCTATCCCGTGGTGTTCCTCACACAGTGGGTATTAATCATAGGCAAGGCAGACCCATGATGTCGCTCACCCACGGTGTCGCTCACCCATGGTGTCGTTCATAGAGTGGTACTCATCACAAGTTCTATGAAACTCGCCCTGATTCAAACACTTTCACTACTAATCACAAACCTATTTGGTACCTAATATAGTGGTACTACGCGCAAGTAAAGGGGACCCATGGTGTACCACGCGTGGTGGTACTAATTACAAGTAACTGAGCTCGATTGCTGCAGTCGTTTAAGTGCGGCCAGTATCCAGTATTCGGGAGATAGTAGGTTCGAACCCCACTGTCGGCAGCCCTGAAAATGGTTTTCCGTGGTTTCCCATTTTCACACCAGGCAAATGCTGGGGCTGTACCTTAATTAAGGCCACGGCCGCTTCCTTCCCACTCCTAGCCCTTCCCTGTCCTATCGTCGCCATAAGACCTATCTGTGTCGGTGCGACGTAAAGCAACTAGCAAAAAAATAATTACAAGTAGTCTCATAGTTCTAATTCTATCATCCCTTGGTCTACCCTTTTAGTCGCCTCTTACGACAGGAAGGGCATACTGTGGATGTATTCTTCGCCTGCGTCCTCCACCCACAGGGGGATGGGTGTTTGGAGCGCGAGAGCCATTTTATTTCGCTCAAGTCCGCCGGCAAACCGGTTAGCCCCCCCCCCTATCCGCCACCTGGGACGCGCCACGTGGGAGTGTCACCTCTCCCCCTGCTACGCCAGCGTAGTAGGTTCGTGACGCACAGGAACAGAACGTATCAGCATACCACATGACACTCTTTATTACATTAAGTGTGCAAAATGTCCACATGAATTCTAACATGGAAATTAAGCGTTTCCTGGCCTATGGCCATGTAATATATTTTCTTCTACGTGTAAGGATTGTGTTCCTTAAAGTTTGAGCACACCTTACTGCTACACCCAGTACAAAAACTGCAATATCATGAAGGAGTCATGAGAACAGAACTGAATGTATTCTATTTATTACTAATATATAAATAATTCAGTTTTCACACATGAAGACATCAGTATTTCGTGAACGCTTTATGACCACAATCAGAGCTGCTACACGCTGTTGCAATGAATCAAAAAATCATTGGATATCTTCCTGAAGAATTGCGTTTCAGGCTGCTTGTACCAGGGCCCACGTATCATTTATGCTCGCTGCTAGAGGACTTTGACAGTTTAATTCACGACCCCTATAACATAAACATAATAAACATAAAGATAGATATCTGGCGAACGGGAAGGCCATGTAACAAGCCGTATCTGCTGTGTTTCGAAGAAAACTTGAACATCCCTGACAGCATGAGCCCGGGCGTTCTCTAGGTTGAATATAGTGTCAGGATGCGCTCAGAGAATGGGTATGACTTTTGTCTCTTAAAACCTCCATGATGTACCGGTGGCTGATGATACGTAGCAGCCGAGATTATGAACAGTACCCTACGACACCCAGCGCTATCTTGCCTGGCGTTCTGTGAACAATGCGTGCTGAATAATACCGCTGACTACGATATCGTCTAATGCGTATACGACCATCATTGAAATGGGACTCATCCTAAAGCATGACATGTTGCCAATCTGCACGTCACTATGCGTGTTCAAGGGCCTATCGTACCCTGAAACCTCAATGGCCCAGGGTCAAGAGAATCCGTCTAAAAACATTGCGTGCAGCCAGTCCTCTCCCTTCCAGAAGTCGTTAAACAGTGGTGTTTCACGACCGCTAGCTGAAAACGGGTGTACCTACCTTCCCTGATATCCGTTATTATTATTAAGGGAAAATTTACATTCGATTAAACGAGCATTCAGGTTATTTGACTGGAGAAGGTGACTTCGGGGGATAGGATTCCTTAAAGTGTCCATTCGAGGAAAATCTCATTCGGGTTTTCGGATTCGGGTACGTGAATTCGGTAAATTGGTTGGAACGCTCGCTGACAACCCGTGCATTCACGGTCTTCATTGCAATAATAATAATAATAATAATAATAATAATAATAATAATAATAATAATAATAATACATCCAACTAACTCATTTTATGATTTACGGAGACACCGAGGTGTCGGAAATGTTGTCCCACAGGAGTTATTTCGTGTGTTAGTAAAGCTTCCGACACGAGCCTGGAGTATTTTACTACCGTCAAATACCATGGGGCTGAGGTAAGATAAAACCCTCCACCTTGGGCTCAGAAAGCAAGCGCTGTACCATCTACACTCAGCTTGACTGACTGAGAAAGGCAAAATGCCATTCAGTGAATCAATTGGAAGTTCCTTGGTATTCGCATCTAACATGAGCTGGTGAAAATCTCCAACATTTACAGTAACGTGTGTTGCGCTGTACCACGTTGTTAAAAATGTGTACGACTCTCAAACTGAAGAAATATCAGCTGTATTATGTAGATTTTCCGAGTTCTCATGAAATATTTTCCAATGAAGAGGGTCCTGAGAAAACAACGAGTGTCCCGAGAACGCAAGGAATGTCCCATGAACAGATACTTCGGAAAATTTGAATTTTAAAATTACCACGTTTGGCGTTCATATTACACATGAATTAGATTAAAACTACAACAATTACGAGATGAAAGATCATTAATTGTTCCTAATAATTGAAAAATTATTGTATTATATTTTAACAGAATATAACTTAAAAAACGTAACAAATATTTCACTATTTTAAACGTTCAAAATTCATGTAAATCTCTATCAGCAGCAACAATTACAATGTATTACATATTACACACTTCTTCAAAACTACATAAAATTTAAATCCTCAGCCTGTTTCCAGTCATTCGGCCGGGTCAGGAATGGAATGAATGAAGCCCCCATCTAGCGGCGAGAATAGAAATTGTGCCGGCTGTCGAAGCCTGTCGCATTCCTTTGGGACAATGATTAATGACTGGCACATGAAATGAAATTATATTGTAGTGTGTCGCTGGAATGAAAGATGACAGGCAAAACCGGAATACCCAGAGAAAAATCTGTCCCGCCTCCGCTTTGTCTAGCACAAATCTCACATGAAGTGACCACGATTTGAACCACGGAATCTAGCGGTGAGGGTCCGGTGCACTGCCGCCTGAGCCACGAGGCTCCCTTCAAAGCTACAGAATGATATCAAAATAATACGTAATGATTTATGTATAACTGAGTCAAATATGCATCACGATGGGTTATTAAATGTTCTTCGCCCAGTAGCAGGTGACAGCAGTAGAATTAGGGGGGGGGGGGCTGAGATTACGTGTTCCATAGCGCATGTTGATGGGCACAAGGTGCACTGGCGAAAGTGTTGAAATGTGTGTTGCTCCATACGGTCACAGAGGGATGTATCGAATGAAGGAAACCATGATTCAGCTTAGCTCTGCCAACTCCTGTTTTAACTTTTTTGAACGCCTTCCATATCAATACATTCTCTTTGTGGCCACAATGGAGAGTTTTGTTTGGTTCCATCCAATATATTGTGATGATATACATCGAAGTATCCAATGAGCGTAAGGTCGGTGATTAATCTTCATGGTTGTGAAAAATTTGTCTATTGCTATGTGTGTGTTCGAATACCGCTCAGTTCGTGCTACCACGAGACATCTATGAGTGAATGGGTGAGAAACACAACACCGCTACATAATACAACACTGAATACCTAAAACAATTAAACACTAATTAGTTTGACCTTTTCATAGTAATAATAATAATAATGTAATTTGTTTAACGTCCCACTAACTACTCTTTTACGGTTTTCGGAGACGCCGAGGTGCCGGAATTTAGTCCCGCAGGAGTTCTTTTACGTGTCAGTAAATCTACCGACACGAGGCTGACGTATTTGAGCACCTTCAAATATCACCGGACTGAGCCAGGATCGAACCTGCCAACTTGGGGTCAGAAGGCCAGCCAGCGCCTTTACCGTCTGACCACTCAGCCCGGCCCTTATAAAGATACCGAGATACCGAGATTCATTAACAAATGTCTTTATTTCATAGTAATAGAGATTGAAGTCAATTTGATGTGATGTACGAGGGGTATGCAAATTCGATAACTCCGTTCCAGTCGAGAAACAGCCGACTATTTCTAAACATGAAGAAATTCATCCATAAATTCCCATTTGTTTTCATCCATTCTCTTACATAGATGGGTCTGTGAAACAAGTTATTCCATTGCAAGCCTGAAAATCGAAGTGGAATACAATTCACAAGCCAATGCTGTTCCATAGTATTGAATAATTCACGTTTATATATCCCAAAACAACCCGCTGACTGTCGCTTTTGAATGTTATAAAACCATTCAGAGCAGATTCATAAAGATCAGCATCTGCATCAATGCTCTTGTAATGTTATAAACTTCGCATCAACTTTTTGTGGTGTAGTCATAAAATATTTAAGAGATAATTCAATATTTGTCGATAGTATGCCGCCAAATTGTCCCTAACGCGTTTATCTACATAAATAAAATTATAATTGTGCCCGTATGTTTCAATATTTTCCCTATAAATCCTTTTGATCTCGGTTAAGTTATAAAGAGGTCGAATGTCTGTCTGTCTGTCTGTCTGTCTGTCTGTCTGTCTGTCTGTCTGTCTGTCTGTCTGTCTGTCTGCTTGTATGTGAGTCCAGATTCCCCTGATACAGCGTGATGGGCGTCAACATATATGGAGACCCTGTGGTGAGCAGTAGGCCTACATGTCAAATGTTGTCCAAGAAGGCGACCGATTCAGACAAGGTTCTGTGATGATGTGGGGTGGCATCAGTATTGATAGCCGTACGGATCTTGTTGTCGTCCGTGGTAATCTTGCCGCTGCGAGGTACATCGAGCAGATACTGCTGCAGCATATGTTGGTTGCTGCATACGGTGTTGGCCCATGAATTCGTACTCATGCACGACAATCCCAGGGCTCATGTAGTGCGTATCACCAGAGTTGTCTTGCGAGAACAGGCTATTCAAGAGATCGAATGGCCAGCAGTGATTCCCAACCTTAATGTCATCGATCATGTGTGGAATAGGCTTGACAGAAGTGTTCGTGGGCGTCCTGTTCCACCACCGAGTCTCCAAGACCTTCAACAGGCTCTCATTGAAGAATGGGACCTGATACCGCAACGTGACCTCCGTTGACTAATACGGAGCATGTCACGTAGGTGCCAAGCTGTGATAAATGTTCGTGGAGGACATACACCATATTGAAGCTCTCCAACTGTTTTAAAAATCCACCCTGGTGGACTGTTAATACTTTGTTTATGCCCATATTTGGATATTTCCTTTTCTTATTCTGAAAATGAACGCGAATCCATCGATGTTCTTTGGTATACTTCAGCGGCAAAGAATAAAGGTTTAGTTGGTAATATACCTGGGTGTGAGGTATTGTTTTGTGGAGCGTGACATACGTTCAGAAACATTTTCCCTTATTTTTTCTAACTTTGTATAAGTTTATACTTTTTATTTCATACTTTCTTGGCGTATGAGGAATGATAACATAGATATTCTTGATTTTTTACAAACTTCTATATTTCTTAGGAAATACCACGGTTCAATGGCTGAAAACGAAGGGGTTACAACTAAAAAATGCATTCTTGAAATTTATTTCGACCTCTACAAGCTCCGAAAGTGCTACAACAAAGAATCTAATGTATCCATGGCAGGAAGCACTTCTACAGGTTTTCAATACTCTGACAATAGTCCGTTTGATTAATTCGAAAGGGTCATTTTGAATTTTAACTCTTTTCCAGATTATGATGTAAGAACTATGTACACATACATTTTCATGCAAATTGTGTGACGAGTGTATTTTTAAGAGACAATGATGTAAATTGCTAAAACTTAAATCTCTTCTCCTGAAAAAACATCGTTTTTAAATTGTTACCCTCTCGTTCCTGGCCATCGACTTGTTCTACCTAAAAAGTGTGCATAACGAAAAAACTCAAGAAAATTCAATTTCCATTATTTCATATCTGATCCAGTCTTAGCACGCAACGTTCCCTATTGGCTAATTTGTAAAAAAGAAATGGCGTATGGCTTTTAGAGCTCGCCAGGTGCAGGTCTTTTGATGTAACTCGCGTAGGCGACTTGCGCGCCCTGATGATGTTGAAATTATTACGAAGACAACACCTACACCCAGCCCCCGTGCCAGCGAAATTAACCAATGACGGTTAAAATTCCCGACCCTACAGGGAATCGAACCCAGGACACCTTTGACCAAAGGCCAGCACGCTAACCATTTAGCCATGGAGCCGGAGGGCTACTTGGTGACACAATCCATTAAGTATTTTCAATTTCAGTACGTGGTTCCAAGGATCACAACACCAAAAGGATTCCTCCATACACAAAATCTGCTCAGTGGTGACATCTTCAACATTTTACGAAATAGCTATGCTTTTGGTTTATAAAAGTATTGTAAGGTTGAATTAATGTTATACGTAGTATTGTTAAGAATTAAAAATCAGGAAGTGGAAAAAGAAGCAAAATTATTCAATGGGATTCCATTTCCATCAAAAAACGATGGAAGGTCTTTGCCACAATATGCAGCTGAGCGAACCCTGATCATGATTCGCCTTTCAGTTAACCATGTTATAACTTAGATAAGCGTAATCTACGGCAAGATGCGGTTAAATCCCATTCGCGTAAGTACGTTGGTCTTATCAGTGCGAAATTAAGCGATATTATATCTGCATGCGAGCGATATGTATTTTAATGACCTAAAATATTTCTGAGGAGGGTCTTAGTCGTGTACCGGTAGAAAGAGGGGAAATATATTATTTCTGTTTATATTTAATTACACCCTACTGCAAAAAGAGGGATTCGAAATATTTTCAAACGTGATAGTGTTTACCGTCTACAGTAGTAGTATACGTAGTACAGTCATTAAGTTCTGAGACTGACCGAATGATGGCGCAGTGGTGCACCATAGCTCATAGGTGGTGGGGAGGTATGGTACCATGACAGTTAGTCTCTCGTCCCTGCAAGAGACAATTGAGTGCATGCACTGGAAAGAGACGTACGGTCGTTGCTGTGACGGTGATTTGAATGCGCCTCTCGGACTTTGACATGTCACAGTTTGAGCAACGGGAAAACATCAAGTTCTGCCAGAAATTAGGCCAAAACGCTGCCGAAACATTTGAAATGATGCAGCAGGTAAGGACGCATTGAGTCGCAGTGTTGTGTTCAGGTGGCACCGACGTTTTGTGCAAGGACGGGATAGTTTGGAAGATGATGTGCGTACTCATCGGCCACAAACAGTTCGAACGGAACGCAAGATCCAAGAAGTTGCAACGTTGGTGCGTGCTAACCGCTCCCAATCGGTAGACGATCTCGCAGCAGCAATAGGGGTCAACCATGGTACTTGCCACAAAATTCGTACGGATGACCTCAACATGTCTCATGTTACCCAGCACAGTGTGCCACGAATCCTGTCGCAAGACCAACGTGATGATCGCATGATGATTTTTGGTGACCTCATTAGTAGTACTGACGATGAGCCGACGTTTCTCAACCGGATAACAACTGGAGACGAAACATGGTTTTTATTTACGATCCGCAAGTGAAACGACAATCCGCCACCTGGAAAACGCCATCATCACTACGACAGAAAGAACCACGACAAGACGGGTCAAAAGACAAATGCTGGGGCTGTACCTTAATTAAGGCCATGGCCGTTTCCTTCCAACTCCTAGGCCTTTCCTATCCCATCGTCGCCATAAGACCTCTCTGTTGTCGGTGCGACGTTAAGCCACTAGCAAAAGAAAAAAAAGACAAGGTGATGTTGGAACTGTGTTTTGATTAAATGGAATCGTTC
Source organism: Anabrus simplex (assembly GCF_040414725.1). NCBI lineage: Eukaryota > Metazoa > Arthropoda > Insecta > Orthoptera > Tettigoniidae > Anabrus > Anabrus simplex. The sequence goes on along the minus strand of NC_090266.1, from coordinate 1,066,574,834 downwards.
ACGTGGAATTCCTCCCAGGCGGTGGAACGGTACACAAAACCCGCTACACGGAGATTCTTGGCCATTTACGCGATGCAATTCGCCGTAAGCGACCTGGGCTTTGGCGTACAAAGAATTGGCTGTTGCTACACGACAACGCCCCTGCACATCGCTCTGTCCTTGTCCAAGAGGAACTTGCAAGGCATGAGGTGACAGTTTTGCCACACCCTCCGTACTTACCTGATCTCGCACCATGCGATTTTTTTTCCTTCCTCGCCTGAAATCACTCCTACATGGGCGCAGATTCCAGTCGTCCGAAGAGGTCATGACGGCCGCAAGAGACGCCATACAGACCTTCTAGCCACGTGCTTTCAACGGTGCTTCCAGCAGCTATACCAACGTTGGCAAACGTGCATAACGGCCAACGGCGACTATTTTGATGGTGGATGTGGTTCTGTTTAAGTGGTTAAAGGCCAACGGCGACTATTTTGAGGGTGGATGTGGTTCTGTGTAGGTGTACGCTGTGTATTGCGGTATCGTGTGTAACATAAAGAGTCGTGTGAGTGCCTATCCTCCAGGCGTTAAGTCTCAGGACTTAATGACTGCACTGCGTATTTAGATGAGTCGACACTTGAAAGTATGGCTTCCTTCTTAACAGAATATGTTAATCATGTCACTGATTTAGATACCCTGAAATCTTTGAACGTCTATATAATGTAATACAATATTCTTCACAGGATATACCGTATGGTGCTTTTCGTGTCCTTGTGACAGTGGTTAGTAACTGACCATTAAGATTGTTTGTGTAGCCTGTAGTAATTAGCAGGTTAACGAGCTATCCTGGCGTCAAAAACGGGCAAAATTTCCTTCAAAAGTTGGCAAACACTCATATTAATGCCACTCGGTCCTCGCCCTCCTGTGTAAACAAGGTAGAGTCAGTGAGGGCCTTTAAGCTCGCTTTCCAAACACCAAGTAACATTAAGTACAAGCACTTCCATTTTAATTGTTCTTTCTCCCAGTCCATAACAGTTAACATTTCCAGCTTAGACTGACGCTCAAAGACGTGACCATTACCTTCACCGTCCAAGAAGTTGATCTAAATACGTGCTAGATATCGCGATATCTCTGCTCTAGCTTTGACCACTCCGCCTGCCAATGTCATTTTAAGATATATTCAAAACTAATACTTTTTGGTAATTTCTCCACAGTTCGCCTAGAAGACTGAATTTATACTTCGGAACCTGTTGCCAGCGTTGTATAATACACAGCAGATTTGGACCAATAAGTAAATTGTATGAGCATTGCATAGGTCACTTTTAACTAAATCGTAATAAAAATTTCACTTCCAAATAGATTTTATCCTGTACTAGGAGGATCACATGAGAATATGAACCGGTCTTGAAGAAACTGACGTGAGTTGTAGTTAGTTACAGGCCTGGTGCGTGGGATCGGCCCCCACTGATAAAAAAATTCTCATAATATAAAGAGGGGTGTTCAATAAATGTCGGAAAAGCATGTTTTTACCATTTGGATCTGACTCGTAGTGTGAAGAGCAGAATCCACGAATGGATCATGTAACATCGAGCTGAAGCTTCAGTGGCGTGTACAGCTTCCACTGCGTTCTTCAACCAGGTGGATCTGTCGTCATTCTGTGTGCACTATGTACAGGTTACAGGTATGACTTCATTACAAATTTTCTTATCAAGGCAAATGATGTTCCCCTATTCTATTTCAGCTAACTTGGGAGACTGCGAGTACCGTAAGGTTCACACATTATTCTAAAATTCAACCAAAAATTGTATGAAAAATATTGGTGTCAGATACACCGATAAAATAACTTGACCATAAGAATGGAGCAGACGGACATGGGTATTCATTTTCAATTACTTAACAAAGGCTTTTACTATAGTAACTAAGATGATGATATAATTTGCTTTACGTCGCACCGACACAGATAGGTCTTACGGCGACGATGGGATAGGAAAGGCCTATGAATGGGAAAGAAGCGGCCGTGGCCTTAATTAAGGTACAGCCCCATCATTTGCTGGTGTGAAAATGGGAAACCACGGAAAACCATCTTCAAGGCTGTCGACAGTGGGGCTCGAACCCACTATCTCCCTGGTCCTAGCTCACAGCTGCGCGCCCCTAACCGCACGACCGCCTCGGCCGGTTAGTAACTAAGGAATCTCCTTCTTGAGCTTGTTAAGTTTTCACTAAACAAGGCAACTGACTGCAGCCAACTTATCACAAATATCACTGGGGTCTTCTCATCTGAAGGACGATAGTAGGTCGTCTCGAAATGCGATACGATTTCCATTGTTTCATTCTACTGTATGCAGTTTAGACGTGGAATGTTCACCCATATGGGGAATGATAAGCAAATTGACGCCAACGTCAGTTATGAATTTGACTCAAGTATTCAGAATTTTGAAGAAGTTCTCTCTGGTGTGAAAATGATAGGGGTATATTAGGAAGGAAAACGCAGGAGACATAACCAACATATTATGAAACTGCATCGTCCTTCCTGTCTTTCAGGTTAAATACGGTATATTGATATCTTAAATGTCAGGTGCTTTGGCTGAATGGTCAGCGTACTGACCTCCGATTCACAGGGACCCGGGATTGATTCCCGGCCGGCCCGCGGTTTTTAACCCCTTCTGATTAAATTATCTGGCATGGGGGTTGAGTATTTATGGTCATCTTAATATACATCTTTAAATGAACACCTCAAACGACAAATCACCACAGAAACACGCAATATGGAATACATCCCCCCACACAGGGTTGGCATAAAGGAAAGGGCCGACCTCAGGTAATTGGAAAGGGCCAGGAAGAAGAAGAGGAGGAAATCATATACTTATGAAGAACTATAATGAAGAGCTTACTACAAATTGTTACTTTTGAATCACGAAATTTAGAAATGCCACTTTGCATTCTATGCCATAATATGCGTTACGTATTTTATAATATAAGCTGTATATTTAGAAATGCTATTTTACATTCCATGTCATAATATGCGTTACGTATTTTATAATATAAACAGTATATTTAGAAATGCTATTTTACATTCCATGTCATAATATGCGTTACGTATTTTATAATATAAACTGTATACTGAGAACGATTACAGATATTCTGTATTCTTCTACATTTACTACTTAGCTTCACCTACGGTATTACGCATGCAAAAACAGCAAGTTAGCTTTTACTAGCTGATGTACCCGTGCTTCGCTACGGGATTCTCAGAAAGGCTGACTTGGTGATTTTCCTAACTGAATTCAACATAGGTCATTACGAAAACGTCAGTAGGAATGTAGCGATTGAAAGCAATGTTATCATATAAAATACTCGATCAAATGAAAAACCGCACACTGTCTCACTTTCAACGAACAGTACTACGGTGCCGATCTAACAGTCCAGAGCTGGAATAACCACGCCGCAGACTGACGTGAACACTCCTCTGTCATTATTCCGTTAAATATGCACACTACTCATTCCAATCAGTGCCTCAGAGTAGGGATCGAATAGCTCGAATGCTATGATGAACCAGTGTGTTACGTACCAGTAATATCAGAAAATGTATGAACCAGAGGAATGGCGTGCTAAAGAAGAAAGTCATCTAACTCCCCAGCTACTTCCCGCCAATATACAGGCAGGCTGTTACACTCGGTACGACCAGGCGAGTTGGCAGTGTGGTTAGAGGCACGCAGTTGTGAGCTTGCTTCCGGGAGATAGTGGATTCGAACCCCACTGCCGGCATCCCTGAAGATGGTATTCCGTGGTTTCCCATTTTCACACCAGTCACACCAGACTGTACCTTAATTAAAGCCTAGGCCGCTTCCTTCACACCCCTATTCCTTTCCTATCCCATCGTCGCCATAAAACCTACCTGTGTCGGTGCGACATAAAGCAAATTTAAAAAACCTCGGTACGCTGCAGTAAACCTATCTATCGGGGATGAGCGGAAACAGAAGACAAAAAACACATCACAACAAACAATGATCAATGTAATGTTATTGTTGATAAAGTTTATGGGCTTTCTATATTGTAGGCCTTCACATTAGTTTTCTTTCGACTCTGTGATATTAGGGCATCTTACAAAATTATTTATATCGTAGACTGCAGTTCCTTATTCTCGGACTTTACGTACCTATTTTAACTAAATTCTGTTTAGCCATTTTCTCGTGACTCGGCGCTGATATGGACTTAGTAGCAAAAATCCAAATTCATGAATATCTCTGTGATTAAATGCGGTACGGTAACAATGTATAAGACATAAGTGATCGGAAATTTAACAACTTCTTACATAACTACTACTAACTTACGACATAACTAAAGTTATGTTAGTTATGTAGTATTTGTCGATAAGACCATAAATAACATAAATAACTTATTTGAGAATTACATTTCAGGCCTTCCCCTAAACTACCATTTCACTCAGCGTGAATAAAATAATGTAAAGCCTAGATTGTAGTGGTTCATCATCCGACTTTACATACCGATTTTCATTAAATCCTCTTCAGCCGTTTTCTCGTGATGCGTGTACATACATACATTACATTACATACATACATGCATACATACATACATACATATATACATACATACATACATACATACATACATACATACATACATACATACATTACGGAAAAGTAAAAAATTCATTTCCTTGTTACTGTGGACATGACCGATATAGAAATACCATTCCTTTCAAATTCTGAGCAGTGTACAGACAAAACTCTTATTTTATATATTGAACCCATGACCTTTGGATCAAAGGGTTCAATATATAGATTGTGCCTATAAAATAACTAGTTGAGATATTTCAGCTTAGAACTCTGGCCACCGAGCTCGATAGCTGCAGTCGCTTAAATGCGGCTAGTATCCAGTATTCGGGAGATAGTAGATTCGAATCCCACTGTCGGCAGCCCTGAAAATGGTTTTCCGTGGTTTCCCATTTTCACACCAGGCAAATGCTGGGGCTGTACCTTAATTAAGGCCACGGACGCTTCCTTCCCAATCCTAACCCCTTCCAGTCCCATCGTCGCCATAAGACATATCTGTGGCGGTGCGACGTAAAGCAACTAGCAAAAAAAAAAAAGAACTCTGGCCAGAAAGGTTTTGCCATCTAATTTTCAATACTGTATGATTAATATCGATTACTAAGAATACAAAGTTTGTCGTGGGATTTTACTTGATTGTTCCAATCCTTCGTAGATTTTTAGGAAGAAACTGTGTTTCAGTTTGTGACTATAGGCCCTAATGTTTTATCTGCCCTATAATAATTAATAATTAATAGAGCCCAGAAGTTAGGCAAAATGTCTTTTCTTACTGTGTCGATATGTGGAAAAGTTTAATATAAATAAACGCGTTTCAGCATACATAGGAATGGTTGGGACATTTTTTATTTTGCCTGTATTGCTTGTTTTAGCTGTTTTTGCATATTGCAAGGTTTAATGCCTTTTCTTGTTTATTTGCGTTGTTGTGGATACTTTCTGGTATTATTTACACCTTTTATATATACAATTTGCTTTACATCGCACCGACAATTATAGGTCTTACGGCAACGACGGAAGAAGAAAGGGCTAGGAGTGGGAAGGAATCGACCATGGCCTTGTTTAAGTTACAGCTCCAACATCTGCCTAGTGTGAAAATGGGAAACCACGAGAAACCATATTCTGGGCTGCCCACGGTGGGGTTCAAACCCACTATCTCCCGAATGCAAGCTGAAAGGTGCGTGACGAAATCCGCGCAGCAACTCGCTCGGTTTTACACAGTTAAAACAAACAGCGCAACGAATTTCAATATATCAAAACTTAAATAAAAAATAATTACATAAATTAACTGATATCTATTGTGAATCTCATTCCCCGAATATACACATATTTTTCCGTTTCCAAAAAGTTGTAAATTTTTCTTCATAATCCCATTTCAGCCTTCATGTCACTTAAAGGTCTTTAAATGTCAAAAGCCCCATTATTGGGAAAAGGCAAGGTTACTCGGATTTAACCGGGGAAAGAGAGGGGATGAGCGAAGTATGTACAAGGCATGTCTCCAATTAAAAGTCCTGTTATTATCGATCCGTCGCAAATGTCTGAAGATCCAAGCTGTAATAATGAAAAGTGTTTCTAATACTTTATTTAAATACAGTCGAACCTCACCTAACAGACACTTTTATTCAGTGGACACCTCTCTATACGGACATATTTCCACGGAACCGATTTTATTTTACAGAAGGCACGTGTTAAATTAGCCTCATTTAAGCGCCCACGTCGTCATTAGTCTCGTCCGCTTGTCTGAAGCGGACACTTTACACGGTCCAGGGACACTTTCTTTACATAGGGCCATGCCATTCTTTTTCTAAAAATCATTCTTCAAACATTCGGGAATTCCTTTTGTATGTTTGTACTATTTCGTGTCCTAGGAAAGCAGAAATAAACGTACATAGGAATGCTGAAGTAGCCGTGAAGTTAATTATTCTGTACAGGGCTCTTTCCAAACCTCCCGTTATGGTCGTCTTGTTTTCTAATCATTGTACATTCTGAGAATTCTAGTTGCTCGAGAATGCTACCAGCGACTCTTTACTCAGGAGTTACTTGCACATCTTTCAGCAATCTATTCATAACTCAGATTGTCGCTGATAAGGTCGGGGTCAGATAGTTCAGTTAAACTTGAAAAGGTGGAGACTTCATGTGCTGATTGTTGAGCAGAAATACTACAGCATGCCAATAGCTCAGTAAACATGATTAGGAGGTACGCGAGTGTTTAGTTCTCGAGACAAGAAAAAATGTAGTGCAAAAGGACTTTCAGTTGAAAGAGCTCCCTGAAAATTTAACTTGGGGAAAACACAATTGTGAAGAATAAAAAGGATACTTTAAGTGAGTGGGAGGAAAATAGTAGTCGAGAAACGAGGAGAAAGCGGGAGTGGGTTTTCTCAGAAGTGAACATTGTGGTATATGTATGGTTCAAATGTGTTCGAGCAAAGAAACTGAGTAAATGGGCCAATATTACTATAAAAAGCGCGAGAAATCGCAAATAACCTGAGAGATGAGGTTAACTGAGTAAAGAATTTGTGTGCCGTGCTGGGTCGTTGTTCCCTTTTCGAGAAAATCGCTGTAAAGAAAGATGTGCTAAATTTGTACACCCAGCTGAATGATTACTTCCCGAAGCTGTGATGAATGTAAAGCCTGTAAAATCACTTGTAATATCTCCCATGCAAATTATTTAGAATAATCAAAGTAAAGATGTATGCTGTTAGCAAACGTGGATGTTCTTTGCCGTTAAAATGTTCGATTAACTCTTACAACCTTGTTTTAGAGGACACCTCTCGTAACGGACATTTTTCCATGGAAACGACGGTGTCCGCAGAAGAGCTGTTAGACAGTGTCCGACTCGTTGACTGAATGGTCAGCGTACTGGCCTTCGGTTCAGAGGGTCCCGGGTTCGATTCCCCGCCGGGTCGGGGATTTTAACCTTAATTGGTTAATTCCAGTGTCCCGGGGTCTGGGTGTTTGTGCTGTCCCCAACATCCCTGCAACTCACACACCACACATAACACTATCCTCTACCACAAAAACACGCAGTTACCAACAAATGGCAGATGCCGCCCAACCTCATCGGAGGGTCTGCCTTACAAGGGCTGCACTCGGCTAGAAATAGCCACACGAAATTATTATTTATATGTTCGACTGTATTACAATTTATGTAAATATCTGAATGGTGGAACATATAATGTTTGTGCAGACAACGTCCGTTTCTCGTGCTTAAAATACCAACATTTTAATGCTGTTCTGATATTCCCAGCAGCTTTGAACTAAGGTATTGTGTCTATTGGAATATACAGTGCAAATTACGAGAAAAACGTTATTATAACCTGGAAAATAATAGTAATGAAAACTGAAAAAGAATTAAAAGCATCTTTATTTTCTCTTATATTTCACTGCCACTTACTTTCATCAATCTTGTGTTCGGCTCCATGCCCAAATGGTTAGCGTGCTGGCATTTGGTCCAGAGAGTGCCGGGTTCGATTCCCGGCCGGGTCGGGGATTTTAACTTTAATTGGTTAATTCCAAAGGCTCGGGGGCTGGGTGAAAGTGGCGTATACAGCATTAGAAATCATCCTAGTTAGGGCCCTCGTCTTTACAGACATCCAGGTCGCCTAATAGGCCGTCTACGAGAAAAAGACCCACGCCAGGCCTCTCCGGAGGACATACGCCATTATTATATCACTCTTGTGGGAACACTTGCACGTAAACGAACTCATGTGGGACAAAATTCTGACTCCTCGGTGTCTCCAACTACCGTACAGAAAGAAAGTCGTCCGACTAAATTGTATTGCGATCGAGAAGGTAGCCGTGCGTTTTGGGTCACGTAGTTATAGCTTGTATTTGGGAGATAGTGGGTTCGAACCCGACTTTCGGCAACCCTGAAAATGGTTTTCCGTGGTTTCTCCTTTTCACACCAGACTATACCTTACTTAAGGCCACAATCGCTTCCTCCCCACTCCTAGCCCTTTTCTATCCCATCGTCGCCGTAAGACCTATGTGTGTCGGTGCGACGTAAAACAAATTGTTCAGAAAAATCGAATACGGTGTTTGAAGACGCCGAAGTCCTGGAGTTTTGCCCCACAGGAGTTCTTCCACTTATTGTGAGTCTGTCGAGAAGGGCCTGGCGTATTTGAGCACCTTCAATTACCACCGGACTGAGTCGGGACCGAACTTGGCAACTTGTGTTAAGAAGACCAGCGTACTACCGTCAGAGCCACTCAGCCCGTCGCTTTAAAGCATTTTATAGAGCGATCGGTATCCAGTTTGATACGAAGATATTAGGGTACATATCACATTTACAGACAAATTGTAAACTGATTCCCATGGTCCCCAGTTCCTCTTCACAAAGATGCTAGAATACTGCCTTTCCTTCAAATCCTAGACCCAGCTAGTTAAAAATGAATACAAAAGAATGGGGCGAGATAGCCGAGTAATGTAACTGGTTTCACATCAAAACGGCCGCGGTTCAAATACAGGCTAACGCATTTTGGGTTTCTGAAATTAAAATTCACGTCCCTTTGGTTCGGATTCCACGTAAAACTGGAAATCCTGTGGCTATGATTGCCATATTAACAGTCACGTAAAAACTACCAGGTAATAATAATTTCGTGTGGCTATTTATAGCCGAGTGCAGCCCTTGCAAGGCAGACCCTCCGATGCGGGTGGGCGGCATCTGCCATGTGTAGGTAACTTCGTGTTATTGTGGTGGAGGATAGTGTTATGTGTGGTGTGTGAGTTACAGGGATGTTGGGGACAGCACACACACCCAGACCCCGAGCCATTGGCATTAACCAATGAAGGTTAAAATCCCCGACCCGGCCGGGAATCGAACCCGGGACCCTCTGAACCGAAGGCCAGTACGCAGGGATGTCTTCTCTCACCACTGTTGTTTTAGCTGACGTACACACGTAGAGAAAGGGAGGAAGAAAATCTAGAAAAGTTCTTAAAAGCCAGTAAGCAAGTATTAGTATTTCAAGTCACCAGAAGGAAGTCATGGATATCTGAACATACATAGCAGAAGAATGAAGACAGAAGAGGGATAAAGGCCTTTATTAACCAATGCAGACACGAAGAGGAGAAACAACGCCCTAGGGAAAGTTCATCGGCAAGTGAAGAGATGTGCAAGAGCTGATAGAAGAAATCAGGCGTTACAGCTTGCAGAAACGGCTCAAAAGAGAGCAGAAAGGGGTCACTCGAACAATTTGTACGGTATCAACAAACAGCTGTCTCGGAAACGCTTTAATGAACGTAAGCTAGTGAAGTCAAAAGAGGGTGAGCAGTTGACTAACAGCGAGAAATAGTTGAAGATATGGAGGGAATATTTCAGCGAAGTATTCAACAACAAGAGCAGGAGGAATTTTACCAACAGTAAATACCTGCATTGCAAATCAATACTCACCCTCTCAGCAAGAGTGAAATTATCAATACTCTTCAAAGCTGTAAGACTAACAAGGCACCTGGTGCGGATAGTATGGTGATGGAAATGCTCAAGGCAGACTATAAGTAACAGCAGATATGTTACTACCATTGTTCCAAGATATTTGGAACACAGAAACCATCCCGAAGATTGGAGGAAGGGAATCCTTATCTCAAGTTGCCCAAGAAAGAGACCTGACGAAATGCAATAACTGGCGTGGCATCACATTTTTGTTAACACCTAGTAAAGTATTTACAAGGGTTGTTCTCAAACGTCTTAAAGAATGCCAATAGATAATAAGCTCAGGAGGGAACAGGCTGATTTCAGGGAAAGCAGATCATACACGGGTAAAATCAACACCTTGAGGACTATTATTGAGCAATCCATGGAATATTGATCTCCTTTGGCTTCTGTCGACTTTGAAAAAGCCATTGACAGAGTGCAGCGAGAAGCCATCTGGAAAACAATGCAGATCTACTAAGTACCTTCAAAGGTCATCAGTATTGTAAAGATGATGTACAGAGAATATAATTGCCAAGTGAAACATGATGGCAACCTCCCAGAACCATTTGATATAGGTGCCGGAGTATGGAAGGGATGTCTGCTCTCACCACTGTTGTTTTAGCTGACGTTAGATGGGGTCATGTGGTAGGTGACTCAGCACTAAAGAGGAGTTATACAATGGCCTCTAACTGACCGCCTGGAGGATTAGGATTTTGCAGATGGCATCTGCCTTCTGACACACACATTTAAGGATATGAATGAGATGCTTAAGGAATTGAAAACGGAAGCTCAGAGAGTAGATTAAAAATTAACACAGCCAAGAATAAAGAGGCTAGAATGAACAGCAAAAACAAGAATGTATTGGCCGTGAAAGAAGAAGAGGTGGAAACCTTTTGTTACCTGGGAAGTATTGCTTCCAAGAATGGAGGGGCGACAGAGGATATTATAAATAGGATCAAGAAGGCAAAAGGAGCCTTCTCTCAGTTGCGGCCAGTGTGCAGATATTGTGAAATACCGTTTGAAGACAAATCTTAGGATCTTTGACTCAAACGTGAAATCAGTTCTCTCCTATGGGTGAGAGACGTGGAAGGTGACAGAGGTTGCAAAAAGAGTCCAAACCTTCATCAGTAAATGCTTGAGAACTATAGTGGGAGTAAGCTGGCCGGCCGTTATCTAAAATGAAGATTTTTGACAGTGCACCCAACAACGGAAATCTGAGGTGAGCATAAAAGAAAAGAAACGCATCGGACACGCTTTCAGAAGAGACCCACAACATATTCCAAAGCAGGCGCTGGAACTGAACCCTCAAGGAGCAATCCCGTGTGGCAGACCCAGGATGACCCGGCGCAGGACCATTGAAGCAGAAGTGACAGCCATTGAGTACTGCTGTACTAACATCAAGAAAGAAGATTGCAACGACCAGAGTCGGATGGAGAGCTTAAAAATGTGTCCTGTAATCCACGTCGGAGTAAAAGGAATTAAGTCAAGTAAGTCAAGTGTTTATCTCGGATTAGGTATACGAAAGTCGAAACTATGTTAAGTTCTTGTCTGTCTGTCTGTCTGTCTGTCTGTCTGTCTGTCTGTCTGTCTGTCTGTCTGTCTGTCTGTCTGTCTGTCTGTCTGTCTGTCTGTCTGTCTTGTAATTACGGAAAATGGGTTGAATAGCATCATTCGGATCTCAGTATTTAAGTTCAGTAATAGCTAGGTTGTACACTAGGCTATGTGATATTTCATTACTATACAGTGGAGTGGTATTAAGGGGGCAAAAAAAGGAAATGTCAAATTTCTCCTTTAATATTTGCTGCATTGAAAATCTGTATGTGTGGGATGTATGGGATCTGGTAAATGCAGCACGGGTAAAGTTTAAGGAAGAGGAGATTGTTATCAGTGGAACACATTGTACGAGGGATACTAACTGGAGGGTGATTGGGGATAAATCCCCACTATGGACACTATGACACTATGGAGTGGGAATGTGGGAAAGTGGGAGTGAGATTTTTAGATCCTAATGGCTGGGTAGGAGATAGGGATCTGCGCTCAGATGGCCTTCACGTAAACCGCAGTTGTAGGTATAAGTTATGAAATTTGTTTAGAAGAGTTATAGGGAGGTATATTCGAAACGGGGTGGTCTAGAGAGTGGTGATAAGAGTATACGGATCTGAAAGTCAAGAAGGGAAGACAAAATTGTTGGTGCTGAACTGTAAAAGTATTGTAAAGAAAGGAATAGAATTAAGTAGTTTAATAGATATATACTTACCAGATATTGTAACATGAGTTGAATCATGGCTGAGAAATGATATAATGGATGCAGAAATTTTCTCACACAACTGGAGTGTGTATCGTAGAGATAGGATAGGAATGGTAGGAGAGGGAGGTGGTGAAAAAAGAAGTTGTAAACTACGGAATAGTTAAAGGTGACAAACATGGAATTCTAGGTGTAAGGCTCATCTCTAGAGATAATAGGGAACGTTATGTCATTGGGATGTAGAGACCGGAAAAGGGTAGCGCTGATGCTGATACGGAATTATTTGATAAGATAATCAGCTATGTGAGAAACGGTGTGTAAAGGAACGTGGTGCTGGTAAAACCGGAAGAGTTCTATAGAGAAACCGAAGTAATAGATGGTATTAATGATCACGAAGATGTTTTGGTCGTAGTTAAAAATAAATGTGATAAAATGGAAGGTCTTAAGAGTAGGACTGTTAGGCAGTACCATATGGCTGATAAAACAAGCATGAGGGAGTTTTTGAAAAGTAACTACGATCGGTGCAAAACTGTAAATAAAAAGTAAACAGTCTCTGGGATTGGTTTTAAGCAATTGTTGATGAACGTAAAAACACGTTTGTACGTTTAAAAGTGGTAAGGAACGGTAAAGATCCACTATATTATATCAGAAGTAGAGGGACTAAGAATGAGGTGCAGGTTGGAAAGAAGCAAAGTTGGAAATGGCTATGGAAGTAAGGAGAAAGTAAAGGAACTTACTAGGAAATTGATTCTAGCAAAGAAGACAGCTAAGAATAACATGATGGCAAGCACAATTGGCAGTCATACAAAATTTAGTGAAAAATGGAATGGTATCTGTACGTACCTTAAGGCAGAAACAGGTGCCAAGAAGGGCATTCCAGGGATCATTAATGAACAAAGGGGTTGTGTATGTGTGGATCTTCAAAAGGCAGAAGTATTCAGTCAGCAGTATGTAAATATCGTTGGTTACAAGGATAATGTCCTAGAAAATCAGCTGCAATTGATAATATTCCAGGGTGATATATTGAAGACTATGGATTGGGATATAGTACCATATCTGAAGTAATTCTTTGATTATTGTTTGCATGAAAGAGCTACATCAGATGAATGGAGAGTTGCTATAGTAGGCCCTGTGTATAAAGGAATGGGTGATAGATATAAAGCTGAAAATTATAGGGCAGTCAGTTTGACATGCATTGCATGTAAGCTTTGGGAAAGAGTTCTTTCTGATTATATTAGATTTGTTTGCGAAGTTAGTGAATGGTTCGAAAGAAAGCAGTTCGGGTTTAGGAAAGGTTATTCCACCGAGGCTCAACTTGCTGGAATCCTACAAGATATAGCAGATATCTTTGATTCAGGAGGTCAAACGGACTGTATCGCGATTGACCTATCTAAGGCATTTGATAAGGTAGATCATGGGAGACTAAAGGCAACAATGAGTTCAATTGGACTAGAGGAAAAAGTGACTGAATGGGTGGCTATATTTCTAGAAAATAGAACTCAGAGAATTAAAGTATGGGAAGCTATATCTGACCCTGTAATAATTAAGAGGGGAATTCCTCAAAGCAGTATTATTGGACCTTTATGTTTCCTTATATATATAAATGATATGAGCCAAGAAGTGGAATCAGAGATAAGGCTTTTTACGGAAGTTAATCTCTATAGAGTATTAAGTAAGTGATTGTGATGATGATGTTGATGATGATTATGATGATGATTATGATGATGATGCTGATGATGATGATGATGCTTGTTGCTTAAAGAGGCTTAACATCTATTTCATCGGCCCCTAATGTACGAAACGCGACGAGACGTAATGACAATTTTAAAGTCCAAAATCAGCCACTGACAAGAATTCAAAACGTGATGACGAGGAATGAATGGATGAATATGAATGTGTGACAATAAGTAGATCCGACCCGCAATGCCCCACATTCCCAGAAACTAGCGTAAAACAATAGTATTACTAACCTAGGGACTGCTTCTAAAGCACAATCGTAAACCGATGATGCTTGTCTAAAGGGGCCAAAAAAACCAGGTCATCATCCCCTCATAATGGTACTTACCGCTAGTAAAGTAGAACAATGGTATTTGTCATGTTACGGTACTAATCAAAAGTAGCATAGACTCACGGTATTCCACACATTATGGTACTGTACCGTACCCAGGGGTAACAGCCCTCTAGGACGATGCCTCCATTTCCTGACTAAACATCCGACTAACTCAGGGTTGGGCACAGAAGTGGATTGATTGTCGAGGATAAGTCTCAATGTCGAAGTTTATCACTTAACTATAAGTATATGACAGGAATAATGGAGGTTTATCTCGAATGAGAAACAATAATATGGGGTAAGATGAATTTATTCCATAAAATAACCCCGAATCATACTATAACAAATGAAATTCAAATAATAAAATTAGTATGAAGTTATCAAAGAGATAAAATTGAAAAGAATATGGACAACAAAACGTTAATTACTCAAACAATTAAATGCAAAAATGAAAGTTCAAACACAACATTGAAGTATTTGTGATCTTTAAAATATCTTCACGTTATTCTCCAATGTTCATGTTCATATTCGTATTCGTATGGAGTAGCACGATTTTAGGTATCATCATAATACGGATATAAATTCAGGGAAGTAGCCGCAATAATTATCATTAAACGAAAATTAAGACGCAATGGGACATGATATGAAATACGAAAAATACTAGTGGCATTTCCCTATGCTATATTTACAATAATCACAACATAATTAAAATATCTCAAATATTTACGTTGGATTAGGAAGGAGAGAACTTATATACTATACTAATTCGACGTGAAACGTGGTTCACCAAAGGATCTAGTAAGAACTAGATTTACCACCAACATTCATTCAGCACTCGGGCTGTTCCCCACTAAACAAGACAACATATCACAACGACATGAAATTGCACAAAACACCATCCTGTAAGAGAAAACAAATAATATTCTTTAATAAACACGTGGAAGGCAATGGGCAACATTGCGTTCCTCTGCTGCATTTGCGCACCGGAAAGTGCCTTCCATCTGTCACATATTTCCTGCTTTGCAGTGGGCTGAAAATAAATGTTAAAAACTCAATAACGCACTTGGTCGCTGTTCCGACAAGATTGTATTACGGAAGCAACCTCTTATTTCGCACTGTCTATATAAATACGGCTGACAAGCTAACTTGTACGGCGAGCTCGTACATCCACAACAGCTCGGAGATTCACATACACACTCGTAATTCTTGCCAGCATGCTACTGAATTCAACGCACATATCGTATTCACTGGCCCGACATTAATTTCCCGTCAATTCTGATTCTCAATAATCTCTCAGAATACAATCGCAGGCCTATTCTTGCTACACACAATTCTTATAACATTATCAGGCATGCAATCTGCCTGCATAATCAACTTCACATATCAGCATGCATTAAATTCTCTTGTACATCTCATAATCTCATCAGCCTTTCTCATTATAAAGCAGGGTTCGATTCCCTCTCAAATCACTGTACGAGACAGTTTCCAACCCACATTAGAAGAATCTTTCTTATTCAACGTTGCATATACGGCTCCACACACGTCACAGCTCCTGAAATAACATGCGTCATGCACCCTATCTGTAACTAATCTTTCTAAATGGAAAAATAGAATTTACTCTCAAGTCCACAAGTTTTTTCTCGTAAAGTGGATGATCTTGCCAATCTAATCCTTCTATCTCTAACATACAAAAATATAGGAATAACCCTAAGCTATGTAACATGCATAATGACACAATAAAACAAAATAAATCCTAACGTCTCCCTCAATATCCCATCTAACTAATCGTAAAGTAAAAGAAAAATAGAGAAATCATGCGATCCCCTCCTATCCATATTTACAGCATCACAAATGTAAAATGAACACATGCCGTCCGGCGAAAATTACATTAAAGAAAATCCCTACACTAAGCCTCACTAGTATTAATCATTATTCATATAACATGCCATTTACTTAAAAACATGCGCCTTATATTTGGCAACTCCCTAGACATCGGTAGCGGTTCACATCCCCGCTCCGGTGGTACTTTATCTTCAACACGTATTCAACACATGGAAACAATCATCTTTCTTCTAAAGGCGGTGCCATCTTCTTGATGAAGGTTCCTGTACACTGCAACACACAAGACTTCTAGCAATTACCTCTTCACCGTTTTCGGTGCAGGTGCCGAATAAACCCTTGTCAGCTGTGAATTAAGCCAACATTAATATAACAGCACAAACACACGTCAGATTCACTATACAAATGTTTGAGTTTAGATATAGTCATATAGAGCGGCTCGCGGTTCGATACGAAAGTCCTTGGCGATACACGACCGACCCGTAAGTACAATGCTGATGTGCGCCTCTCCTTCAATCACCAGTCTGCGGCTGACATTACCGTCTATTACTGTAGAATAATAATTCGCGACATACAGTAGTGCAATTGGCAATTTATCAGTGCACCAGTTTACTTAGCACTCTTCACAAATAAATGCACTGTTTTTAGTCTAAAAGACTTTACACTGTTAGTTATCTACCCACGTGGCAACATTCGCGCACAGATAAAAGAGCAGTATGGAACGATGTTCCCTTCACGGCGATTCACACAATAAGAAAGACTCTCCCGATGAATGGGACGCTTAAGTAACTTCGCCAACGCCGTTGTAGCTAGGGAATTCCCGTATATTCAGATATTCAACCAATCAGCGTGCTTGTTACCCACAATGACTTTGATATTAATTAAAATTAACATCAAACACACTCCTGACGACGTAATAATGACTCAGATAATTACTATGAAGTATTCCTTATTATTTCCCACTTTCAGACCTGTGGAAACCCATCAACTAACAGAACTGACTACTCTATATCGATATATTCTTCACACAGATATCCATGTTGGTCAACCTGGGATTTTAATTCTGCGCGTTCCAGAATTCATATTAGCCACATCCTCGCTTCCTTATTGGCTGATCACTCCTCAGGGCCAATGAATTCTACATGTGCCGAGATGTGCTAACTCCTGGTGAAGCCGAACATTTCCCACGGTCGCAAGCAAGTATCACGCAACATACAGCGACTTTGTGTCTCCATGGACTTCCGGTCTCAGCTGTTCTGTAATCTGCTACTTTTCCAATGCCTGACTGAAATCCACTTTGAAGTAATTATTTAATATGGCAAATATATATCTGATTGTCACTTATGGGCCGTCAGGGTAAGGCTCAGTACTACTGAAGGATAATGTAATACAAACATGTAAAACAGACCTATGGTGTTTCTCACATTGCGGCGCCACTTACAGGCAACGCAAACCTATGGTGTTCCTCACACAGGTGTACTAATCACAGGGACTCACATTCTGTACTTGCTTGGGCTATTACGGATTTGAACACTGTATTGGGCGAAGGCCTGTAAGGTTCAATAAATCTTATTCAAGCAACTAATCACAGGGACTCGTAATATCCCGTGGTGTTCCTTACATAGTGGGTACTAATCATAGGCAACCAGACCCACTGAAGAAAAAATTCTTAGGTACCCGACAGCTTGAACGACGTAAAACCTGGTGTCCTCATTTTATTTGTACGTAACTAAATATGGTTTGGCAGGAAACGGCGATGGGACAATTAAACCACAACGAGATAAATACACGCTTGTGAAAAGAATAGGGGAACATTCCTTTGAACGTACGCCATGCTCCACAAAACAATACCTCACACCCAGGTATATTACTAACTAAACCTTTATTCTTTACCGTTGAAGTATACAAAAGAACGTCGATGGATACACGTTCATTTTCAGAACACAGAGAGAAATCTACAAAGAGGGGCGAAAACAAAGTAATAACAGTCCTTCAAGGTGGATTTTATCACAGTTGGAGAGCTTCAATATGGTGTACGTTCTCCACGAACATTTATCACAGCTTGGCACCTACGTGGCATGCTCCGTATAAGTCGACGGAGGTCACGTTGTGGTATCAGGTCCCATTCTTCAATGAGAGCCTGGTCGAAGTCTTGGAGAGTCTGTGGTGGAACAGAACGCCCACGAACACTTCTGTCAACCCTATCCCACACATGCTCGATGGGATTAAGGTCGGGACTCACTGCTGGCCATTCCATCTCTTAAATGTCCTGTTCTCGCAAGACAGCTCGGGTGATGCGCGCTAAATGAGCCCTGGCATTGTCGTACATGAGTACGAATTCAGGGCCAACACCGTACACAGCAACCAACACATTCTGTAGCAGTATCTGCTCGATATACCCCGCAGCGGTCAGATTACCACGGAAGACGACAAGATCCCTATGGCCATCAATATTGATGCCACCCACATTATCAAAGAACCTTGTCCGAATCGGTAGACTTCCTTTACAACATTTGGTATGTACTCTTCACCACGGCCTCTCCAAACATGTTGACGTCCGTCACGCTGTGTCAGGGAAAATCTGGAATCGTCTGTGAACAACAAAGGTCTATATTGGCGAAGTTGCCAGTTGACGTGGGTACGGGCAAACAGAAGGCGAGCTGTGCGATGTTACTGCGTTAAACGGGGCACTCAAACAGGACGTCTGGGTCGTAAGGACACTTCTCTTAACCTGTTCCTTACTGTCTGGTCAGACACCGTGACTCCAGTGACCCTCCTGAGGTCTTATTGCGGTTCTCTGGCAGTTGCTGAACGACGCCGTAACGCACAGATGGTCAGATATCGATCATCCTGTGGGGTTGTCATGCGTCTACGACTTTGTCCAACTCGCCATGCTAACTGCCCTGTCTCATTGTACCAATTCCACAAGCGGTGAATAACTGACGGAGAGCCATTGAGATCCACAGCAACACGACGAAAAGTCCCTCCTTCCTGGATGAAACTGACGGCCCTTGCGACTTGAACCTCGTTAAGATGTCTCATGGGATTGTTTTTTCGTACAAGGTACACAAATGACCGCAGCAGTCTGTGTACCTCACAACGACATAGAGACGCACCGCTATTCACTTTGTTTTGAGGGGTAACCTTACAGTTTAATGCATGGCTACACCTAAAGATGGAGTATAACTTCCATTTTACATACTCTGAGTAGCTAAGGTCTCAAGGTATGCTGTACGTCCATTGGAACCCCATCTATCAAATTAACGTTCACATACCAGACGTTACAAAACATGTTCTCATATTCTTTTTTGAACTGTGTACATTTCCCACCAACTGAACTACAAACATACGCTCAACTAGCAAGATAACCGCGCTTCGCTACAGTATTATACTGAAATTTATAATTGAATGCTTAACATTTTTATATAATCCGCCAAAATTCGCGATCTGTCGGCAAAGTTCCTCCCATTTCACAATATTTCTTTCCAGCAATCGATTTCGTACTTCCCGGGCTAGCTCTAGGTATTCCGCTCGGTCATTTTGGTCCCTAAATCTTTGCCATCTTTTTCTATAAGCATTATTATTATGATAGATCAAATCCTTGAGCAGATCCGGCGTGGTGTCGTCTTGGGTGCCTTAACCCCCATTAATTGGATTTTCCAAAAAAACAAAAATACGTTTCTTTATTTTTAAAGGAGATTCCAAATACCAATTTTCAGGTCTGTAATATCTTCAGTTTCTGAGATATAAGTATCCTCTTTAAAGGCATTCAACCTCTTTTTCACCCTTTTTCAACCCTCCTAGTGGGATTTTCCGAAAACAAAATAATATGTGTTTCTTTAATTTTAAAGGGGATTCTACAGTAAATACCAATTTTTACATATGTAAACTTTTAAAGATTTGAGATATAGATACACACATTTTAAACATTTACCCCACCCCCTTTTCACTCCCTTAGCGACGGAATATCCAAAATCCTCCCTTAGCGAGCACCTACATTGTAATATAAATGTATCCTCAAAATTTCATTTCTGTATGTCCAATAGTTTTGGCTCGGCGATGATGAATGTGTCAGTCAGTCAGTCAGTCAGTCAGGACATGTTCTTGATATTTGCTCTTTGCAGGGGATTTCAATTCTCGAACTCTGTGCCCCTTTAAAAGGATGTCAGGACTCAGGAGGTTAACGAAATTTCATTCCCCTCATTTAAGATTTGATCTTTCATTTCTTTACACTTTAAATAGGATTTTTGTGTGTCGTGTGGATATATCCTACAAGATTCCACTTTACTCGTGGCAGATATGTGAAGAGCATCCAAAGACGATTGTTTCTGAAAACAAGTTAAAAAATGTCAAGAAAATCGGTTTAATGGTCAGATAAAAGTCCAGATTCGGCAACACTAACGCGAGAAGAATTTTTGAGAATTCTGAGATATTGGCATGTAAAACAAGTCTTGACCGTGAATCAGTCGAACGATTGTGTATCGCTGTTCAACGTGGATTTGATACTGGTTCAGTGAAGTACAACATATTTTGTGTCGACACAACCACATTATTTGGGGCAAAATAATATTGGTGCTATTTGTCGCATTGAGTACACAAACTACTTCTTCATGATATAGCAGTCATGGGAAATTCTTTACTAACTACGTGGCAGTTATCCCAAGAGGCCTAAGAAAGGACACTAGGAAAATTAGGAAAAACCGTTGTCAGAAATGTGCCCGAGTGAAAACAAACTAAGACATATTTTGTTGACTTCCAATATCACCTGTCTCTGTCAGCTACAGATCACGTCCTGTTCTGTACGAAGTAGAAGAGCAGATGATACTGAATAGTCTTCAGCTTCAGAAGACGAAGATTAATGTCATATAATGTCGGCAAGGGAGAGAAAAAAGGGCATTATGATTGTCAATGTACAAGTTCCACAGCAAAGTTCTTATAAGCAATTTTTAAAGTAATTAACCAAACAAATATGGCCATCTTCGTATTTTATGTTTTTCACGTTCTAATTTACTCCTGAAGATGTCATCGCTATGACAGCGTGGCACTCCAGTATATACAGGCCATCTGGATAGGCAGCAATTTTCCTGGCAAGCCAAGAACCTAATGGGCTATTGCGCCTCGTATCACTAGAAATTCCGCAATTTTCTCTTAAAAATGACAGTTCGACAGTAGTAAATTATGAAAAACAGAGGCCTGAAATACAAGCTTGTTCTGGACCTGTGTTCCGGGCGAGTTGGCCGTGCGGTTAGGGGCGCGTGGCAGTGAGCTTGCATCCGGGAGATAGTGGTTTCCAATCCCACTGTCGGCAGCCCTGAAGATGGTTTTCCGTGGTTTCCAATTTTCATACCAGGCAAATGCTAGGGATGTACCTTAATTAAGGCCATGGCCGCTTCATTCCAACTCCTAGGCCTTTCCTATCCCATCATCGCCATAAGACCTACCTGTGTCGGTGGGACGTAAAGCCACTTGCACTCTCACTCTGAACATGTGTTTGGCAATTTTGAATGCTTATAGAAACCTAATATACGCACATAGCGGGCATTAAATGATTCATGTATTCATGTTACATACTGCGAATGTTTAGCAAAACTTTCTTTTTATCTATCAATCGAATTCGAAGTGTATACTTCCAATAAGTTTGAGCCCTGCATTTAGCCATCAGATCAATTCCGCCTGCGCACATTCAGCCTTAAATTGAGGCGTAGTTTTCCGTACATACATACATACATAATCATCATAGACTGTTATGCCTTTAATCGTTCAGTCTGCAAGCCCCTGTGAATTTACTAAATGTCGCCACAATCCTCGATTTGCAACTAGTGTTGTGGCCTCATTTAGTTCTATACCTCTTATCTTTAAATCGTTAGAAACCGAGTCTAACCATCGTCGTTTTGGTCTCCCTCTACTTCTCTTACCCTCCATAGCAGAGTCCATTATTCTCCTAGGTAACCTATCCTCCTCCATTCGCCTCACATGACCCCACCACCGAAGCCGGTTTATGGGTACAGCTTCATCCATTGAGTTCATTCCTAAATTAGACTTTATCTCCAAATTCTGAGTACCCTCCTGCCATTGTTCCCACCTTTTGTACCAGCAATCATTCTTGCTACTTTCATGTCTGTTACTTCTAACTTATGAATAAGATATCCTGAGTCCACCCAGCTTTCGCTCCCGTAAAGCAAAGTTGGTCTGAAAACAGACCGACGTAAAGATAGTTTCGTCTGGGAGCTGACTTCCTTGTTAAA
Organism: Anabrus simplex; assembly: GCF_040414725.1. Taxonomy (NCBI): domain Eukaryota; kingdom Metazoa; phylum Arthropoda; class Insecta; order Orthoptera; family Tettigoniidae; genus Anabrus; species Anabrus simplex. Next base: position 1,066,552,507 of record NC_090266.1, on the reverse strand, counting down.
GAATACTGCTGATCGCAACTGCGAGCTCACTGCATTAGCATCACTACACCTTGATTCAATCTCACTTACTATATTACCATCCTGGGAGAACACACAACCTAAATACTTGAAATTATCGACATGTTCTAGCTTTGTATCACCAATCTGACATTCAATTCTGTTGAATTTCTTACCTACTGACATCAATTTAGTCTTCGAGAGGCTAATTTTCATACCATACTCATTGCATAAAAATATTCTAAATTAGCTTGTAAATTCCAGAGCATTGTATAGGGTAGAAGTACGGAGCACTGAAGAAGACAGTAAAGAACTAAATGTAATGGTTAAGTTTTGCAAAATAATAATTGGTATACCAGAATGTACAGCTGGTAATGGTGTTAGAATTCTATGTGAAAATATAAGTATAACAGCAGATATAGTTAGAAAGGTAATACAATTTTGGTTAAGGTTAAGAAGGGGAAACGGGAATGAAATATTGAATTTAGCATACCAACATCAGATGATGCATTTAAATGATCATTAATGGCGAAGGAAAGTAAAAATGGTACTAGAAAGAATATGAATGGGAGACTGTTGGGCAAAGAGTTTCAGAGAAGATAAGAAGACGAGTATGAAAGTAGGTTGTATAGGACCTAGTGGAAGATATTTAGGAGGAGATGATTATGGTAGAATGAAATGTACACCGGGCGAGTTGGCCGTGCGGTTAGGGGCGCGCGGCTGTGGGCTTGCATCCGGGAGATAGTGGGTTCGAGTCCCACTGACGGTAGCCCTAAAGATGGTTTTCCGTGGTTTCCAATTTTCACACCAGGCAAATGCTAGGGCTGTACCTTAAATAAGGCCACGGCTGCTTCCTTCCCAATCCTAGATCTTTCCTATCCCTTCGTCGCAATAAGACCTATCTGTGTCAGTGCGACGTAAAGCCAATTGCAAAAAGAATGAAACACAAACAGAACTTTATTAGAATGCTGCGAAATTATTCAAAAGTTGTCAAGAAAGAAAGAAAGAGAGAGAGAAAGGAACAAGACAGAGATACGAATCAAGAAGCAAGATGAATAGTGTGGTGGTTAATGGGTATATAACTAGTACGCCTCTTCAGTGACACCTAAGCCATCTATGACAGCTAATGGTAGACCTGTTGAGGATTCAACCAGCCTTCGGGCTGAATACCCAACACACATACATACACACTGCATAACAATTAAGGTCTAGGAGAGAAACATGACGAAAATCGTTCTTTATTCTGCGGAAAGTCAATGGAAAAAACTAATCTTTTGAGAATATGTAAAACGTCAGTTATGTTCGCTGTTATCTTAGATTATCAAAAACCGGGCGAGTTGGCCGTGCGGTTAGAAGCGCTCAGCTGTTAGCTCGCATCCGGGAGATAGTGGGTTCGAACCCCACTGTCGGCAGCCCTGAAGGTGATTTTCAGTGGTTTCCCATTTTCACACCAGGCAAATGCTGGGACTGTACGTTACTTAAGGTCACGGCCGCTTCCTTCCCATTCCTAGGCCTTTCCTGTCGAATCGTCACCGTAAGACCTCTGTCGGTACGACGTAAAGATAATAGCGGGGGAAAAAGCAAGAAAAAGAAGATTATCAACACTCGGATAATGTCTTTATCTCGAGTAACGCTCAGTTCTGTATTCACCACAGAATTTATCACCTCTGTTTACAAAAAATTGTTCGTTTCAATATGGGTTTGAACCTTAAATTGTTCATACTGACGCACGGAAACAAATAACTACGTGCAGCTGTCATTACCGACTAGTAAACACGTTTTTAATTAGATTCGGTGTTTGCAAATAATGTATCATAAATTATGTCTGCTATTGAACAGAAACGAAGAAGGAAGCCTAATATGACGCCCAAGGGAAGGAATTGTTACTCAGTTTGGGGGTAGAAAACGTTATCATGCAGAATAATAAAATATATTATATCTTACACATTGTAAACTTCACGGCAATATACTCCTTAGTTCTACATTAAAATATCATACCGAATCGTGTCCGGACAAGATATAACTGAGAATTCATCTAACCAAGTTGTTGGTAATTTCGCGTTATGTTCGATAATATATAAAACTGACAGTATCGAGGCTTTAGACCTGAAATGTTTCAAATTCATCGTAGTCATAAAACATATGTAGCGCGATCTTTTATGTTTTATTGCACAATCTTGGTCATATTCCTCATCGCTGGATTTTCTTTTTCAGTCGCCTACGACGATCTTGAAAGGCTATTATCTAATAATTCCTATCTTGGGAGCCAACCTTACTTCGACAACATTTTGAAACGAGGAAATACTCATGTCCACCTCTGTGGTGTAATGGTTAGTGTGATTAGCTGTCACCCCCGGAGGCCCGGATTCGATTCCCGGCTCTGCCAAGAAATTTGAAAAGTGGTACGAGGGCTGGAACGGGGTCCACTCAGCCTCGGGAGGTCAACTGAGTAGAGGTGGGTTCGATTCCCACCTCAGCCATCCTGCAAGTGGTTTTCCGTGGTTTCCCACTTCTCCTCCAGGCAAATGTCGGAATGGTGCCTAACTTAAGGCCACGGCCGCTTCCTTCCCTCTAACTTGTCTATCCCTTCCAATCTTCCCATCCCCCCGCAAGGCCCCTGTTCAGCATAGCAGGTGAGCCCGCCTGGGTGAGGTACTGGTCATCCTCCCCAGTTGTATACCCCGACCCTGAGTCTGAAGCTCCAGGACAATGCCCTTGAGACGGTAGAGGTGGGATCCCTTGCTGAGTCCGAGGGAAAAACCAACCCTGGAAGGTAAGCAGATTAAGAAAGAAAGAATGAGATTAAAAAATTTTTAACAGGGAAAATCATATGCTTGTACAAAAAATAATAGCTTGCATTAAATGAATGCTCGACCGGCCCCACGGTATAGGGGGCGACGCGTCCACATGTCACCCGGCGGCCCCGGGTTCGATTCCCTGCCGGGTTAGGGTTTTTTAATTGTATTGATTAATATCCTTGGCCTGGGGACTGGGGGTTTGTATCGTCCTTAACGTTCATTTCCTCACATTCAACACTCTACACTTCCGCAATTACACTTACACGCAGGTTCCTATCATATGGTTAAAGTAGTGGCAAAAGATCTGCAGAGGTCGACGCCGCGAACAAATATTAAAAAAAAAAAAAGTAAGAATGCTCTCTCCCTAGTTTCAGGTGATCCGGAACTATGTGGTGGGAGTAGACATTCTATTCTATTCAAAATATTATTGTTTTTACGTCCCACTAACTACTTGTGAAGGTTTTGGGAGACGCCGAGGTGCCGGAACTGTGTCACGCAGGAGTTCTTATACGTGCCAGAAAATCTACCGACGCGAGGCTGACGTAGTTAAGCACCGTCAGATACCACCGAATTCTGCCAGGATCTAACCTGCAATGTTGGGGTCTGAAGGCCAGCGCCTCAACCACTCAACCCGGCTTTAAACTATTATATTCTAACAAAAGGAGAAGTGGCACCAACGACTCGGTAGACATACAGACTTCGATCGCTTGATGTGCTTCTCGTTAGCGAGGAGAATGCGCGAATGAACTTCTTCTTCTTCTTTTCTCATGGGGCCTCTAAATGTTAGTTCCTAATTAGCGTCGACCTCTAAGATCTTTTCTACCATGTTTTTCCTTCTTCCCACCTAGATATACCTGCTCCCTTCACAAAGCTGCAGGTTGTTCTTACTGGGTCTTCTTGGATTTTTCTCTCTCTTCGCCTGGTACTCCTACAGTGGAGAATTTGATTCTACCCAGCACCTCACATTCGAAAAAGTATGTGTTCAGCAGATTCCTCTACTTCATTGCATTTTCTACATATATTGTCTCATATTACTTCAGTTCTATGTAGGTGTTATTTCAGCTGGCAGTGTCCTGTCAACAGTCCTACCACCCATCTTATATTTTCTCTGCTGAGTTTCAACATTTCTTTAGTATGCTCCATGTCTGGTCCTTTTATCACTTCCTTGCAAGCCTGAATCCTGGAGTACTTTTCCAGTTCTCCATTTGTTTCTTTTGTACGCATTTTCCTATGCAGTGTCGGGCTTGTCCATAGGAAATCCCGCATAGAGGCTCTAGGCCTACAAAATATGTTCCTCCCCTTTTCCTGGCCAGTTTATCTGCCTTTTCATTTCCTTCTATACCTGCATGTCCTGGTACCCATATTATTTTGACAATGTTGAACTTTTAGAGCTTCAGGAGAAGTGAATGGCAATACCAGACAATTCTGGATATTATCCGGACTGCTCTTAGTGCCTTAATGGCCGCTTGGCTGTCCGTAAAAATGAAAATGTTCTTATTACAATAGTTCATTTTCACATTTTCTTCAAGACATGTTGTAATAGCTATCACTTCAGCTTGAAAGACTGTAGTGTGTTTGCCCAGGCTCATCTGGATTGATCTCTCAGGTCTTCCCCCGTTGATCCCTCCCCCTGTGCCATGCACAGTCTTTGAGCCATCAGTCCACCACACTATATTTTCTTTTTCAGTATTCCATTTGTCGACATTCCAGTCTTTTTGTTATTACCTGGGTCTCAAACGGTTTTTCAAAGTTGTACTTTGGTATCATATGATCAGAAGGCATGTATAGAAATTCTTCTGTTATTAATCTGTTAATTTTACAGTGTCCTAGATTGGGTCTTTGTGGATTCCAGCACTCTGATTGTGCCAATGTATATGAACTCATTCTAGCCTGTCCTTTTATGAAATCACATAGTGATGGGAGGTCTAGTAAAGTATTCAAGGCTTCTGTCGGCGTAGTTCTCATAGCCTCAGTTATGGCTATGCATGCCATTCTCTGCAGGCTATCCAATCTACTTCTGACTTTTCCTTGACTTACTTTCTGCCACCAGATGATTGCAGCATAGGCCATCAACGGTCTAATGATCATTGTGTATATCCACATTACCATTGATGGTCTTAGGCCCCATGTCTTCCCGACGGCGCTTTTACATGCATACACCAAGTTCTTGGCCCGGGTTATGTTCCTTTCTATATGTGGATTCCAGGTTATATTTCTATCTAACTACACGTGGGTGCAATGTCTGTTCTTCCATACAAACAACTTGTCCAAATAGCTTCAGTGATCTCTTTCCCTCTAATTTTCTCCTTCATGTAAAAGGGACCAGAGTTATCTTGTTCACGTTGACTGATAGTTATTCTTCCCGACACCAGTTCTCCACAAGGTTGAGTGATCTTTGCATGAGGTCCTGGATAACACTCATCACCTTACATCGAATCACAATCACTAGGTCATCTGCGTACCCTTGTGTATAAAAACCCTATTCCTTGAGCATAGCTGTGATTTCGTTCACCACGAGGTTCCACATCAGAAGCGAAAGAACTCCTCCCTGAGCACAGCCTCGGGTGGCCCTAACTGTCAGCGTTACTTCAAACATGGTTGCTTTTATCTTCCCTCCGTCTAACATGGAATTAATCCATTTGCCGACGGTTTTACTCACCTTCCTCTTTTCCAATGCTTTCATCATAGAGACATAGGTTGGATTGCTGAAGGCTCCTTCTATATCTAGAAATGCCGCCAGTGAAATTTCTTTATATCCTAGGCTTTCCTCTCGTTTACAAACCAACTGGTGGAGTGCTACGTCTGTGGATCTACCAGGTCTATTTGCAAACTGATTTTCATGTAACGTTGAGTTCAGTTGCACCGTTCTTCTGAAACACAGTGACTGGCAGTGCAAATGCAACACCAAGAAGGAGTGGTCAGAACTTTATGCCAATTGCAGGGTAGACTGACGTCACTGAGGTATACTCATGATGTGAAATGCGCCGCTGTGCTGCGCACGTAGCGAACGATAAATGGGACACGGCGTTGGCGAATGGCCCACTTCGTACCGTGATTTCTCAGCCGACAGTCATTGTAGAACGTGTTGTCGTGTGCCACAGGACACGTGTATAGCTAAGAATGCCAGGCCGCCGTCAACGGAGGCATTTCCAGCAGACAGACGACTTTACGAGGGCTATGGTGATCGGGCTGAGAAGGGCAGGTTGGTCGCTTCGTCAAATCGCAGCCGATACCCATAGGGATGTGTCCACGGTGCAGCGCCTGTGGCGAAGATGGTTGGCGCAGGGACATGTGGCACGTGCGAGGGGTCCAGGCGCAGCCCGAGTGACGTCAGCACGCGAGGATCGGCGCATCCGCCGCCAAGCGGTGGCAGCCCCGCACGCCACGTCAACCGCCATTCTTCAGCATGTGCAAGACACCCTGGCTGTTCCAATATCGACCAGAACAATTTCCCGTCGATTGGTTGAAGGAGGCCTGCACTCCCGGCGTCCGCTCAGAAGACTACCATTGACTCCACAGCATAGACGTGCACGCCTGGCATGGTGCCGGGCTAGAGCGACTTGGATGAGGGAATGGCGGAACGTCGTGTTCTCCGATGAGTCACGCTTCTGTTCTGTCAGTGATAGTCACCGCAGACGAGTGTGGCGTCGGCGTGGAGAAAGGTCAAATCCGGCAGTAACTGTGGAGCGCCCTACCGCTAGACAACGCGGCATCATGGTTTGGGGCGCTATTGCGTATGATTCCACGTCACCTCTAGTGCGTATTCAAGGCACGTTAAATGCCCACCGCTACGTGCAGCATGTGCTGCGGCCGGTGGCACTCCCGTACCTTCAGGGGCTGCCCAATGCTCTGTTTCAGCAGGATAATGCCCGCCCACACACTGCTCGCATCTCCCAACAGGCTCTACGAGGTGTACAGATGCTTCCGTGGCCAGCGTACTCTCCGGATCTCTCACCAATCGAACACGTGTGGGATCTCATTGAACGCCGTTTGCAAACTCTGCCCCAGCCTCGTACGGACGACCAACTGTGGCAAATGGTTGACAGAGAATGGAGAACCATCCTTCAGGACACCATCCGCACTCTTATTGACTCTGTAACTCGACGTGTTTCTGCGTGCATCGCCGCTCGCGGTGGTCCTACATCCTACTGAGTCGATGCCGTGCGCATTGTGTAACCTGCATATCGGCTTGAAATAAACATCAACTATTCGTCCGTGCCGTTTCTGTTTTTTCCCTAACTTTCATCCCTTTCGAACCACTCCTTCTTGGTGTTGCATTTGCTCTGTCAGTCTGTATTTATCCAGAATTTTCTCCATTGCTTTCAGCATGAAGGAGGTTAAACATAATGGTCTATATGCTTTGGCTTGGGCATAATTTGCCCTCCCAGGCTTAGGTATGAATACTGCTTTAGCTTCAGACCATGATTTCGGCATGTACCCTAAAGCTAGACTAGCTCTGAAAAGGTCAGTCAGGACAATGACAAGTATCTCCCGTCCTTCCTGTAGGATTATCGGAAATATCTCATCTGGCCCTGGAGCCTTTATAGGATGAAACGTATCGATCGCCCATTTTACATGGTTATGTTTTATTATTCTGTTGGCACAGTTCCAGTCTGCTTTTCGAGCTCCGGTCTCTGTTCCAACCATTTCTTTTTCTGTCATCTTCTCAGCCTCAGAGGAGTGATACGCCATTAGTATCTCCAGCGTGTCTCTCCACGCCTGAGTGAATGACCCATCTGGTTTCTCCAGTGGCCCCACTTTATATGGGTAGCCTTCAGAACCTTCTGGAGCCTGGCTGTTTCAGTGTGTGATTCCACTTTCTCACCGAACAGTCTCCAAGATTTTCTTTTTGCTTTCCATATCTCTAGGTTATACTCAGTGAGTTTTTTATTATATACGTCCCACATACCATTCGTAGATGATATTCTATACAACATCCAAACCTCTTTTTTTCATTTTGGCGAGTTTGTTGTTCCACCACCTTACTTTTTTGGTGTTTTTCTTTTCTTTTCTTTGAGAGGACAGTTGTCATGGAATGAGTCTATAATGGCCTCTTCTAATAGTTCCACTGTCTCATCGAATTCTTTCTGTCCTCTCACGTTTGTTGGAACGTTTTGTACAGCCTTCCCTAGAACTTATTCTTATGTATCCCAGTTAGTTCTTTTTGGGCCTCTGTATATCTGCATCCCACATTGTCTCGCATCTATTGCAAATTGGATGTGCTGGTGGTCTGCCAATGAGGGTTCCTCCAGCATCTTGCAGTCTTTAATAAAGTTTGCAATATGCTTAGTGCTTAGTGTAATGCCTGTTACCTCCCTACGATTTTTATTTATAAATGTAGGCTTGTTTCCTAGGTTTAGTATCGTCAACTCAGTTCCAATAATAACTTCTAGTAAAGACTCACATCTTGCACTGCAGTTCGTGCTGTCTCATGCCGTGTTGTGTGAATTTGCATCTGCTCCAAGGACTAGGTGTTCGCCTTTCCTCTTTGCATTGCAAATTAGGTTCTCAATTTCTTCTGTTGGGGCAGATTAGATGAGTCATATGGGAGATATGCAGAGCCTATGGTTATTTCTCTGGGTCCCTCCCAATTTCCAAGTTTAATCTTGGCCACGGTTTAGTCCCGTGAACAGTGCTCCTGCAACATAAGACATTTTAGTTTCCTGTTCACAAGAAGACATGTTCTGGGTATTTCCGATGTTGTATCGTACATCACCTTACCTCCAGATGCGCGAATAATACACGGGCAGGATCCGGAGATGTAGAATATGTGTCAATGAAATGGTGCTGAAACACAACCGGTATTTGAGAAGAGCATATAATAGAATTTTCCACTTTCTTGCTGCTTGTGCTTGTGCTTGTTGTTTAAAGAGGCCTAAAATCGAAGGTCATCGGCCCTGAAAATGGTTTTCCGTTGTTTCCCATTTTCACACCTGGCAAATGCTGGGGCTGTACCTTTATTACGGACACGGCCGCTTCCTTTCCACTCTTAGCCCTTCCCTGTCCCATCGTCGCCATAAGACCTATCTACGTCGGTGCAACGTAAAACAACTTCCAAAAAAATTGCAATTCCACACCACCATTTTCCACATTCCATGTTCGATTATTCACTTCGTCTCATGAGAATGACAGAGTTCTGGCATTTACATTAGGATTTAAATACTTTTTAGTGATGCTACGAATCGAAATCAGGCTAACCTACTGGGGAGCTAATCTGTTATCCCCAGGAATATGGCTGCTGTTGCTTGATGTAATCTGCTTGGGACTCGTAGTAATATCAGCCCTCGGTACTTGATGTGTTTGTAAAGCATGTCTGAACACCTGCAACGAAGTGCTGTTTGTACTAATAACTAATAATAATATTTGTACCGGGAGGTACCCCTCAATGCCGCGCATTTAAAACTAGCGCCTAAATGAACTCCTCTATTGGTGAAACTGTGAAACTGAAACTACACCAACTTGGAACTGTAATCAGAAGATGTCACCACCTAAATATCGAGTAATTTTGTTATTGTGAAGTTTCCTGAACTGACCGAATTTCTACTAGTTTTGTTTGTTATCCATCAAGAAGTTTGGACATTCTTCCACAGATGACACTACTAAAAACTATGATCATGCACCCGCAGGTTAACCCGAGGGAAAGGTCCGAATCGTTAACTATGTAACCTTCTTTTCTAAAAATGTAACTTTCTGCCGGCAAATGTAAAAACTTAATAAATCTTTAACTGTAAATCGGGGATAGAGAGTGATGTACCCTCTCGAGCTCCCCTTCATCTTGGTTAGAGGTGACTACGTTTCATAACTGTTTTTCATTCTGTAACGTTGGTAATGTAATTTCTATACGAGTCACCTCAGTAGTTTGGGTATAGCCCCTGTTTCATTGGCCTAGTGCCCCATAGGTTTTAAGTGTTCACATCTAGGAGTGCAAGTATTTGCCTTCATTCATTTCGTGTTCGGGCCATTTATTTAACCGTTGTTCTTTTTCCATGAAGGCCCAGTAGGTTGGGTATTATATACCCCTGTATAATTATTTTCCAATTGTAAGTTGTGCCTTGAGAGGCCAGGAATTATAAGTTGATGTTGCCTTGAGTAGGCGTGGAAAACTGACAGCCTGTTTGCTCTTTTTCAAAGTTTTTGTAAGATTAATGAATGCCTCTTTAAGGCTAGATGTTGTAATTTTGGGAGCAAGTGCTCTTTCAATTAGGGGATTTCTGCCCTTGTATAAATTTGTGCTCTTTTGTAAAGTTGAGCTAGGAGTTCAGGAAAAGTAAAGCGAGGGTTTGAAGCCCAGGATCTGTTAAAACCACTAATCTTGTCTTTCCTAGACTTGTTTTATGATTGCTACTTGTACCTGTAACATTGTCATGAAACTTGAAGTTCTGAAAATATAACCTTCAGTTTAAGTTTTAAATTCAATTCTTAACATTGTAGTTAGACCCATTCACCCCAGCACCTTCTTTAACCTCTTTCTGCTCCACGGGTAACCCTGGAACAATATTAATAATAATAATAATAATAATAATATATTATTGATGCTTGTTGTTCAAAGGGGCCTAACATCTAGGTCATCGGCCCCTAATGGTACGAATGAAACTAAGTGTAATAATTTATTTGTAATATTTACCCACTGACTAGAATTTAAAATATGATTATGAAGAAAATAATTGCCCGCCACTGTGGTGTAGTGGTTAGTGTGATTAGCTCCCATCCCCGGAGATTCGGATTCGATTTCTGGTTCCGCCACGAAATTTAACAAGTGGTACGAGGGCTGGAACGGGGTCCGCTCAGACTCAGGAGGTCAACTGAGTAGAGGGGTGGGTTTCGATTCCCTCCTTAGCCATCCTCGAAGTGGTTTTCCATGGTTTCCCACTTCTCCTCCAGGCAAATGCCGGGATGGTACCTAATATAAGGCCACGGCTGCTTCCTTCCATCTTCCTTGTCTATCTCTTCCAATCTTCCCAACCCTCCACAAGGCCCCTATTCAGCGTAGAAGGTGCGGCCGCCTGGGCGAAGTACTGGTCGTCCTCAGCAGTTTAATCCACCGACCCAAAGTCTGACGCTGCAGGACACTGTCCTTAGGGCGGTAGAGGTGAGATCCCTCCCTGAGTCTGAGGAGAAAACCATTTCTGGAGGGTAAACGAATTAAGAAAGGAAGAGAGAAAGAAAGAAAGAAAAAATGATTATGAATTTTATACAATCAGTGGATGTAATTCGCAATGCCGTATTTTCTTGTACAATGATTTTTAAAAAATGTATTATAATGGAATAAGACAGTGTCTTTGAAACGAAATATTTCATTCAAAGTAAAAGTTTCAGAAACACATTAAAAATACAAATAGATAGATAAAAGAGAGTAAGAGAATAAAAACATGATTAACAAAATTAAATGCAAATAGACACTTCACGTTCAATCACAATAAAACAGGCCACTATCTTTCGTAAAACGGATGACGTGGTCTGCTGTCGGCTCATCACCTTGTAGAATGAGGGAAATGGTACACGGAAGTTTTAGATTACGGCGTAGATCTAGCACCTCCACGCCCCTCGTAAGGATATGTACTACGGTCAGATGATCGCCGTAAGAAAACACTGGGTGGCTTCTCCGTTCAGTAAGTCGGGGGGCGTTGCTGTACCATGGCCCATCCGAAGACAACATAGCACCACTGCTTCTCTCCGTGAAACACGAAGGGAAGTATTTTATACCTTCGTAGTTCCTTTAATCGTTCTCAGCTTAATTTTTTGCAAGTTACTTTACGTCGCACCGACACAGATAGGTTTTATGGCGACGATGGGACAGGAAAGGGCTAGGAGTGGTAAGGAAGCGTCCGTGGCCTTAATTAAGGTACAGCCCCAGCACTTGCCTGGTGTGAAAATGGGAAACTACGGAAAACCATCTTCAGGGCTGCCGACAGTGGGGTTCGAACCTACTATCTTCCGAATACTGGATACTGGCCGCACTTAAGCGACTGCAGCTATCGAGCTCGGTCTCAGCTTACTTGGAAGAGGGGTGACCTGCCACTACATCTCCCAACGGGATAAGACCAAATGTCTCAGCTGAGAACGATTATGACTGGCTGGAACCTTGTAAGACAACGGGGACAATATAGCCGCCTCTTGCTAGATCGTTTTCCGCTATGCCCATTGTGGCTTGGAAGCCACCTTAACGGGATTCTGGTGCTAGCACTCCAACAACTAGCCTGAAGGTTCTGGATCCGCTGCACCATAGGGTGCTGCGAGAAACATGCATCAGTAGATTGAAGCGAACTCAGGAGTCCGTACACAGCAGAAAGTGCCGACGTTCGTTGGACAGCGCGTACCGCAGAGCTTCAAAGAAAGCATAGAGCTCTGCTGTGTACACGCCAGAGGTTTCCGGTAGAAGAAAAGGGAACTCTCGTTACTAACAACAAACGCAAAACATAATTTCGCTTCTGCTCTTGAACTATCCATGTAAATAACTATTGAATCTGGATACCGGCTAACAACGGGCAGGAAAAGCCTTCGTTATATAGAGGGGTCCGTGTTCACTTTTGGGCCGGTGTGCAGATCTAGGATAATTTCAGATCGCTGCGTTGACCATGGAGGTGTCTTCCTTGGTCATCTAACAAGACAAGAAATTGAAAGTACATTAAACATTCTGAAAATTGTTTACCAAGCGTGTACCAATCGGCTGCGTTGCACGTGGGTAAACAGCCTTACAACTGACGGTTTCTATTGTGGAATACGCAGGGCAGCTTGGGTGAAGTGGCATCAGTCGAAAATTTTCAGCATAGAACAATAGATCTTGTTGGCGCCTGAGGTGTAGAGATGGCCCACCAGATTCAGCGAACAGGCTAGCAATGGAACTTGTACGGAATGCCCCCGTTGCCAGCTTAATTCCGCTGTGGTGGGTGCTATTCAGCTTCACAAGGCCGCTTGGCCTTGCTGATACATATGCTGCACTGCCATAGTGTAACCTAGATAAAATATGTGCCTTACAAAATCGCACGAATCCCGTGCGGGCATTACCCCAAGTAGCAACCCCAAGAACCTTCAAAATATTCAGTTTCTTAGCGAATTTGACTTTTAACTGGTACGCGTGCGGTTCCCACGATAATTTACTATCGAAAAGGAGCTGAAGGAATCAGTAAGTATCAACTACTGCAAGAGCGGAGATACTCCGCCCCCCCCCCTGCCTTCGTCACTAAATAAAGCTCAGGATGGGTTTGAAGATTGCTAATCCGACAACAGTGAACAACAGAGTTCTTTGCAGTAGAAAACCGAAAGCCACGTTCTAAGATCTACTATTTCACTTTTCTGATAGCTTGCTGTGATTATCGCTCTGTAACTGTCATATTTTGTAAGGTATAATGAAGAGCAAAATCGTCCAAATATAGCGACAGAGAGACTGCTGAACCAACAGCAGCGACAATATCGTTTAAGGCAATCGCGAAAAGAGTGACACTGAAAACCGAATGTACGTGAGTACATTGGCATGTTCATGGTAAAGTCGGTAGAAGCACTTTGCAGCTCTGTTTTTTTCTTCCTTTATCGTAGCCACCTTTAGCTGTTTATGGATCTCCCTGTGTCCTAGGTGATAAGAGCGTTGACAATTATTCTTAGTATTTCGTTTTGGTATTTCTGTAGTTTTTTAATGTATCACTCCTCAGCTGTACTCCAGATTGTTGAGGCATAGAGTGTGACTGACCTGTATATTAGTAACTAGTTGGGGATATCATGTTTGGATCTTTTGTTGAGTAGGCATTATACCGACTTGTACGCTTTATGTGACTTTTCCAGGCTATGCTTCGTGCTTGTTGCTTAAAGGGGGCTAGCATCTAAGGTCATCAGCCAGGATATTCTTGAAATGTGCCTTGTATTTGAGGGTACAGTCAAGTATTACCCCCAGATTATTACCCACGGTAATGCGATATGGCATGGACTCCATAACACATCGGATGTATTGAGGAGCCATACTGATCCATGGCCGTTGAAGGGTCTCCCATAATTCACGAAATTTGGTAGGAGCAATGTTCAAGGCACGCACAACCTTCTCGACAGCATCTCTACAAGGAAAGGGACGGATGGCCTTGGGGATCAGGGAAGTGACTTAAAACACTTTGGAGTGTTTATCGAACCAATCGACCACAGTTCGGCTGAGATTCGCCAGAGAATTGTCTTGTTGAAGTTACATGTCTCCTGCAGGGTACCGGAGGTGAACAGATGGGAGGGCATGATCTGACAGCAGGTCCGTGAGAGACGTTGGCAGATGTACCAGTTGTCCTATTTCAACACACATAATAGTCCTCATACGAGGACATCACCACAAGCACTACCACACTTGGCCCGAACTTTACCCTTCTGGCAAGAAGAATCATTGCCTGATTTGTGTGGTGACTCACTCCTACCCAGCCATCGCGCCAATTGGTACCTTGAGTCATCTGCTCAGAAGACCTTTTTCCATGCTTTGAGAGTCCATTGATAGTGTTCTTTTGCCCACGTCAGTCTTTATGCCTTCTGAAGTGCGGTGAACAGTGGTACTCCATTCGAACAGTGACTTCTCTATCCCATTGTGAGGTGATGTTCTGGATGGAATGGTTGCCTACATTTCATTGTTGTCCAGCGAATTCAAGAATGACCTGCCACACTGTGGATCATCTATCCGCTCCCACCTATCCAGGTTGTTAATGGTGGACCTCTGTCAACAACTTCCACAGCAGTTCACCATGATGGCAGTGGTTTTGCCTGAATCCACGTACTCACGACACACTGCTGACACGGTAGTGCTTGCAAATCCCAGTGCCAACATGTCTACGGAAATGGAATGGCCTACAAGTCTGGTACTGACAAACCGGTCGCGATCAAATGCAACGAGATCTCGTGTTTTACCCATCCTTTGATAAATGATTACTCATCATACATTCATAATATTAAACAGCGTTAACTGCACGTGCTATACCATTAGTAGTCTGGTACTAAAAGTTAATATCTTCCGAACCAACACTTTACAGTTTGAGACAGCTGAGAAAACTCAATTCTTCTCTTCTTACAAACTTCATAATTCTCAAATATTCTGATTTATCGAGAGGTTACAAATTATACTTTGTAATTTTCGGCTAGTGACCTAGATGTTCTAGAACTCAAGCATGATACATGTAATATAGTGAGATATGCAGAAGTTCCTGTAGTTACAGAATGATTTTAAATTTTGTTGGTGTCCCAGAACTTGAAACAATGTACAGCACCAGAGTTACGTGTGAGTCGTGTCGAGAAAACCCCCCGGTGAAAGCACCTATGAGACCGATTGCGTTAGGTCCTTTAAACAACAACAACAACAACAACAATAATAATAATAATAATAATAATAATAATAATAATAATAATAATAATAATAATAATAATCATCATTATCAGACCGATTCCTCGAATGTCGAATTAAAATCTCTTAACCGGGCGTGTTGGCCGTGCTGTTTGGGGCGCTCAGCTGTGAGCTCGCATCCGGGAGATAGTGGGTTCGAACCCCACTGCCGGCAGCCCTGAATATGGTTTTCCGTGGTTTCCCATTTTCACACCAGGCAAATGCTGGGGCTGTACCTTAATTAAGGCCATGGCCGCTTCCTTCCCATTCTTAGGCCTTTCCCGTCCTTTCGTCGCCATAAAACCTATCTGTGTCGGTGCGACGTAAAGTCAAATAGCAAAAAAAGAATCTCTTACATAACATTCAGCGTGACTTACTGTTGACAACAGGTTCGATTCCCGGCCAGGTCAGGGACTTTTTATACGGATGTGAGGGCTGATTCAAGGTCCACTCAGTCTAAGTGAGAACGGTTGAGGAGCTACCGCAGTCCAGAAAACCTTGAATAACGGCCGATAGAATACGTCGCATTGACCAAGCTTCAACTCGTAATATGCAGGTCTTGAGGATGACCAGCGGTCTTTGGTAGGCCAAGATTTGGAGTTCGTTCACTGTTAGTGAGTGAATGCCGTGGTAAATTTCTGGTATTTCTTAGAATTGGAAAAAATGAGACCTTCATCTACGTAGGTGGAACAAAAGGTTAGTTGCACTAACGCGCCGCAGCAGCGCGCTGTGTGTCGCAAACGTGGACACAGCGGAGAAAGGGACAGACACTGCCCACACGTCTGTTAGGCAGGTCGCTGTGGTGTCTCGTCTAGTATTGTGTGAATAGCGGCCAAATGCAATGGCCCGTCAACTGGACGTTCACTCCAAATATGAGGCGCGCGCGACAGTCCGATTCCTATGGGCCAACAGGAAGAATTGCACGGACATTCATCGTGAAATTAGTGCTGTGTATGGGGAGCGGGCCATTTCCCGGCAAGGTATCGTAAAGTGGTGTCAGCAATTCGAAGCCGGACGTACGGATATCACGAACAACCATCGCGAAGGCAGGCCCGCAACGTCCAGGACCCGTGCAAAGGTCAACAGTGTGAATGCGATCATTAGACAGAACCGGTGCATTAAACTGAGAGAAATCGCGACGCAGCTGAACATGTCGTATGGCAGTGTGTTCGCCATTGTTCACGAGGACCTTGGATATCGTAAGCTGTGTCAAAGACGGGTCCCACGTCTTCTCACCGATGAGCACAAGGGACAACGTTTCCAATCCTCCCTGGCATTTTTGCAACGCTATGCCACAGACGGCAACGGGTTTCTGCGGCGAATCGTCACAGGCGACGAAACGTGGGCCCACCACTTCACCAGAAGCGAACATCAATGGAATGGGTGCACCCCTCATCACAACGAAAGAAGGCCAAGGTTCAACCTTCAGCCGGTAAGATTATCGCGACAGTGTTCTTTGACATGGAGGGTTTGCTGCACGTGGAATTCATGCCGAAAGGAACGACGATCAACGCAGCGTCGTATTGTCAAACGTTTCACCGGTTGCGTAAAGCGATTAAAGAGAAGCGCCGGGGGAAATTGAGCGCCGGGGGAAATTGAGCGCCGGTGTGATTTTGTTGCACGATAACGCAACACCTCACAAGGCCCGCCTAACGAGAGAACTGCTGCAGCGTTACAAGTGGGAGGTCTGGCAACATCCACCCTACAGTCCAGACCTAGCGCCATGTGACTTTCATCTGTTCGGTAAACTCAAAACGAAGCTCGGTGGTCGACGTTTCCAGACCGATGAAGAGGTGAAGGCCGCTGTCTCCGAGTGGTTGCAGAAATGTTTGGAGTCTCTTGGAAACTATGTGGAAAAGTGACGTTACAGTGTATGTCGTTATAGTCGTGTTGCTGTTGTATAGGTGGTGTAATAAATGAACATAACTGGGAAGTGCAACTTACTGTCTGATCTGCCCTCATATATAATATCTATATCTATATATATAACTTGTCCTGACTGACTGACTCATCATCGCCGAGCCGAAACTACTGGACATAGAGAAATGAAATTTTGGGGATACATTCATATTAATATATAGGTGCTCGCTAAGGGAGGATTTTTTGATATTCCGTCGCTAACGGGGTGAAAAGGGGGGTGAATTTTTAAAATGACGATATCTATATCTCAATAACTGAAAAGTTTACAGACGTGAAATTGGTATTTGGAATTTTCTTTAAAAATAATGAAACACTTTTTTTTGTTTTCGGAAAATCCCATGAAGGGGGGTGAAAAGAGGGGGAAAAGTGGTTTGAGCACAGTTTATGAGGAGACATATCTCAAAAACGGAAGATGAAACAGACATGAAAGTTTAAATTTGGAATCTCCTTTGAAAATCAAGAAACACGTATTTTTGTGTTTTTGGATAATCGGATGAACAGGGGTGAACAGGAGTGACAAACGGGGTGTATTTAAAAAAATATTACATCTGAAAATTATCGCAGACAGGTAACATATTACAGATTTGAAAACTGGTATTTGGAATTTCCTTTAAACATAAAGAAACACAAATATATATATTTCGGAAAATCCACTTAAGGAGAACTGAAAAAAGTGAATTTTTAAAATTAGCGTATCGACAGTATATCTCAAAAATTAACATGTTGCAGACGTGAAAATTGGTATTTGGAATCTCCTTTAAAAATAAGTAAACACGTATTCTTTGGATTTCGTAAAAAAACAATTAACGAGTGGGGGGAAGAATTGAAAGATTAGTTGAATTATTTTTATGAGTATATATATATATATATATATACCAAAAAATCTAAAGATGTTACGAACGTGGAAACTGTTGTTTGGAATCGCCTTTAAAAATAAAGAAACACGCATTTGGTGGCGGAATCAACTTGGTAGGGCGGATTTAAACGGAGATGAATTCCTTTTATCAGGATACATATATCTCAAAAACTGAAGATGTTACATATATGAACATTTGTATTTGGAATTTTCTTTCAAAGTGAAGAAACACGTAATCTTTTGTCTTTGGAAAATCCTCTTAAGGGGGTGAATTAATTGAAAAATTAGTTGAATACTTTGTATGAGGATACTTATATCTTAAAAACTAAAGATGTTACAAACGTGAAAATTAGTATTTGGAATCTCCTTTAAAATAAAGATATACGCACTTTTTGGGAGGGGGGAATCAACTTAGGGGCGGGGGCGGTGAAAAAGGGTTTTAATTCCTTTTTATGAGGATACATACATATCTCAAAATTGAAGATGTTACAGTCGTGATAATTGGCATTTGGAAGATCCTTTATAAATAAAGAAACACGCATTTTTTGGAGGCGGGGGAAATCAACTTAACAGGCTGGGGTGATAAAGGGGTTTAATTCATTTTATGAGGATACTAGATTTCTCAACAACTGAAGATGTTAGAGGTATGAACATTTGTATTTGGAATCTTCTTCCAAAGTAAGGAAACACGTGTTCTTTTGTCTTCGGAAAATCCACTTAAGGGGGGCGAATGAATTGAAAAATCAGTTTAATTCTTTGTGTGAGGATACGTATATCTCAAAAGCTAAAGCTGGTAAAGACGTGAAAATTAGCATTTGGAATCTCCTGTAAAAATAAAGAAACACACATTTGTGTTTTTTTCAGAAAATCGACGTAAGGGGTGTGGGGTTAAAAAAAGTAAATAAGGAGTTGAAATATGTTTATGACGATAATTTATCTTAGAAACTTAAGCTGTTACAGACATGAACGTTGGTATTTTGAATTTCTTTTCAAAATAAAGAAACACGTATTTTTGGTTTTTGGAATATCCAGTTAAGAGGCTGAAAAGAATTGTAAAAGCGGGAGAATTTTTAAAATGAGTACCGGTATATCTACATTATATGTCAAAAAGTTAACATGTTAGAGACAAGAAACTTGGTATTTGGAAAGTCCTTAAAATACAGCAACATGTACATTTTTGTTTTCAGAGGAGGCACTTAAGGGGGGTGAAAAGAAGTGAAAAGTAGTTGAATTATTTTTTTGAGAATACTTATATCTTAAAAACTGAAGATGTTGAAGACGTTGTAACTGTACCACCTCGTCAAAACACCTGAGGAGATGAAAGTTATTATCTTGGGACACATGAATATTAAATAAACTATTTGTGGCTTGCCCGCAAATTGCGACGCAAATAGAAACAATTAACATTCCATGGTTCCCCATTTCTCTATGTAATGTTTGGGCGCCATGGTTACAGTTTTAAATAAAACTGTAAACCAAAATTTATATTTACTAGCATAGAGACTTATACTTAAATCACAGGGGTAGGATTTTAAATAATTAACCATTAAGTATCGCTTAAGAAAGAAAATGAACGCAATATAAAATACAAATGAATTTATTATACAAAAAATGAGATGAATCGGAAAAGTTTCCTTAAAGCGTGGAGGAATTTATAATTTACTGAATTTACTATTGCTTGCTTTATCTAATTGAAGCTCACCAATTACAGCTTCCGTTGAAGTCATCTGGTTTCCGTGGTTGCTCGTTCTCTTCTTCTTGATGTAGAATTTGCTGCATGGGCATCCTTCCTTCCTTCTCTGATGTAGTATGGGCTATCTGGACTAGCAGTCCCTACATGCCTAGTCTTTAAATTAGACATTGGCCCTATACTTGTGAAAACTGATCAACGTTGATCGTATGAGGAGAAAATTCAGAGATATGAATTTTTCCATATTAGTAGAAATCGCAAACCAACTGAGCTATACTATTTATACGGTACAGACTTGTACAATATTCCATGGACTTGAACTAAACATAGTTCTTCGTCCACAATATTTACTGAATATCACACAAGCCATAAGCTTGTTTCGTTTCTCGTAGATCCGATAACATAACCGAAGCTACAACACATTGTACAAAAGTAACTATGTCGCGGAGCGACCACACACTGTTTCAAAAATCAAATCACGTCGTACAAAGTAGATGTCCACAGTAGAAGTAGTAGTGATGGAGTATCACGTAGTTAGGTTGTAAGGTCGTAAGGTCCCGTTCTCGTGTTGAGAATCAGTATGTATCCGGGCTCACCCCCACTCTTGGTAACAGTTCAATCTCAAAACTCATATACAACGAAGTATCTGATTGGATAGATCGAAGCATCAACTCCCCTTCCCTTCTTCCTCGACAAGTCCAGAAGGCGTGGCGATGATATAGCTGACCAGCTTGCAAGCCTCGCGCACGGGTCGCTGTTTACTAGCCTTGGTCATAAAATAAACCCATGACTGACGCAAAATCCCAAGCTTCAAGAATAACCCTCCGTATACACAAACATGAGATGAAATGAAAACAACTATGTCTCAACATATTGACCGTTTTTACAACATAATGAATTCTTATCCTACATAATATAATAATTTAAATAATAAAACGATGTTATCATATATACAATATGATTCCAAAAAGCCTTGATTACAAATGATTGACGTTGAATAAATATGTTATTACAAATAATTGCCGATGGCGGACAAACTTGATATCAAATGATATCGCGTAAGATGGTATTATATAAAATTAGTAGGGCTGGAGAAGCCTGGGCGGTTACAACGTGATAATTGGTATTTGGAATTTACTTTAAAAATAAAGAAACACGTATTTTTAGTTTCCGGAAAAACCCATTAAGGGGGTGAAAAAAAGGGAAAAGTGCTGAACACCTTTTATGAGACGACTTATATCTCAAAAATTGAAGATGTTACAGACATGAAAATTCAAATTTGGAATCTCCTTTGAAAATAAAGAAACACGCATTTTTGTGTTTTTGGATAAACCGATGAATAGGGTGTTAAACAGGAGTGACAAACGCGGTGAATTTTTAAAAAGAATATCTGAATTTCATCTCAGACACGTAAAATATTACAGATTTGAAAACTGGTATTTGGAATTTCCTGTAAATGTAAAGAAAGAAATATTTTTTCGGAAAATCCATTTAACGGGAACTGAAAAGGGGGATGAAATTTTAAAATGAGCGTATCTACAATACATATCTAAAGCGTAACATGTTGCAGACTTGAATATTGGTATTCGGAATCTCCTTTAAAAATAAGGAGACAGGTATTCTTTGGTTTTCGGAAATAAACCCTAACGGGGGATAGGGGGGGGGGCGGGTGAGAGAATTGAAAAATTACTTGAATTATTTGTATGAGAACGAATATAAATCCCAAAAATCTAAAGATGTTACAAACGTGAAAACTGGTATTTGGAATCTCCTTTAAAAATAAAGAAACACGCATTTGGTGGGGGAATGAACTTGGAGGGGGGGGGGAGGATGAAAAAGGAAATGAATTCCTTTTACGAGGATACATATATCTCAAAAGCTGAAGATGTTACAGTCGTGATAATTGGTGTCTGGAAGCTCTTTTAAAGAAACGGGTACTGTTTGTTTTAGGAAAATTCACTTGGGTGGTGAGTATGAAAGGAAGTAAAAAAAAAATTGAAATCTTTTTCTAGTGAAACTTATACTTCAAAACTGAAGGTTACAGATGTGGAAATTTGTATTTGGAATCTCCTTTATATATAAAGAAGCACGCATTTTTGGGTGGGTGGAAACCAACTTACGGGCGGAGATGGAGTGAATAAGGAGTTGAATTCTTTTCATGAGGATACTTATATCTCAAAAACTGAAGATGTTACAGACATGAAAATTTGTATTTGGAATTTTCTTTCAATGTAAAGAAACACGTAATCCTTTGTCTTTGGAAAATCCACTTAAGGGGGTTGGATTAATTGAAAAATTAGTTGAATACTTTGTATGAGGATACCTATATCTCAAAAACTAAAGATGTTGAAGACGTGAACATTGGTATTTGGAATCTCCTTTAAAAATAAAGAAGCACGCATTTTTTGGGAGGGGGGAATGAACTTAACGGGTAGGAATAGGGGTAAAAAGGAGTTGAATTACTTTTATGAGTTTACTTATATCTCAAAAACTGAATGTTACAGAAGTGAAAGTTACTATTTGGAATCTCCTTTAAAAATAAAGAAACAGGCATTTGTTTTACTTTTCAGAAAATCGAAGTAAGGGATGCGGGGTTGAAAATAAGTAAGTAAATAAGGAGTTGAAAAATGTTTAGCTGCAGTCGCTTAAGTGCGCACAGTGTCCAGAATTCGGGAGAAAGTGGGTTCGAGCCCTACTGTCGGCAGCCCTGAAGATGGTTTTCCGTGGTTTCCCATTTTCATACCAGGAAAATGCTGGGGTTGTACCTTAATTAAGGCCACGGCCGCATCCTTCCCAGTCCTAGCCCTTTCCTGTCCCATCGTCGCCATAAGACCTATCTGTGTCGGGGCGACGTAAAGCCAATAGCAAAAAATACTTTATGAGGATACTTTAGCTTAAAAACTGATATCTTAGAAAGTTGAAGCTGTTACAGACGTGAAAGTTGGTATTTTGAATTTCCTTCAAAATAAAGGAACACGTATTTTTTTTTCAGGAAAGTCCACTTACGGCGGGAGAGGGTTGGAAAGAAGTGAAGAAGAAGAAGATGTTGAATTATTCTTATGAGTATTCATTTATCTCAAAAACTGAAAGTGTCACAGACGTACAGACATGAAAACTGGAATTTGGAATCTCGTTTAAAAATAATTAAACAAGTATTTTCTGTTTTCGGAAAATCCAGTTAAAGGGCTGAAGAGAATTGGAAAAGCAGGCGAATTTTTAAAATGAGTACCGGTATATCTACATTATATGTCAAAAACTTAACATGTTAGAGACAGGAAACTTGGTATTTGGAAATTCCTTTAAAAATACGGGGAACTGTACCTTTTTGTTTTCGGAGAAGGTACTTAACAGGAGGTGAAAATAAGTTAATAATATTTGAATTATTTTTTATGAGGATACTTATATGTTAGATACTGAAGATGTTACGGGCGTGAAAATTGGTATTTGGAATCTCCTTTAAAAATAAAGATACCTGTACTATTTTTTCGGAAAATGTACTTAGATGGAGGGGTGAGATTTGGGAAAGGTCTGATCAAGGGTTTGAATTCTTTTTACGGCGATACTTATGTATATCTCAAAAACTGAAGATGTTACAGATGTGGGAATAGATATTTGGAAACTCCTTTTAAAATAAAGACCGGGCGAGTTGGCCGTGCGCGTAGAGGCGCGCGGCTGTGAGCTTGCATCCGGGAGATAGTAGGTTCGAATCCCACTATCGGCAGCCCCGAAAATGGTTTTCCGTGGTTTCCCATTTTCACACCAGGCAAATGCTGGGGCTGTACCTTAATTAAGGCCACGGCCGCTTCCTTCCAACTCCTAGGCCTTTCCTATCCCATCATCGCCATAAGACCTATCTGTGTCGGTGCGACGTAAAGCCCCTAGCAAAAAAAATTTAAGATATGTATTATTTTTCGACTTGAGAGAAGACTGTTTCTGACATCTACATTTCTATGTCGCATGGTTGTCTTAGCCCCAAAAGGTAATACCACAAACATGGTTTACAAAGAATTTCTGGGGTAAATGAAACTCAATCCTTGGGTGAGTTTTTATACTTTAGGAATTTTCATATAATGTCTTAGTACAATGCCGAGGAACGATTACTTTGATCATATTACGAAATCCACGCGAGCGAAGCCGCGGGTAATTGCTAGTCTGTTATAAGCTGCCTACTAAATTACATCCTGTTGATGAGAAAAATTTCAACGTTTGTTTA
Organism: Anabrus simplex; assembly: GCF_040414725.1. Taxonomy (NCBI): domain Eukaryota; kingdom Metazoa; phylum Arthropoda; class Insecta; order Orthoptera; family Tettigoniidae; genus Anabrus; species Anabrus simplex. Next base: position 1,066,528,699 of record NC_090266.1, on the reverse strand, counting down.
CTGAAGGAAATACAGTAGTAGGGGCCTTAAGCAACAAAATACAGCATAATTTATCTAGGCAGTCATATCCCCTGTGCTCCTCGGCCACTAACTATATATACCGTTGGTTCATACTACAGCCTCTTGGGAAGTCCATGGCCGTATCGTCTTGTCTACGCGAGGTAGATTCATTATCCCCTGTCATTTGCTGTACTGCTCATGTTGCACTATACCCACGAGGCGACGGATTCCTCCCAAAAAATCTCTTTCAAATCTAGCATGACAGTCTGTTGATATCTCTTTATTCTTACATTTCTATACGTCTTTACATGGCATAGGTTATATATATAACTTTGTGTGACTATTTCTAGCTGAGTGCAGCCCTTCTAAGGAAGATCCTCCGATGAGGGTGGGCGGCATCTGCCATTTGTAGGTAACTGCGTGTTATTGTGGTGGAGGATAGTGTTTTGTGTGGTGTGTGAGTTGCAGGGATGTCGGGGACAACACAAACACCCATCCCCCGAGCTATTGGAATTAACCAATAAAGGTTAAAATCCCCAACCCGTCCGGGAATCGAACCCGGGATCCTCTGAACCGAATGCCAGTACACTGGCCATTCAGCCAACCAGTCGGACATGGCATAGGTTAGAACACGATATAACTCAGTAGCCGCGATCAGAAGGGGGGGGGAGTGGTGGGGGCAGTTGTCCCCCAATTTTTGGAAAAATGTTACATTTTTATTTCATTTTGGACGGCTGAAACTGGGAAATACTTTTTAAAAAAGCAATTTGTACAAGCCCTGTTGCCTAATTCATTCTTTTATTTCCTTTAATTATTAACAAAATTACTGAGCCTCCGTGGCTCAGGCGGCAGCGCGCCGGCCTCTCACCGCTGGAATCCGTGGTTCAAATCCCGGTCACTCCATGTGAGATTTGTGCTGGACAAAGCGGAGGTGGGTCAGGTTTTTCTCCGGGTACTTCGGTTTTCACTGTCATATTTCATTCCAGCCACACTCTCCATTAACATTTCATTTCATCTGTCATAGTCATTTATCATTGCCCCAGAGGAGTGCGACAGGCTTCGGCAGCGGGCACAATTCCTATCCTCGCCGCTAGTTGGGGTCTTCATTCATTCCATTCCTGTCCCGGTCGAACGACTGGAAACAGGCTGTGGATTTTCATTAACAAAATTACTAACGGAAATAGCTCAAAGTATCGTTCGTTCTGGCTAATCGATTTGTATAGCACCACAGTAAGTAGTGAAAAATGTACGTGAGATGTAGCAGGGTTGTGTATATATATTGAAAAGTTCAAGGACACTGAGGTATGGTTCACCCGCTTGCCGCGCGCATTCGTCAGTCTGGCAATATCTTTAGTGTCTGTTAGTTTCTTAGAGTGTAGTCAAATACTAAATGATTTTAACTGTATAATCACACCGTACTTCTTTTTAATTGTAATAAATGTGCAATACTGTTCATTTCGTGAAGTTTTATCTTCTCCTTCTTCCTTTATTCGTGGGGTCTCTTTACAAGTTCTTTTAGCGTTGACCTCGAAGATCTTTTGCTACCATGTGTTTCCATTCATTCTCATCTAGTTATACCTGCTCCCTTCATAGAGTTGCAGGTTCTCCTTATTGGGTCTTCTGGGATGGTTCTTCTCTCTTCACCTGGTAAACCCAGTGTAGAGATGCTGATTCTTCCCAGCGCCTCACATTCAAAGAGTATGTGTTCAGTTGATTCTTCCGCGTCATTGCATTTCCTGCATATTTTGTCTCTTATTACTCCAATTCTATGTAGGTGCTTTTTAAGGTGGCAGTGTCCAGTCAGCAGTCCTACTACCCATCTTATATTTTCTCTGCTGAGTTCCAGCAGTTCCATAGTATGCTTCTTGTTGGGCTTATTTATTAGTTCCTTCGCAAGCCTGCATCCTGGAACATTTTTCCAGTTTTCCATACGTTTCTTTTGTACCTATTTGCCTATGTAAATTCGGTTTTGTCAATAAGAGATCCCACATACTGGTTCTGGGCCCACAAGAGGTGTTTCACACCCTTATCCTGCCAGTTTGTCTGCTTTTTCATTACCTTCTATACCTGCATGCCCCGGTACCCATATTATTTTAACAACATTGTACTCTGAGAGATTCAGCAGAAATGTATGACAATACGCAACAATTTTGGAGGTAACTCGGACACCTTCAAGTGCCTTAATGGCTGCTTAGCTGTCTGTACGATAGCTGTAGTCGCTTAAGTGCGGCCAGTATCCAGTATTCGGGAGATAGTAGGTTCGAACCCCACTGTCGGCAGCCCTGAAAATGGTTTTCCGTGGTTTCCCATTTTCACACCAGGCAAATGCTGGGGCTGTACCTTAATTAAGGCCACGGCCGCTTCCTTCCAACTCCTAGCCCTTCCCTGTCCCATCGTCGCCATAAGACCTATCTGTGTCGGTGCGACGTAAAGCAACTAGCGAAAAAAAAAGCTGTCTGTAAATATGAAAATGTTCTTATCTCTGTAGTTCATTTTCAGATTTTTCTCAAGGCATGTTGTGATGGCTATTACTTCAGCTTGGAAAACTGTGGTGTGTCTGCCTAGGCTCATTTGGATTGATGTCTCACGTCTTTCCCCGTTGATCTCTCCTCCTGTTCCTTTCTCAGTCCTTGAGACATCTGTCACCACACAATATATTCCCTACCAGTTCTCCATCTATTAATGTCCCAGTCTTCCTTTCTTGTTATCTGGGTTTCCAAAGCTTTCTCAAAGATATACCTTGGAATCATATGATAGGCCGGCATGTGTAAAACTTCCCCTGTTATTCCTCTGTTAATTTTACAGTATCCCAGATTGGGCCTTTGAGCCTCCCAGCACCCATTTTGCTCAAATCGATATGCACTCATTCTAGCCTGTCACTCTATAAATTTACTGAATGAAGGGAGATCTAGTAAAATATTCAAGGCTTCTGTCGGCGTAGTTTTCATAGTCCCAGTTATAACTATACATGCCATTCTCTGAAGGCTATTTCGTTTGCTACTGACTTTTCCTTGACTTACTTTCATCCATGAAATGATTGCTGCATAGGTCATCAGTGGTCTAATGATCATTGAGTATATACACATTAACATAGCCGGCTTTAGACCCCATGTTGTCCCGACTGCCCTCTTGCATGCATACAATAGGTTCTTGGCTCGGGTTATGTTTCTTTCTAAATGCGGATTCCAGGTTAGCTTTTTGTCTAAAACTACACCTAAGTGTAACACTCGTTTTTCCGAATAGATTTCTTGCCCAAAGAGCTTCAGTGTTCTCGTCCCCTCTAATTCCCTCCTTCTCGTGAAAGGGACCAGTGTCGTCTTGCTCGGGTTGACTGTGAGTTGTTCTTCCCGACACCAGTTCTCCACAACGTTAAATGATCTTTGCATGAGATCCTGGATGACACTCATCACCTTACCTCTTACCACAATTACTATATCATATCCTTGTGTGTAAAATCCCTGTTCGTTGAGAATGACTATGATTCTGTTCACCAGAAGGTTCCAAAGAAGAGGAGAGAGAACTCATCCCTGCGCACAACCTCAAGTGGCTCTAACCATTAGCGTCTCTTCAAACAGACTTGCTTTTATTTTCCTCTCGTCTAACATGGATTTAATCCATTTTACGACAATTTTTGCTCACCCTGCTCTCTTCAACAACTTTAATCATTGAATTGTAGGTTGTATTACTGAAGGCCCCTTGTATGTCTAGAAATGCCGCCAGTGCAATTTATTTATATTAAAGGTTTTCGTCTAGTTTGCAAACCAAATGATGGAGTGCTGTCTCAGTGGATCTGCCAGGTCTGTATGCAAACTGATTTTCATGTAAAGTTGAGATCAGTTGCACCGTTTTCCGGATGTGTTTATCCAGTATCTTCTACATTGCTTTTAGCATGAAGGAATTTAAACATAGTTGTCTATATGCTTTGACTTGGGCATAGTTTGCCCTTCGAGGGTTTGGTACGAATACCGCTTTAGCCTTAGACCATGATTTTGGCACGTATCTCAGAGCTAGACTTGCTCTACAAAGGTCTGTAAGAGCCTTGATGATTATTTCCTGTTCTTCCTGCAGGAGTATCGGGAGTATCTCATCTGGTCCCGGAGCCTTTATGGGCTGAAACGTGTTGATTGCCCACCTCACGTGGTTAGGCTTAATTAATCGGTTGGCACAATTCCAATCCGACCTTCGTGGCCTGGCCTCTGTTTCAACCATTCTTTCCCCTTCTACTTCCTCAGCCTCAAGAGAATGACATGCTAGCAAGACCTCCAGCGTCTCCTTTCCCGTCTGAGTGTATGTTCCATCGGGTTTTTACAGTGTTCCTACTTGCTTTAAATGTGCCTTTTTAAGAACCTTCTGGAGCCTTGCTGCTTCAGTGTTTGTTTCCACTTTCTCGCAAAACAGTCTCCAAGAGTTTCTTTTTACCCTCCATATCTCTAGGTTATACTCAGTGAGTTTCCTGATATACGTCCCACATACCGTCCCTTCATTATGTTTTATACAACTCTCTAACCTCTTTCTTCATTTTAGCCAGGTTGTTATTCCACCACCTAACAGTTTTGGCAGTTTTATATTCTCTAAGGGGACAGTTGTCATGGTATGACGCTAAAATGGCCTCTTCTAATTATTCCACTGCCTAATCCAATTCCCTCCGTCCCCTTACATTTGTTTGGATCTTTTGTACAGCCTGCCGCAGATCTCCTATGTATTCATTCCAGTTCGTTCTTTCAGGATCTCTGTACAATTCAATATCACATTGCCTTGCATCTATCGCAAATCGCATATACTGGTGGTCTGCCAAGGATGGCTCCTCCAGCACCTTCCAATCCTTAATGAAGCTTGCTATATGCGTGGTACTCAATGTGATATCTATTACCTCTCTTCGAGTCTTATTTATGAATGTCGGTTTATTTCCTAGGTTTTTTTTTGCTAGTTGTTTTACGTCGCACCGACACAGATAGGTCTTACGGCGACGATGGGACAGGAAAGGGCTAGGATTGGGAAGGAAGCGGCCGTGGCCTTAATTAAGGTACAGCCCCAGCATTTGCCTGGTGTGAAAATGGGAAACCACGGAAAACCATTTTCAGGGCTGTCGAAAGTGGGGTTCGAACCTACTATCTCCCGAATACTGGATACTGGCCGCATTTAAGCGACTGCAGCTATCGAGCTCGGTTTTCCTAGGTTTAATATTATCAATTCTGTTCTAATAATAAACTCTAGTAAAGACTCACCCCTTGCATTGCAGTTGGGACTGCCCCATGCAATGTGATGTGCATTTGCATCTGCTCCGAGTACTAGGTGTTCACCTTTCCTCTTTGCTTTGCAAATCAGTTCTTCAACGTCTTCCGATGGAGGTGGACTCGTTGAGTCGGATGGAAGGTACACAGAGCCTATTGTTATTTATCTGGGACCTTCCCAATTTCCAAGTTTAATTCTGGCCGGCACTAAGTCTTTTGAACAATGTTCCTGCAACAGTAGGCAATTTAGTTTTCTGCTCGCAAGTAAACATGTTCTAGGCATATCCGATGCCGTATCGTACATTAGCTTACCTCCAGATTCCGCCAGTCTTGCTACTCTGCCCTTAACTACCCATGGCTCTGGTATAAGAGCCACATCGGTAGCCTCGGACTTGAACTTCCTGACGAAATTGGCAACAGCTGATTTTTTATGTTGAAGGTTGGCCTGAAGAACTTTCAGCACCATCCTTGCCAACGCTAGGTTTTGTTTCTCCCTTAATTACTTGAAATTTGATCTACCCAAGTTCAAGCTGGCCTTAAGGCTTCTCTTCTTTAGCTCTTTAAAATCTCTTTCATTAAGGGCCAAAACAATTGACCTTCCTGTGACATGAGCAGTTGTCGCATTCAGCACTCCCCACTCTTTCATCAGAAGTTTGGTATCATGCTGATGTATTCTGACAAGAACATCATCAACCTTCATCTTGTCAAATGGAGGAGGAAACTTGGTGATGACCTTTATAGTATTCAGCACCTTCTTGGCTTCTGCCACCTCCAAATTCTCCCCTTTCCAAGGGTTGCAATTGGCTACTGCCTGTTCCAGCCAGCTTTTGGTTTCTGGATTTGCACAGATCAGTACCCTTGCTTCACTTTCCAGCCTTGGAGACTCGATGAATCCTGGAAGACATACGTCCAACAGCGATTTAATTTGCGCTATCAGAACAGATGAAAGTTCCTTCACGACTTCCTCCTTCAGTTTCCCGTCTGGAAAGGTTTTAGGTATTATGGCTACCTTGATTGAAGTTAGTCTTTCCGGAAAGAACATAACCGTCTCTTCTTTCTGTTCCTTGGCGGGCGGTTTTGTAGCCGAACTTGATGGCGTACTATCCCCCGACCTTAGCCTTTTGGGCGTTGTCGGAAGGATAGCCTCTCGCCGATCCCTGTTCCTTGGCTTCTTCTCCGTCCAAGTTCCAGCCGCTATTTTGGCTTCCTTCCTCGCTCTCTTCCTTTCCTTGTAATATGCACTGTTGCGAGGTGGTCTGTAGATCATTGATCTGTTGATTTTCGATGCAGAAATCTTCAGTTCTGTCTCTACAAACGTTCCTGGTTTGCTTTTGGTAGGAGTCTGCTCTACTGGAGCTTCTGTTGCCATTTCTTGTTTTCAGTCGGCGACAGCCTGCCCTATTGGGACTTCTGTCACCAGTTTTTCATCTTGGGCTTGCTCCCGGATCTGCTCTGCTGGAGGTTCCACGGCTTCCCTTGATGTCAGAGTTTTTGAAATTGGTTCTTAACAAGCATCCGTGTTTCAATCAGTCATAGAGTTTTTGCCCCTTCTAGGGTCATGAGCGTCGTTCTCACCATCCGTGATAAGGCATACAGCCAGACATTGCCCTCCCGCAACTCAGACTCTCCGTAGCAGAAACCACGCCCCTCAGTCGACCGTCCATAGGTCCGCCCCTGACCCGATCCAAGCCAGGTTTGTTCCCCCTTCAGTAGGCCTGCTCACGTCGTTTCCACTTGGCATTCCCATGGCTGAGCTCACTGCCATGAGTTCCCCCCTTAGGTTGGGATCACCTCTTTCCTAGCCCGCGGCTTGTCCAGGCTACGTAGAGCAAAGTGATGTGTTGGTTCCAGCACCTCGCGGTGAGCCTTCATCCTAATCACCAGCTTCACTTCACCTGAACCACCGTATCACCCGTGTGGAGGAACCATGGATGCCTCTCTAGCATGTATGGGCGAGGCTTCCAATTCCAAGCCTTGGCTTGGGCTAGTAACAATGTTTTTTATATAGTATTGAATCAAAATCTCAAGAAACTATTATTACCGCACTCAAATTGGTAAAGTGTTAACCTTCACCTCTCTGTCGAAGTTTGCTCAGAGAGCATAAAAAACCTTACCCTTTTGGAGCTTTTCCTTTTCAGTTTTGATGTATATCCCATCCTCCCCGGCCGCTACATCCCACAAACCCAAGTACTGTTTGTTGTCTGTATATTCCTTTCATTGCCCCCGCACTTTTAATTCCCAGTCGCCTCTACTGATATAACTTAAGAAAATATGTATGACTTCGTTATTCTGGAAGCTGCTGAGTTATGATATAACGCAATAATCTGAGGAATAGCACGTGGTAATGGATGCTGGCTTGTGTCACTCTTACAGTCAGTGAGCTGCTGTTGCTCTTTCTGGCTCAGTGAGGAAACGTTTGTTATTTGGGGGGAACGTCAAAGTAAAAATGGAACGCCGGGCTGAGTGGCTCAGACGGTTAAGGCGCTTGCCTTCTAACCCCAACTTGGCAGGTTCGATCCCGGCTCAGTCCGGTGGTATTTGAAGGTGCTCAAATACGTCAGCCCCGTGTCGGTAGATTTACTGGCACGTTAAAGAACTCCTGCGGGACTAAATTCCGGCACCTCGGCGTCTCCGAAGACCTTAAAAAGTAGTTAGTGGGACGTAAAGCAAATAACATTATTATTATTATTAAAAATGGAACAAACATATTACGCAAATTGCAATACTCATTATTTTGTGCTTGAAATTAATATAGCCCTAAATGTCTTACACGACCACAAGACCTATCTGTGTCGGTGCGACGTAAAGCAAGTTGTAGAAATACATAAATCCTATATATATATATTGTACAAAAAATATAGTTGCAACCAGAGTCAAACTCACGTAGTCGAAGTTCGCAGACAAGTACGGTGACCAAACGGCCACCGGCAATCGGGGATTCATCAATTTTTACGAAATTATTAGGCTGCGGACCTGAGATGTTTAAGAAAAATTTGTTCGCCATTTAGTGTTCTGTCACCTCCACTGGATTCGAAACGGATCCTAGGTCATGATATTTGACCTCACCTTTTTTCCGAAAACGGAAAAGTATTGACCTAAACCCTTCTACAGGAGTTACTGTTGAGTGTCCCCCAACAGGTACATTGAAGCTTGTTGAAATCGGTTGAACGCAGGGTCTGGCCTCTCCTTGTTAGTCAGTCTATATCTATTATATCATCTAAAGTGTTGAGGCTGTCGGCAGACTGAAGCTCCTAACAGTTATAGCGTGTTTAGAATGTCTCATTACCGGGGGAGTTGGCCGTGCGGTTAGGGACGCGCAGCTGTGAGCTTGCATCCGGGAGATAGTGGGTTCGAATCGCACTGTCGGCAGCCCTGAAGATGGTTTTCCGTGGTTTCCCATTTTTACACCAGGCAAATGCTGGGGCTGTACCTTAATTAAGTCCACGGCCGTTTCCTTCCAATTCCTAGTCCCATCGTCGCCATAAGACCTATCTCTATCGGTGCGACGTAAAGCCACTAGCAAATAAATGAATGTCTCTTCCTCTGTCTTTGGATTTTGTGATATCCTTTAACCACACATCCTTAAGCTTTTCGGTGGTGCTTTTAAAAGATTTAACGAGATTCCTGGTTGATTATTTAACAAACTTGTACAATACAGTCTAGATAACCGAAGGCAATTGGTGGGGGGGGGGGCGGAGGGAGGTGACTCTGATTTCGAAAAACTGGGACTACACGGAGCAACACAGGGAAAATCGTGAAGCTTGAACAAGTGTGCACCGATTGAAGCTAAGGTCCTGTATTGTCATTTCTTACAGTGTTATAGCATGGCTTAAGGTTAATTTTCGAAAAAGTCCTTAATTGACTCCTGTTTCTGAATGTTGCATCGTTTCTGTGCAGGTATGTCACATCATCGCTTGAAGAGCAGGGTACTGGTGGGAGTTGCCTCTGGTTGTTCTACGTAGCGTAGTGCCGCCTCCAACGCAGAGACACACTCGCTATGAGACACATTTGGTGCCGTCTCTACTAATACATTTTCCTGGCTATCTTCTGTTGGCTCATTCAACATTTCAATGATTGATGCGTCTAAACGTTCGTACTGTTCGTCACTCTTCATCAATTCCGTAACTTCCATTTCACTAGCATCTTTACATCCGGGTATCTGTGAGATTATATCTGACAAGTTTGGTATGTCATCATCATTGCTGTCATCCGAGTTACTGTCAGCACACACACGATTCTCCTGACCAATACACTACGTCCTTCCTGATTATTTGTCTGAGGAAGTTTGTGACGGTTTTCTGCACGTTCTATTGCTTCCAGGAGTGAATGTAGGAGGCGGTGCCGATACTTCGTTTAGACATTCCAAAACGCCCTGATCCATAGGTTATATCAATCTTGTTACATCACGAATTCCATCACATGCTAGTTACTGTTCATCTGGATGTGACTCTGCTTTATCCAACAATAAGACTGCTTTAAGAGGCACACCCTTCTTTCTCAAAAACATTTTAGTTTCAGGCACTAAATCAAACTCGCGCGTGATCTCAGGAAAAGAAATACATAAGGTTAACCTCTAAACACTGAGTGATCATGGCCATGAGGAGCCAATTATACCCGTCAATATAATCAGCGCTGCAAGAAATATGTTGAAAAATCAACATTACTTTCTGATTATAATGAAGAGTAGCAGTGTATCAACCTATTGGTTACGAAAGAAAATTGTCTTTGTTAACCCACTTCTAACATTGGAACCATGCATGTACGATCTGTCAACACGATGTACAGTATACATCGGCCTATATTCGTATAGTCTTTTTTGTGCTATTGGCTTTACGTCGCACCGACACAGATAGGTCTTATGGCGACGATGAGACAGCAAAATGCTGGAATTGGATAGAAAGCGGCCGTGGCCTTAATTAAGGCGTGAAAATGGGAAACCACTGAAAACCATCTTCAGGGCCGCCGCAGTGGGGTTCAAACCCACTATCTCTCAAGTACCGGATACTGGCCGCACATAAGCGACTGCAGCTATCGAGCTCGGCCGCATACTCTTTCACTGCATTTTCTGGAAATTCGCTTTCAAAGACATGGCCATTCAGTGAAAGAAAAATATCTTCCCTTATATTTCCTAAAACATTAATTTCAATTTTCGTGGTAAAGTCCAAAGAATCTCATTCACGCTGACAGGGAAAGAAACCGCGAAGTCGGCGCAAGAGGGCCAAACCACATGACGATAACTGTCACACAAAATATTATTTTATTCACACGAAAATGAATTTCAAATGAATATACCTGGGAAACTATACTCCGTTGTCCCTTATGAACCTCCCTGTGCAGCTATGAGCTGCACACAAGACCGACATTTTCCTTAAGAGAATTTTAAGACTTTAGTTTATCGAGTGATAGTGCCAAACAATCCAGCCTTTGCCAAGCAGCGCACTCGTTCAACTTCGCGCGCGAATACAGCGCCTGTGCTACCTCTAGTGTAGTATTTACTATGTTTGTACACAGCATGGGTTAGAATACGATACAAATCAAGAAAATATTTATGACTTCCTTATTTTGGAAGCTGTTTAAATATTGCTTCCGAGTATTACGTAATCAACAGATTGGGTATGGATGCTGGTTTGTGGCACTGATAGGCTACACCGCTACAGTCAGTGAGTTGCTATTGCACTTTCTGGTTCTGTGAGGAAACGTTTGTTAAGCTAAATCATTCCTTCACCTTGCTTAGTATGATTGGTGGTGGTGGTGGTGGTGGTGAAAGCCATTTCGTTTCAGTTTCGACTTAGTCAATCTATGTCTGTTACGGTGCTCAGTCTGTCCACAGACTGAAGCTCGTAACCGTTATGGTGTGTTTAGTACGTAATCATGGCCACTAACCACATATCCGTAAGCTTTTCGGTGGTGCTTTCACTAGCAATTTCTTTCGAAAATGCTAGCATTATCTACTACTACTACTACTACTACTACTACTACTACTACTACTACTACTACTACTACTACTACTACTACTGGCAATAATAATGCATTTTATCACTTAAATAATCCACCGCGTAGAGTATTTGTGAAGTCCACAGTGCGAATACCCTGGTTCGTGTCGCTATCTACTTGGGCAAACCGCGTGGCTCAGTGGTTAACGCGACAGACCAGAAATAATCAGTGTTTCTTGTAGTAGGTTCGAACCTATGTATTTTTTGACATTTTTGCTCTTTAGAAATACACGCCCAGCATTCCAGTAATATCAAGGACTAAATGCCTCCGCTACACGGCGAATACCTACTTATGTAACATTGAGGAAAAGGTCTTCTACTGACGTGAAGACGTTCGGGAGAGTGATTGGAAGTGAATCGAATTTTCACTTCATAACTATCACGAATTAAATTAAATATGAAATATCAACGAACATTGTTCTAACAAAACAAAGGATATCTCATATAAATGAATTCTGAGGTTGCTTCTGGTTATTACGAAAAGAAAATCAAAGACAGTGCGGGAGAAGAAATGTATATTTATTATTATTATTATTATTATTATTATTATTATTATTATTATTATTATTATTATTATTCATTTGCTTACCCTCCAGGATCGGTTTTTCCCTCGGACTCAGTAAGGGATCACACCTCTACCGCTTCAATGGCAGTGTCCTGGAGCTTCAGACCCTGGGTCGGGGGATACAACTGGGGAGGATGACCAATACCTCGCCCAGGCGGCCTCACCTGCTATGCTGAACAGGAGCCTTGTGGCCTTAAGTTAGGTAACATCCCGACATTTCCCTGGATGAGAAGTGGGAAACCACGGAAAACCACTTCCAGGATGGCTGATGTGGGAATCGAACCCACCTCTACTCATTTGACCTCCCGAGGCTGAGTGGACCCCGTTCCAGCTCTCGTACACCTTTTTCAAATTTCGTTGCAGAGCCGGGAATCGAACCCGGGCCTCCGGGGATGGCAGCTAATCACACTAACCACTACACCACAGAGTCGGACAATTATTTATTTATTTATTTATTTATTTATTTATTTATTTATTTATTTATTTATTTAAAAATGGTTTTACGTCTCACCGACTCAAATAGACGATGGGACAGGAAAGTGCTAGGAGTGGGAAAGAAACGGCCATGGCCTTAATGAAGGTGCAGCCCCAGCATTTGCCTTGTGTAAAAATAGGAAACTATGGAAAACCATCTTCATGGCTGCCGACAATAGGGTTCGAACCCACTATTTCCCGAATGCAAGCTCACAGCTGCGCCCCACTCACCGCACGATTAAATCGCTCGGAAGAAGAAATGAATCTCCGACCTACTGCAAAGTAATTGTCGAATGAAAATAGTGTTTTAAAGGTTAGCCTACTCCATGCAGTGATCCAAGAACCTAATGCAGGTACTAATATTATATAAGAAAGCCGCCTAGTTCCACATAGTGGTTATTAAAATTGCACTTACTGTATACTGTATTACCTCCGTTTATCTGTATGCACGAGAAGATCTGAGTAAACTTTTATTTTGGTTGGCGAATTCTGTCATCATCATCATCATCATCATCATCTGTTTACCCTCCAGGTTCGGTTTTGCCCTCGGACTCAGCGAGGGATCCCACCTCTACCGCCTCAAGGACAGTGTCCTGGAGCTTCAGACTCTGGGTCGGGGAATACAACTCACCTGCTATGTTGAACGGGGGCCTAGCGGGGGGATGGGAAGATTAGAAGGGATAGAAGGGGGAATCGAACCCACCTCTACTCAGTTGGCCTCCCGAGGCTGAGTGGACCCCGTTCCAGCCCTCGTACCACTTTTCAAATTTCGTGGCAGAGCCGGGAATCGAACCCGGACCTCCGGGGGTGGCAGCTAATCACGCTAACCACTACACCACAGAGGCGGACAATGGCGAATTCTGCACTGGACCTAAAAGAGGTTGTGTGAACATGTCAAGCGTAATAATGATAAAAATATTCAAGCATGCATAATATACATGTCGCAGTCAGAACAGGAGATGTAGTGGATGACGTTAATATCATACTATCGTCCGATCCGGTGCTTTTCAGTTCTCTCGAATTTCCTGAACTGTATTTCTGTTTTCTTATACACCACGTAATTCTTCTCAAATATTCCCATTGATGGAGAGGGTACAAAATTTATATTTCTCTTCTTCTTCTACTTCTTCTTCTGTTCAACCCCAGGGTTGGTTTTCCGTCGGACTCAGTTATGGATCCCATATCTACCGCCTCAAGGGCTGTATCCTGGAGGGTGAGACTTTTGGGACGCTGAGATACTACTGGGTAGGAGGACCAATACCTCGTCCAGACGGCCTCACCTGCTATGCTGAACAGGGGCCCTGTGGGGGAATGGGAAGATTGGAAGTGATAGACAAGGAAGAGGGAAGGAATCGGCCGTGGACTGAATTTAGGTACCATCCCGGCATGTACCTCGAGGAGAAATGGGAAACCATGCAAAAACCACTTCCAGGATGATTGAGGTGGGAATCGAACCCAGGTGACCTGCCGAGGCTGAGTGGACCCCGTTCCATCCCCCTTGCCACTTTTCAAATATCGTGGCAGAGCCGGGTATCGAACACGGGCGTAATCACAGGCTAATCATGCTAACCACTACACCACAGAGGCGGACATCTTTCTCACTATGGGCTAATAACGTGAATTGTCTAAAACGCAAGCAGAATACCTATGATGGGCTATAGTGGCATACAGCATGTTGAAGTTCTTATAGGAACTATTTCGAAGTTTGCAGGTGCCCCGGATCTTGAAGCAATGTGGAACACCAGGGTTAAATGTGAGGAATGACGAGAAAAACCCAGGAGTGAGATTCCTCAAGTGACTGTTTCGAAGTCCGCCTCTGTGGTGTAGTGGTTAGCGTGATTAGCTGCCACCCCCGGAGGCCCGGGTTCGATTCCCGGCTCTGCCACGAAATTTGAAAAGTGGTACGAGGGCTGGAACGGGGTCCACTCAGCCTCGGGAGGTCAACTGAGTAGAGGTGGGTTCGATTCCCACCTCAGCCATCCTGGAAGTGGTTTTCCGTGGTTTCCCACTTCTCCTCCAGGCGAATGCCGGGATGGTACCTAACTTAAGGCCACGGCCGCTTCCTTCCCTCTTCCTTGCCTATCCCTTCCAATCTTCCCATCCCTCCACAAGGCCCCTGTTCAGCATAGCAGGTGAGGCCGCCTGGGCGAGGTACTGGTCATACTCCCCAGTTGTATCCCCGACCAATAGTCTGAAGCTCCAGGACACTGCCCTTGAGGCGGTAGAGGTGGGATCCCTCGCTAAGTCCGAGGGAAAAACCGAACCTGGAGGGTAAACAGATGATGATGATGATGATGATGATGATGATGACTGTTTCGAATCTCTCACATCATAATGACAGAGATTTAACGTAGAGCGTGAGTTAATGTCGTGGTGAAATTCTGGTGCATCGTGAAATGGGCGATAAGCAAGGCATACGTCCATTGTAGTTGTTCAGGTCTTCTGAACCCAAGTTGGCGGACGCAACCCAACCTCAGTCCGGTGGTATTTGAAGGTGTTCAAATACGACAGCCTCGTGCTCGTAGATATTTAACAACTCCTGCGAGACAAAATTCTGGCACCTCGATTACTCCGAAAACTGAAAAAGTTGTACTGTCTGACGTAAAAAGAATATTTTAAATTTTCATTAATTAATTATAATTATCATAATAAATGACATTCTCTTTGGTGAGAAAAATTTCAGTGTGGGTTACAGTACAGACATTATAGGGATAGAAGCTTTCAGTAATAAGCCATAATGTATTTTATATAGACACTCATATGCGCTGTACTCTTTGGCCACTAAGTATATATACGGCCCGCACAAGCTATTGGCTCTCGGGGGATGCGTGGCCTTATTGGCTGGTGCGGCATGACTCACCGTCACTAACAACCTGATACAAACTTGATATATGTATATGTTGAATTAGTGTGTAAGTAAATATATAAGATATATATGAAGGACGCTCTGCCAAGTAATAAGTACTGCACCGAGCCCACGAGGCGACGAATTTCCCTTTTCCATTTTTTTTCTTCGTTAAACCTAACAATTAGCACTTACTGTTATCCCTTGAAGGTTATATATTTCTTTATAGTTTTTCTGCAGCATAGACAAGGGTTTGGTGTAATTTTGAAAAAAGAATAAATGCCTTCGTTGTTGTAGAAGCTGCTGAGATATTATTGCTTCTGAATAACATGTAACCATCAGGAGAGCAGACCGTACGTATAGATGCTACCAGGTGTGTCTCAAACTGTCAAAGACCTGCTAGTGCACTTTCTGGCTCAGTGAGGAAACTAATGTTTTATTACATTATGCATTGTATTGTTTAGTGCGTTTCATTCCCTGTCTGGGTAATCTGGGAATTCCTCTAACCATTCCTTTAACACCAACAGTAGTGTTCTATTTTTTAGGATTTATCGAGTTTTCGGTTGATGACTCAACAAAAATAAATTCGAATGTTGAATATTTGAATGTTCGAACATTAACCAGTTAGATCAGTGTACTCTTTTGCTGAATTGTACAGAATAGAAACCCCAAGCTTAGAAATCAATCAACGCAGCAGGTATTAAGGGCAATACATTTGACACCGCCGCATATTATGCGACATACAGGTGACATGAGTTTTCCCCAAGGAACCCTCTCCACGTTCCCTACACTCAGTGCACAATACTCCGACGAGTCTTTCTAATCCGTCACCCTACTCTCGTTAACAATATTAATAAGATGGTTACGTGCCAGATGCGACCAGGCCATTATCGTGCCAATAGCGACCGAGTGGTTAAGCATCGTGCCGCATGTGACCCACCAATCACTTATAATTGATCTGCATTAAGGGCTGTCACCAAGTGGCAGATTGCTTATCAGTAGCTAACTTGGTCTTTTCTAAAATAAAGGTCTGACACCGTGGTTAGCAGGTTCGAGTGCCGTTGATCGAAAGAAAAATATAATAATGTTGCTGGCTTTACGTCCCAGTAACTACTTTTATGGTTTAAGCAAACGCCGAGTTGCCGGAATTTAGTCCCGCAGGACTTATTTTACGTGCCAGTGAATCCGCCGACAACAAGCTGACGTATTTGAGCATCTTCAAATACCACCGGATTGAGCCAGGATCGAACCTGCCTGATGAAAAAAAAATCACCATCACAATGTTGGCCGGCAGGGTAGGAGAGGTGGTGGTATACAGTTTATAATCAGTAGATTGCGTGCCAAAAGCCTGGATTCAAATCCAAACCTCTTCGCAGTGTCGAAATGGAGTGAGGGGATATGATGCTGTAGATGGTGATTCGTCCGTCGGATGGCGACGTAAAGCAATGAGCAGACCCCTTGGTATTATTCGAGAGGAGTAGGCTACGTGCCGACACCGGGATTCATCTCTCCCTACCTCATTATCAAAATCCCACATCCAGACGCGCAGGCCGCCCATGGGTGTCAGGTAGAAAGACCTGCACCAGGCAAGCCGAACACGTCCTCGGACACTCCCGGTACTAATTATGACACGATAAGTAAGTAGGCCTAAGTCGTAAATAATTTCAGAGAATTAGGATCATATTTTTTTTTGCTAGTGGCATTACGTCGCTCCGACACAGACAGCTATTAAGGCGACGATGGGATAGGAAAGGGCTAGGAGTGGGAAGGAAGCGGCCGTGGCCTTAATTAAGGTACAGCCCCAGCATTTGCCTGGTGTGAAAATGGGAAACTACGGAAAACCATCTTCAGGGCTGCCGACAGTGGGATTCGAACCCACTACCTCCCGGATGCAAGCTCATAGCCGCGCGCCTCTAACCGCATGATCAACACGCCCGGTGGGAAAAGACGTAAACGCATCACCTTATTTCGTGTTGTAAAACATTTTTCCTCCAGAAGTGTTACGTAAAGTAAGGGCAGTAGCTGCTTATACCGAATTGCACTTCGTACTGGTACTTCACAGTAACGTTCTTGAAAACTAACTGAGGAGGATGCTGCTCTGCCATATCCTATTCCCGAAAGTCCAGGGACTGATCCTGATGATCGCCAAGAGCTGTATTTATAGATCAATTAACTGTGAAACAAATAATCTTTGTTAAAATGTAACCGAACTTGTGTTATTCAGTAGAAGATCACCTGATTGTACATTTCCCCCAAATTTTTAGGATTTTGTCCTTAAAATATCTCTTGCGTTGTGCCTAGGGTCTGTCTATCACCCATCTCTTTGGGGAAGGAATACCTCGGTTTATGGTATTCCAAAGTATACATTATACTGACATATTTCAGGAACGAGTAATGTATGTTTTATTTAAATTTTCGTAAAGAAATGTACTTTCATTATTATTTGTGAGCCTTTCATGCAATCGTTCGAACTGTTCTCCGTAAAGAGCTATATAGGTTGTATTTCCCGATGACTAATTCAGTGTACGGTACATTAATGTTGTGCACAGTTTGCGGTTTAGTAGTTGAACAGAACAAAGACTATTTCATTCCCTACTCCGTAAGACGTGTTCTCAATTTTTGGCCATTTTTCTAATCTTTTCTGGTTCTGATTTAGCTTACCTTATCTTGGGTGATGACACAACTTATCAAATGACAATTTGCTTGTCAACGTCGGTCGCATCCGGCACGGTTACAGATTATGCGGTTGCTATTGGCACGGGTCGCATACGGCACGGTCGCATCCGGCACGCCACCAATAAGACACAAGATATAACATTAAGCAAAAATTTATTCCGGAGGAACTCAAATAATCTCTTAAGAATAAACAGTGTCCGCCTCTGTGGTGTAGTGGTTAGTGTGATTAGCTGCCACCCCCGGAGACTCGTGTTCGATTCCTGGCTGTGCCACGAAATTTTGAAAAGTGGTACGAGATGCTGGATCGGGGTCCACTCAGCCTCGGGTGGTCAACACAGTAGAGGAGGGTTCGATTCCCACGTCAGCCATCCTCGCAGTGGTTTTCCGTGGTTTCCCACTTCACCTTCAGGCAAATGCCAGGATGGTACCTAACTTAAAGCCACGGCCGCTTCCTTTCCTCTTCCTTGTCTATCCCTTTCAATCTTCCCATCCTCCCAAAAGGCCCCTGTTCAGCACAATAGATGAGGCTACCTCGGCGAGGTACTGGTCATTATCACCAGTTGTATCCCCCGACCCAGAGTCTGAAGCTCCAGGACACTGTCCTTGAGGTAGTAGAGGTGGGATCCCTCGCTGAGTCCGAGGGAAAACCTACCCTGGAGGGTAAACAGAAGAATAGTGTGAAGTTGTTATACCACAATTTTCAATCACTTGTTTCTTTCACCCTTTCTTTCTTTTTTCTTTCTTCTGATGTTATTGTGTGACCAGGAGGCAATGTGTCCATCAGAATCTCTCCTTTACGATCTCACCGTGTGAACAGTAGATTTTTCTCTCCGAAGTCCCTGGCTCCTTTTGCTTGCAACTGAAGCATCTCACGTGGCCGAGTGGTTAGCGTCACGGACTGGAAGTTAGCGCCGTTTATTAGTGTAGGTTCGAACCTACTTTCCTCCACAGAATTTTTTATCTTTACAAAAGTACTTTCAGTATTTCAGCACTATTCACATCTTAACGGCAACAAGAGGAAGGTAATTGTCCAATAAATGGATCGATTAGATATTAGTGATATGCACTGTGTCAAACCCTCACTTCGCTCCTGCTGACGCAGTGCTCGAAGCCGAGTGGTCACCACGGTATAATAGACTGGAAGTAGATGGTGTTGTTTGTAGTAGGTTCGGATCTATGTTACTCCCTAGGTTTTTTAATCTTTAGAAATTTACCCCCAAAATTCCAGCACTATCTTTATCATAATGACAATAATAAAAAGGCGTGTTGATTGTTCGATAATGGATTGATTTTATATTGGTGATATCCACATGGGCGGACACACAGACTCCTTATGCATTGTAGCCAACTTACATGGCCGAGTGGTTAACACGACAGATTAGTATGGAACGGTCTTCGTAGATGTAGGTTAGAGTAAGCATTATATTTTGAACATTTTAATTGCGTGTTACCTTATGAAAGTCCGACTCGTTGGCTGAAAGGTCAACGTACTGGCCTTCGGTTCAGAGGGTCTCGGGTTCGATTCCCGGCCGGGTCGGGGAATTTAACCATCATTGGTTACTGGGTGTTTGTGGTGTCCCCAACATCCCTACAACTCGCAACCACACATAACACTAGCCACCACAATAACACGCAGTTACCTACACATGGCAGATGTCGCCCACCCTCATCGGAGGGTCTGCCTTACAAGGGCTGCACTCTGCTAGAAATAGCCACACGAAATTAAATTTACCTTATGAAAACTTAATCGCGTAGGTATTGCTGATATCCCTTGCGCATAAGTCCCTGATCCTTTTCGCTACATGCTAAAGCGTTGCCCGTGGCCAAGTGGTTTACTAGAAACACTAGAAATTTGTGGTCTTTATTATAATACTCCACCGAGCTCGATAGCTGCAGTCGCTTAAGTGCGGCCAGTATCCAGTAATCGGGAAATAGTGGGTTCGAGCCCGACTGTCGGCAGCCTTGAAGATGGTTTTCCGTGGTTTCCCATTTTCACACCAGGCAAATGCCGGGGCTGTACCTTAAGGCCACGGCCGCTTCCTTCCACTTCCTAGGCCGTTCCTATCCCATCGTCGCCATAAGACGTATCTGTGTCGGTGCGACGTAAAGCAAGTAGCAAAAATAAAAATTATAATACTCCATAGAATAATAAGTAATGAACAATTTTTGAACAATTTTCTTTCTCATTCCAGGTTTATTTGAAGCAGGGAATATACCACATTGTTCACCATTTCATTGGTTGTAAATGCCTTTAAGTTGACGTAGTCTCCGTTCAAATATATGACTTTCCTCCACCGAGATATAAGAGTCTGTATACCGCTGCGGTACCATTCAGCTGGTTTCCTTCTCAGCCACAGTCCGGACTTCATCTATGACCTCCTCACTGGTGTTGTATCGCCTACCACGGAGTGCATCTTTAAGGGGATCACACAAATAAAAGTCAGATGGTGCAAGATCTGGGCTGTTGGGTGGATAAGGTAGAACATTCAACCGAAGTTTTGGGATAGTTTCACGGGTGCGCAGGCTTGTGTGTGGCCTTGCGCTGTCATGTTGAAGGACGACTTTAACATCTTGACCGGGAGGAAATAGTCTCTTCAATTTTTTCGGATTCTCAATGTAAACTTCTGATGTTATTGTGTGACCAGGAGGCAATGTGTCTATCAGAATCTCTCCTTCAGAATCCCAGAAGACTGGGGCCACGACTTTGCCGCCTGAGGGTCCTGACATTAACTTTTCCTTCCAAGGAGAATTCCTGTGACCATACTCTATGGACCGTCGCTCGGTCTTAGGCTGAAAATGATGAATACATAGTTCATCCCTGTGACGATTTTGGATAAGAAATCATCAGCCTCATGATGTTCAAGCAACTCTGCACAAATGGTCCTCCGTTGTTCCTTCTTGTCGTCACTTAGACAGTTAGAACGAACGTTTGAACAGTTTAAGGGGTGGATAATTGTGTTAGCAATACGCACAGAGATGTCAAGTTGAGTAGCCCTTTCTTTGGTTGTTGTTCGCCTAGCGACCCGAATAAGCCCCTCTGCGCCTAAACAGACGCTGGTAGCACGATGGGATAGGAAAGGGCTGGGGAGGAAGTGACCGTGGCCTTAATTTAAGTACAGACCAAGCATTTGCGTGGATTGATGATAAACCGCGGGAAACCACCTTCAGGGCTACTGAAAATGGGGTTCGGACAGCTACTTGGCGAAAACAGAGAACACACCCCACCCCGGCAACGAACTTCAATTCTAGCCTAACTCTCCCTTTAATGGGTAGTATCCACAACACAATACTTAGCCCATAATTCTACATTGCTGAAATGCCAACTACAAGATGGAGAAAAAGGCGCACCCATATTTTTACTGCAAGCTCACCTCGTGTTCCTTGGCGTGTCAACTCACAGTGGGAGGCGATCCCCTAAAACATCGAACGAGGTCTGAACATTTAGGAAGACCTCGGGAAATTAACAATGAAATTCTGGCTACTAACCATCATCGTGAGAGATTTCGGTACTGTCATTAACGAGGAAATAAGTAATTAAGAATTTTGTGAAACATTTGATGAAGCTAAATCCACAGGGTGGAAATGTATTTAATTATGCTCGGAGAGAAGTTAGCATCCATCCTGGCAGAGTGGAATACACGTGTCAAGACATACGGTCAAAATGCGCGGGGACCATCGTACAAGGAATTAATTACTTACGCCCGTTAAAGAAGCAGGAAAAATCAGCGAACCACACCATCTTAACTGGAATACAAGGCCGAATCTCTGGGGTGAGTCTCAAAGAAATTGGTCAAGCGGTCATCGAATGGAATTATTACACAATAGTAGATAATGAAACGTAGTGCGTCTCTAGAGAATACTGAAATACCCCCTCTACCATCAAGACAGTCATCATTCAGTTGTCCGAGAGGGTGAACCTATGTCGAGTGATATCAAGAAGAGGACTTCTAAAATTAAAGTGAGACAGACTGGGGAATCTCAAAAGCCAGTTGGCTTTAGAGATGAAAATTTTACAAAGTGGTAATGGGGAGTGAAGACAACTTAGATATTTGAGCATTGTATTTACGAAATCCATTCTGGTAGGTGGGAATATCATAGGAATTATCTGCAGGATTCATGAACTTCTGCAAAGGAAGTCTGCAGAGTCAGAGAGAGCTCTTTTGAATTAGTGCGGACAAGGTTATTTTGATAATCTGTAAGGGAGGACGGTTGGAGCCTGGCAGAGATAACATCCTTTGTCTCACGGTCATTCACATCTGTGGAACACCTGATGAAGAGGAGGTGGGAATTTTCCACAAACAACATCTGTTGAATAGGAACACCTGATGAAGAGGAGGTGGGAATTTTCCACAAACAACATCTGTTGAATACTCGACACGAGCCTGTGTGGTTTAATTTTTATGTATATATATCTAATAAAATTTCTCGTAAAGTTAATTATTTCAAGAAAATTAATGTGTGTTGCTTCAAGACGAGTGCAGAATCAGTGTATTGATAAGGTAGTATTTAGCGAAGAATGACTCCTACCATTATGAGGGGCTAAGTTCAGAGGTTGCTGGCTTGCAAGATGAAGCTAAGGTAACGCCACGTCAAAGCGGCACAATTACAGGTCTGTCTAATTCAAATGTTATATTTCTGTAGTTAGAGATGTAAATCCTTGTCCCTTTAAATTAGTTAATAAATCATATCATCGCGTTGTATATGTGGCATGTGTAGAATTAAGTATGTTGCGATGACGATGATGTGTCTTGTCGTTATTCCATTGTAGTGGCGAATTGTCTGTTATTTATGTTAGGGCGCGAGACGTTAAACTGTTTTTAAATTTCTTAAAAATATGAAGTTAAATAATACTATGAAAATCAATGAAATAATGATCGGGCCGGTAAAAGTTATAATAATGATAGCGATTAAACTAACTAGTATAAGTGTGATAAAGTCAAATAACAACGTATTTAATAATAATAATAATAATAATAATAATAATAATAATAATAATAATAATGATTTGTGCTTCTTCTTCTTCTTCTTCTTCTTAATCTGTTTACCCTCCAGGGTCGGTTTTTCCCCTAGGACTCAGCGAGGGATCCCACGTCTCTACCACCTCAAGGGCAGTGTCCTGGGGCTTCAGACTTGGGGTCGGGGTATACAACTGGGGAGAATGACCAGTACCTCGCCCAGGCGACCTCATCCGCTATGCTGAACAGGGGCTTGTGGAGGGATGGGGAGATAGGATGGGACAGGCAAGGAAGAGGGAAGGAAGCGACCGTGGCCTTAATTAAAGTACAGCCCCAGCATTTTCCTGGTGTGAACATGGGAAACCACGTAAAACCATCTTCAGGGCTGCCGACAATGGGGTTCGAACCTACTACCTCCCGGATGCAAGCTGCGCCACCGCACGGCCAACTCGCCCGTTAATTGAAAAATCAAAATTTAAAATTTTACGTTATAATTTTATTTAATAATAATAATAATAATGTTATTTGCTTTACGTCCCACTAACTACTTTTACGGTTTTCGGAGACGCCGAGGTGCCGGAATTTAGTCCTGCAGGAGTTCTCTTACGTGCCAGTAAATCTACCGACATGAGGCTGACGTATTTGAGCACCTTCAAATACCACCGGACTGAGCCAGTATCGAACCTGCCAAGTTGGGGTCAGAAGGCCACCGCCTCAACCGTCTGAGCCACTCAGCCCGACATATTTTTATTTAATTTTATTTAAAGATGCTGCTCTTTTAACGAGTTCAAATCTATATATTCCTTAAAATGTATTGTTGACGCAAGTGTGAAATATGGTACGGTATTATTATGTCGTGTAGCCTCCGGAGAGGTCTGGTGCATGTCTTTCGAGTTGACGCCGTATAGGCGACCTACGCGGCTGTGAGGCTGGGAACCTCTCTAAGATGAAATCTAATGCTGAAGACGTGACAAACACCCAGCCCCCGAGCCATAGAAATTGGTTTGATCCTCTGCAACTTCGCCAACAGCTGTCATAAATAGCCTAGGCATCATTGAAGAGGCGTACTAGGGAAATGAGGAGGGAGGTAGTTTCCCGTTGCTTTCCTCACCAAGCCAGCCGTTGCTATTACATATCAGTCTACCAAGCCCACTGAAATGCATGCACCAACCGACCCTATGAGCGATATTTTTACACCATTCATAGCAGGGACTGGCTGCATAAGGAATGGCATTACTGGCATCACTCATACCTCAGTCACTTTCATATTGTCAAAGCCAAGGATGAGACTGAGACAGGTCAATGAAAGTAACAAATTTGATATAGCCCATACCAGAAGACATAGTGCACTGTAAACACTACATCTCGCCAGCAAAGGCAGAGAAATTAACTAATGGAAGTTAAAATCCCCGACCCTTCGGGAATGAAATCCGGGACCCCTTGAACCAAAGGCCAGCATGCTAACCTGTTAGCCATGGAGCCGGACCTGGTATTTATTTATTGTCTTTGCATTCTTCCCGATGGAAACTTGTTGCTGGTTGCTTGGATTCGTTATGTACATTAGCACTTACAACTGTAATGTGGTGCTTGTGAACTTGAAAATGTTCGGATGACTACAAGTGCAGGAGGCAATGAATTTAGAATGAAATGATTAAACTGGCTTCGTGGCTTATTTTAATTCATCAATATTCTGGTGTCCCAATAATGCAGGAGTAAATGCAGATGTAATTATCGCAGATGTAGTCACAATATTCATCCAGCTTTCGAAGCCATTAAATCATCTGTGAAAGAGTTGTTTATGTCTTCGATTTGCAGAAAAGGAAGGTCAAAAAAATAGACTAAAAATTTCCCCACTTCTGAATATTGTGCAGAGAACACTTTACATAGCCCAGTTTCCTGTATTTTTCGGTACCAGTTTTGGCATAATTCGAACATACAAAACGTATGTTACACAGAGGGAAACTTTACGTAGAGCACTATGTATCTATGTATAGTTGTTCAAAGTCAGAGACGATGACTTTCGGTTGAAAATGTAAGCACTTTGATTTACAAGTGTCTTAGAATTTAGTAAACCAATGTTTACTGTTCATTAAACAATAAAGCATTAGTAAGTGGCATGTAATGCCCATTTCGGTGGTCATGTAAGGAGAAAATTTGATGGAAGAAAGCATGGCAATATTAAAAAGTTCCGTCAACATACACTGTCACACGAACAGAGAAATAAATTGTAAATTTGTATCACAAGAAAATATAATAACGTTACTTACGTCATCATTGTAAAGTAGAATATTTGTTGGGCGATCAGAAGAATGCACATGCCAGGTGGGGCACGGGGCGGAGGGGTTTTCACCAGCAGAGCCAGTGACGCAATGGTTACCATAGCAACTTCGCTACTACCCAGGCGACTTTATATAATCTTCTACTGGCAGCTCTTCGTTCTTGCCAATTGTAATCCAGCAAACTGAAAAGTGTGAGTCAATGTTTTCGTGTAGTAGATAAGAGCAGATAAAAGCCGATCTGTCTGGGCAGAACGGGAAGTTCGTGCTTGCAGGCCACATTCCTCATTCTTGCATTCTTCTCATCTCTACACAGTACCTTCGTTTTGATTGGTTTCAAGGCTATAGCCATTGACAGCTTCATGCACATCAGATAATGTTTTCAGAAGTGGTTGCAAAGCAGCTTGCTTCATGTTCTGTATGTTAAGTCGAATGCGGATAACTTCTGTTGTTTTCAACGATAGTACATTTTCATGTTGACACATTTCTTGTAATATCACTTAAGAAGAGTTGTCAAGAAGAGTAAAGAATCGTCTCTCTCACGTTTTCTTTTTAGTGCATTACAAACACTTTGGCTGATCAACATATCATCTGGATTATGGTTGTGTTCGAAATCAGATTTAGAAAATTCTACACAGTTCAATAAAATTAAGGGAACATGTTTTGTAACGTCTGGTATGTGAACGTTAATTTGGTAGATGGGTTCCAATGGTCGTACAGGATACCCTGAAACCTTGGCTACTCAGGGTATGTCAAATCGAAGTTATACTCCATCTGTAAGCGTAGCCATGCATTAAAATGTCAGGTGACCCCTCAAAACAAAGTGTACAGCGGTGCGTTCGTGTGCCGTTGTGAGGTACACAGACTACTGCGGTCATTTGAGCACGTTGTACGTAAACCAGCACATCCCATGAGACATCTTAACGAGATTCACATCGCAAGGGCTGTCACTTTGATCCAGGAAGGAGGACTTTTCGTCGTGTTGCTGTGGATCTCAATGTCTCTCAGTCGGTTATTCACCGCTTGTGAAATCGCTACAATGAGACCGGCCAGTTCACAATGAGGGTTGGACAAGGTCGTGGACGCATGACAACCCCACATAATGACCGATATCTGACCATCTGTGCGTTGCAGCGTCGTTCAGCAACTGCCAGAGAACTGCAGCAAGACCTCAGGAGGGCTACTGGAGTCACGGTGTCTGACCAGACAGTAAGGAACAGGTTATGAGAAGCGTCTTTATGACCCAGACGTCCAGTTCGAGTGCCCAGTTTAACGCAGCAACATCCCACAGCTCGCCTTCTGTTCGCCCGTACGCACGTCAACTAGCAACTTCGCCAGTGAAGACCTGTGTTGTTCATAGACGAGTCCAGATTTCCCCTGACACAGCGTGACGGACGTCAACGTGTATGGAGACGCCGTGGTGAGCAGTACATTCCAAATATTGTGCAGGAAAGCGACCGATTCGGACAAGGTTTTGTGATGGTGTGGGGTGGCATTAGTATTGATGGCCGTACGGATCTTGTCGTCGTCCGTGGTAATCCTACCGCTTCGGGGAACATCGAGCAGATACTGCTACAGCATGTGTTGGTTGCTGCATACGGTGTTGGACCTGAATTCGTACTCATGCATGAAAATGCCAGGGCTCATGTAGCGCGCATCACCAGAGCTGTCTTGCGAGATCTGGACATTCAAGAGATGGAATGGCCAGCAGTGATTCCCGGCCTTAATCCCATCGAGCATGTGTGGGATAGGCTTGACAGAAGTGTTCGTGGGCGTCCTGTTCTACCATAGACTCTTCAAGACCTCCAAATGGCTCTCGTTGAAGAATGGGAGCTTATACCACAACGTGACCTCAGTCGAGTTGTACGGAGCATGCCACGTTGTTGCCAAGCTGTGATAAATGCTCGTAGAGGACATACACCATACTGAAGCTCTCCAACTGTGATAAAAATCCACCCTGGAGGATTGTTAACACTTCGTTTTCGCCTCTATTTGGACATTTCCGTTTGTGTTCTGAAAATGAACGCGAATCCACCGATGTTCTTTTGAATACTTCAACTGTAAAGAAAAAGTCTAAGTTGGTAATATAACTGGGTGTGAGGTATCGTTTTGTGGAGCATGGCATAGACTCATAAACATGTTCCCCTAATTGTTTTGAACTGTGTATATTCAGACTTGAAATTCCATAAGTATGCACTTTTCTAGGGCAACGCTTTCTAAAATAGCACCAACGGCACACACCATCCTTTGCCTCATGTTTAAAATAAAATTTATACCCGTTGACAACCATGAGATATTTCCCATTTTGACTAACCACAACAGAGCAGGCCACGTTCATGCTGTGAGTAACTCAGCGTGTCTCCCGCTTACACAGCACGAAAACGAATGCTGCGCCAACTAGTATTTGCGGAAATTTACTTCTCTGCTGTGCCGGACTTAGGCATTCCCACAGTATTCATACTTTTCGAGAAAGGGACAACCGTGCCAGAGCTTACTACCGGCCGCGTTGTACCGGGAAAAGCAGCTGCAGATCTGTCGAGCCGAACATGTCCTCCGACACCCTCAGCAATACAAACAAGCCATACGCTAAATAAAGAAATAATAATAATAATAATAATAATAATAATAATAATAATAATAATAATAATAATAATAATAATAAGCCCTTCCTTCCCCATGGCGCAACAGCTCCGAAAGGCCATAACCTTCCAAGCAACCGATGTTCAGCACGAAGGCCTGCAGATTATGAGGTGACCTGTGGTCAGCACGACGAACCCTCTCGGCCTTTATTCTTGGCTTCCTAGACCGTGGCCGCCATCTCACCGTCAAATAGTTCCACAACTGTAATAACGTAGGCTGAGTTGACCTCGAACCAGCCCTCAGATCCAGGTAAAAATCCCTGACGTGGCCGGGAATCGAACCCGGAGCCTCTGGGTAACAGGCAGGCAAGCTACCCTACACCGCGGGGACAGATTAATAATACTAATAATACTAACAATAATAATAATAATAATAATAATAATAATAATAATAATAATAATAATAATAATAATAATACCGAGCTCGATAGCTGCAGTCGTTAAGTGCGGCCAGTATCCAGTATTCGGGAGATAGGTGGTTCGAACCCCACTGTCGGCAGCCCTGAAGATGGTTTTCCGTGGTTTCCCATTTTCACACCAGGCAAATGCTGGGGCTGTACCTTAATTAAGGCCACGGCCGCTTCCTTCCCAGTCCTAGCCCTTTCCTATCCCATCGTCGCCATAAGACCTATCTGTGTCGGTGCGACGTAAAGCCAATAGCAATAATAATAATAATAATAATAATAATAATAATAATAATAATAATAATAATAATAATAATAATAATAATAATAATAATAAACAGTTTCACGTCCCACTAACTAATTCTGTACTTTTCGAAGATGTTAAAGCACTTTTCCGTCTGAGCCACTCTGCCCTGCGGTGTCAGTGACAGTGTATTTGTAATTTACTGGTGCTTGGACGGGGAAGGATGTGACCGTGACACCGAAATATTAACCAGTAACTGCAATGGCGAAAGTGAGAACACCGAAGGTTACTTTTAGGATGGCTACCAAGGAAATGTCACACTCCATGACGCAACCTATCATAAAACTTCCGGGACATAATCGATATACTTCAAGAAGACCACATAGAAAATAATTAGCTGCCTGTTTCTTTCGCAAGGCCACAAAGTAAATCCCTGAACTGCGTATATAAGCAATAGGAAAATGATACTAAGCGGTAAAAGTTGGACTGTACAGCCCTCATATTGGCCAAGCCAGCAGTGGAGCGGTGAGCAGAAAACCGCGAGTCAAGCTCGCCAGCGAGGCAGGGATGTCCAGTTGCGCCGCCGCTTTAAAATCGCCATATAATAATAATGTTATTTGTTTTACATCCCACTAACTACTCTTTTACGGTTTTCGGAGACGCCGAGGTGCCGGAATTTAGTCCCGTAGGAGATCTTTTACGTGCCAGTAAATCTGCCGACACGAGACTGACGTATTTGAGCACCTTCAAATACCAACGGACTAAGCCAGGATCGAACCTGCCAAGTTGTGGTCAGAAGGCCAGCGCCGTCTGAGCCACTCAGCCCGGCAGATCGCCATATAACATTCCAGTTTTTGAACTCCGGGCCTTGCAGCGGATACACGTCTTTTTTTCTTCTTTCCGTAGCACAAGATAGGTTTCGTAATGACGGGAGTAACATTTCCCTTGTCACCATGGGATTTTATCTGACCAGAAAGCTACTATGCTAATATCTGGTCACGGTCACGGCGGTTGTACATGGCACTTGCTTTTCGAGAAAACGGAAGAAGGAAACTGTAGTCCTACGTAACTGTTGGTTCTGTGATTATACCCATATATCCACGGGATCTCCTGTTGACGTAGAATCCGATCCACAGGGACGTGATTTATCATTTCAAAAAAATTATCCATACCCTGGCCGGAATTCGAACCGCGATCGCGTTAGCAAGTAGCCAGTGACAATGACACTCAGTTATCACCCTAGTCCACCTCGTAGACAAATATCGATGCCGACGGTGATTATCCTATATGTTTGCCGTATTATATCTAGTACCGAGGCTCATTTAGAAATGCTGTCTGACATTTCATAACCTGGTATCCGAAGTCTTACCGTTCGAACTTGTACTATACAAATTTTAAGCTATGCTTCACATTCACACATACGTCTATAAAACGCTGATATATTCCTGCATAGGAACTCCTGGATGGGCTAAATTATAATAATAATAATAACAATAATAATAATAATAATAATAATAATAATAATAATAATAATAAAATTTTTACAAGTTTCTTTGCGTCGCACCGACACAGGTCTTATGGCGACGATAGGATATGAAAGGGCTAGGAATGGGAAGGAAGCGGCCGTAGCCTTAATTGAGGTACAGTCCCAGCATTGTTCTGGTGTGAAAATGGGAAATCATGGAAAACCATCTTTAGGGCTGCCGACAGCAGGGCTCGAACTCACTACCTCCAGAACACAAGCTCACAGCTGAGCGCCCCTAACCGCACGGCCAACTCGATCAGCAATAATAATACTAATAAGAAGGAGACGAAGAAGAATTTTGGCCGTGCGGTAAAGGTCGCGCAGCTGTGATCTTGAATACGGAAGATGTAGGGTTCGAACCCTTATGTCGGCAGCCCAGAAGATGGTTTTCTGTGATTTTCCATTTTCACACCAGGCAAATGCTAGGGTTGTACCTTAAGGCTACGGACGCTTCCATCCCACTCCTAGCCCTCTTCTCTCCCACCGTCGCCATAAAACCTACCTCTGTCGGCGGTACGTACAGCCAATTGTAAAGAAAAACAAGACAAGAGTTGAAATAGGTACAAAAATAATAGATTATCCGACACTGGTACCCGGATATGACGCGTATGCTGCAATCTCTGGTACGTAAAGCGTATCATCATCATCATCATTGTCCTCCATCTCCTAACGTCGCAGTACGTTTGTTTCCGTATCTTGACACAGACTGGAGTCAAATTGAACTACACAACTTTTGTGTGTGTGTGCTAGAGGTTTAACGTCTCATTAATTCGGATAGTGTAGGTTTCGGCGTCGTTGGGTTAGGAAAATGCTAGAAATGTGAAGAAAGTGGTCGTGGGCTGATTGAAGGTATAGCCCAAGCATTTGGCTGGTGTGAAAATGGAAAACCACAGAAGAGGATCTTCTGGGCTGCCGATGGTGTTGTTCGAACCCACCATCTCCCAAATGCAAGCCTACAGCTACACTGCCCGTACTACGCAGCCAGCTCACTTGGTCACCTATATCAGTTCTATTTAGGGCTGCAGAAATTCTTCTGAGGTGTGGATGGTGCTAAATAATGGAATTCAATGTACAGTCAATGACTTTGGATATCACTCACATTGTAAGTGGTGCTGGTTGTTACTTACAGGCTCGTTGAGGAAAGAAAACCCGCAGCGCTACAGCCTTCATGGGCCTTGGCTTACGAAGTTACCACTGCTCAGCCCGAAGGCCTGCAGCCTATGAGAAGCGCGGGTTCAACGTAACAAATCTCCTCCGCCGTTATTCTTGGCTTTCTAGACCAGGATCGCTGCCTCACAGCCAGACAGATCCTCATTATCGTTATCACGCAGGCTGAGCGATTTTCGAGGTAGCCCACAGGTTTCGGAAAAATACCTAACTGGATGGAAATCAAATCCGGAGTATTTTAGGGTCTCTGGGAACCACTAAATGACATGGCGTATGGCTTTTGGTGCCGGAGTGTCCAAGGACATGTTCGGCTCGCCAGGTGCAGGTCTTTTGATTCGCCTCCCGTAGGCGACCTGCGCGTCGTGATGAGTGTGAAATGAATATGAAGACGACGCATATACACAGCCCCCGTGCCAGCGAAATTAACCAATGATAGTTAAAATTGCCGATCGTGCCGGGAATCGAACCCGAGACCCGTATGACCAAAAGCCAGCACGCTAACCATTTGGCCATGGAGCCGAAGTGGGAACCACTGAACACCCGGTGGTGATTCGACTAGCCGGTAAGCTGACGATTTAATAATAATAATAATAATAATAATAATAATAATAATAATAATAATAATAATAATAACGTTACGTCCCAATAACTACATTTACGGTTTTTGGAGTCGCGGAATTTAGTCCCGCAGGCGTCCTTTTACGTGCCAGTAAATCTACCAACACGAGGATGACGGCCGATTTAATAGAATAGTATCACTGCAGATCAAGGTCTCTCGAAGGTTCAAGGGTACTTTAGTATTGTAGCATCGCCTTCATAAGTTCTATATATTGACATCCGTCTATAAACAGTAGAAATAGCTGTCTGTGTGGTCTGTCTGGCCTAGGCTACTCCATTGAGTCAAAGAACTGTAGGCCTCTAGTTTTATACACCACGTTAAAAATAGCCACTTGACATTTGGATGACGGTTGTTCATTATTCACGCGTTTCCTGTCAAACGCTCTGTGGTTGTCTGCTAATTGTGTGTGGACAGCTCACACCTATACCTATGTCATGTAACAATTAATTTCAGAAAAAAAAACACTGCTAAAAAGGGATACACTTGTCAATACAGTAATATTTGCCTCTCTTCCTGTTACGAGGAACACAATGTACCGACAACAAACGTTGAGGTCACCAAGCTCTACCAAGCCCAACAACACCCGTAGAAATTAGAAGATAAGCACCGATCACGATAGTTAATATAGCACTTTACTGGTTTGAAGTTCCACCAGCTACCTGTACTATTTTCTGATACGTCTAGATGCTGGAAATTTTGCTGGAGTTATTTTGCGTGCCGGTAAATCTACCGACACGCTGCTGCCGCATTTGAGCACCGTCAAATATCATCCGAGTTGGGATCGCACCTGCCAACTTGGGCGTCTCAAACAGTCACTTTGGCACCACGACAGCTCGGTAAGTTCAGGCCAGAGAAACCACAATCAATTCTTAAAATACCCTTCCTCTTATTACAACTTTACCGAAGCTAATGTCTCTCCCATACGCTAAGAGAGCTTCCTTCCCTAGTATCCAAGATACAGTCACATATTTTATAGACCCGATTCTACACGATACTGAAAAGATCATGTTAATAATTGGTACAGTTGTGTGATGTAAAAGACAACCACCCCGGATTTCTTTTTCAGCTATGACTGCTTTATAAATTCTTAATTAAATGATCTTAAACCTTCTGTTCTGTGCATGACTGATAACCGCCTTTGTCTCCGGGCTACCGGGTCACGGATTCGATTACCAGCGGGTCGTAAGATTGTAATTGTTGACGGTAAATACAACCCAAACCCAAAATATCTTGGTGTAACATTGGAGGGGACGCTGGCTGAACATCTCTCCAACCTTGCAACCGAACCAAGTACAAAAGACAGCATCCTATCTAAGTTCCCGGCAGCACATGGAGATCCACAGCGGCAACTTTACGCACTTCTGCGTTATATCTGGTTTATACAAGATGTTTCAAAAATACACGACATAATTTGAAGTTGGATTCCTCAAATATAGTGGAGGAAAAAATCCGTATAGACATGCGTCCGAAAACGTGTACTTTTAGACATATCAGACCCTGTCTTGGGGTGTAGAACTTCAAGTGAACTGGGCTATCTTGTACGTAATAATGTACTCCGGTCATTACTTTACACGAGCTGTTAGAAATGCCCTCCTTCTGCCAAGCTCGACGTCGCATGGAATTACGAACACACTCGAATATGTTAGGTATTGTAGATACTGCTTGAAAGGACCTTACAACCGAACTCGATAGCTGCAGTCGCTTAAGTGCGGCCAGTATCCAGTATTCGGGAGATAGTAGGTTCGAACCCCACTGTCGGCAGCCCTGAAAATGGTTTTCCGTGGTTTCCCATTTTCACACCAGGAAAATACTGGGGCTGTACCTTAATTAAGGCCACGGCCGCTTCGTTCCCACTCCTAGCACTTCCTTGTCCCGTCGTCTCCATAAGATCTATCTGTGTCGGTGCGACGTAAAGCAACTAGCAAGAAAAAAAAGGACCTTACAATTCTGCCGTGACGTGTTGCTTCATCCTTCACAACAGTTGCTTACAACAAAGACTTTGCATAAACCCACACAAAGTTGTCCAACTGGTTTAGAAAAGGTGATTGTGGAGGCCAAGAAAGTACGCATTTCCCGACCCATGTTCATATATTTTCTTTTTCTCTTCACTGTATGTGAGGAATGCAATCCTGAAATTATGCCGAGTACTTTTGAAACATCATATATAAATGTTGAATTCTGCTCTTCCGTCTAGATGAATAGCGCCCACACTAAGAAAAGTGACACGTCCCCAATCCGACAATGCGGATTTTAAGCGGTGACAGCAAAACAAGCCACTCCACAAGCTTCCATTCCTTAGTCACATCCTTCCTCCACGTCTGCGCCGCATGAAGCAAATAAAATACAGACCAATAAATCACCCCCATTTCACCAATACATCCGTAGAATCACTTCAACCCGACAGAAATCCAGACACACCCCCATGCTGCTGGCTCAAAAAAAAAGGTCCCCTACCCACCCGAGAATCGATCCCGGGATCCTCTTAACCCAAAGTCACTACGCCAACCAACAATCCAAGGAGCTAGAATGGCAACTAAAACAGACGGATATAAAGATAATTTCATCTGAGAACTCACTTCAGAGAACACCGTTGATTGCAACCGCGAGTTCACTGCGTTAGCTTTGCTACTCATTAATTCTATTTAAGCTACTATACTACCTTCATAGCCTGCTCCACGGCCCTCTTAACTCTCGAGGCCCTAGTTTCCGTTCCCGGCCAGATCAGGGATTATTACCTGGATCTGAGGACTTTCTGGCTCCGTGAGCAAAGCAATGGAAAACTACATCGCCCACTCATCTCTTGTCTACTATGCCTCATTCAAGTGCCGTCATTGGTAATATTAATGTTATTGGTTTTACGTCCCACTAGGAAACGACGAGGTGCCGAAATTTAGATCCGCAGGAGTTGTTTTACGTGCCAGTGAATCTACCGACACGAGGCTGAAGTATTTGAGCACCTCTGATGAAAGACGGAGCAACATAGGAACATTAAGGAAATAACTAACTTTATGGAAAGAACACACCTAAAAGTATAACATTTTACATGAATTTTATCTTTGACGTATTGATAATTTGATAATAGATAAGATCAAATAGTAAAATTTACGAAAAAAATACATAAATAGTAATATATGCGTTTTTTGAAAAAAAATGTCGCAAGTGACGAATTCGCCCCACACCAAAGGGCAAGGGGCGAGATTAAAAGCCATGCAAAAGCGACAAGCTGAAGGACGGACTTTTACTGATCACAACTCTCATTTCTGTTACATCCGGCAACTTAAATTGTCCTGACATCAATGGCAGGGTCCAACTGATTTTACTTCTTTATCTAAAGAAGAGCACGTTCCTAGGTATTTTACCCATCTGCGCCTGAATTGGAAACCGGAATGATGAACAGGCCCGTCTAATATACCTATTATTGACAATGATATCAACGGACATTTCCACGATAACATAAAGACAGGTCGTGTTTTCAAATGTGCAATTCTGGTGTGAAATCTGTCTAAAAATTTAAACCAATCGTCCAGAGATAGACTGATGAAAGCCTGGAGGGAGTAGAATGGGGAGTATGTCTTACGATTTAACTGCTGAGCCACCTTGGAATAATATTAACAATATTTAAGATCGTGCTAACGGTCTCATGATTCCTGTACATGGATATTATTTTCCACGGCGCCTAGGGCAGAACGAGAGGGGTTGATAGTGACTGTACAGTAGTAACAGCAGCCGGAACATGTGAAAACACAGCGTTCTCGCACCTGCTGACAGCTGTCGGAACACGCAGGTTGTTTTAATAGAACTGTAGTCCTAATCCTTCGACCGTGAGCGTGTCGAACCATATGCCCGGCGAAACAAATTCAACCACTGATATTTCGATAGCAAACGTATCAATGCAATAACGTACGTATTTCCTAAAGAAAGAAGTAGCCGTCCGCAGGCGACAAACGCTGAGATGAAATTTGGTACCAGTATAAGATATTTACTTCGTATGTGATTAAGTATTTCTATACCATGATACCGAAAATTGTTTTCATAATTTCAAATGAAAGATGCGCTAACAAAAACTTCGTAGCTTTTGCAATGTACTTTCACTTTCAAAGGTACAGCATGTGTGTATTTTTTGGAACAACGTTATAAACACGTAACTTTCTCAAAGAAACCTTTACTATTTGTAATAAGGTGTCCGTTCTACAAATTCAAATCTGGACATTTTGTCAGTTTCAAATGAAGTACAAGACCCTTCAGACTACTACTACTAAATTTTTTATTCCTCCCCTGAAGGGGAGAGGCGGGCCTTTTATACGGTGACGCCGTCTGTCAGGCCGGGAGATTTGTTACGGTGAAGGAGATGTGCGGAAAAGATGAGAGGATTGGTGGCCGTGGCCTAAACTAGGAACTGTCCTGGCATTCGCTTTGTGCAGGAGAATGGAAAACCACGGAGAAATATTCTCAGCACAGCCGACGGTTGGGGCCAGCCGTGAGGTCCAGCCCTGTTCCGTCTCCCGAATGCAGAGGCGTAGTGCCACAGTAGAGCCGTGGCCACCCCTCCTCTGCTCGGTTGGCCGGTTAGAGTGCAGAGCTGTTGGACCACGGACCAGCCGTGGCCACTTGGAGGCCGAGACTCACTCCGCATCCACCGACCGACCTTTCAGTATTTTTGAGTGAATTTAAGCAATCTCTATCCGTTACATGTCTAAGAGTTCTTATGCTACGTAATTATATACCGTACTGTGTATATGTCCAGAAAAATTGCATAAATGACCACTGCGTAATTTACATTACGCGATATGAGGCGCATTTTGGAAACCCCTAGTACTTCACAACAATTCCATGTCCCATAATACACATGCACAATTTCCCGATTTCCATTCACAAGATCATGTATGTGAGGAAAGTGAGGAAGATCTAGACATTAAACAAAAGTATTCTTTTATACGCAAATACTATATAGAAACTCTTGCCATGAAGTGTGTACAATTAGGCAAAGACACATGATAAATAAACAAGCGATCTGACACAAAGTGATTATCTGTTCACACAAAATATGTCAATTCCCTGGCATGTAAATACAATAACACAAACTTTATTTCCAGGTCAGCCATAGTAAAATTGCTTACCTTGAAAGTCACTCCATCTTTGGCAACGAAATAGTTTATTGTATGATTCTTCCAAGTAGTCAGCATACATGGAAAGTACTTCCTTCGGACGGCATGCAATGATTTCGTTGGAAGCCTGAGGTCGCAATATTTAATATCTGATCTTTGTTCTTGCACACTTTTCACTATTACCTTACTAGGCTTAGTATGTTGGTCGTCATCAGCTGACCTATTTACCGCAGTTCTAACGACCTCTTGTACGAGTCTGTCGTAACTTAGGAAAGGATGTTTATGTAGAAAATTCCTGATTTTTTATCACTTCACTTATCAACACGTACGCTGTCATAAAAGTGGTTTAGTGCTTATTTGTACATTAAAAACGTTTATCACAATTTCTAAACGATCCATTTTCCTAACGTTATGGCTTTCAATAACTACACAAATATTTCGCCTTTTTGGTTGCTCATTTTTACTGCTAGGATACAGCGCACAGTAAAGCGACTGGTGGTGATATACCGACTGTACCTTGTTTCCTAACTAGCCTAGAACTTGGCACGAACAGCTGACTTCCGCAAAAACAATTGAAACTCGTGCAGCGCAACGATCGGTAGGGGAATAAATCTTACACCTACGATTATATCATTATCAAATGTAGTGTTCTTGGAACAGGTTGAATTACTTCGGCCTTTACAACCAAAGTTGCAAGGAACTTACAAAGTATCTTCTCCATTTTTCAAATAATTTAAGAAACGAAGCTTTTTATAGGTAACCCCATATTAAAGTTCTTTCGGTAAATTTTGATGGATATATTTCTTCTCACGTCTTGCAATCCGTGGTTTAACTCATAAACGTGGTTTTTTGTGTGGTTTCTTTTGGTTAGTAGTGCACATATTGTAACTATTGAACTATCAGTAGCTAAACAGGCACAGCAAAATATTTGATGTAGTGTGGAGATGGGATGATTGTATACCGTAAACTGGAGTGGCTTTGTAACACTTTCCAAGATTTTTCTAAAACAGTTTCAAAACTATTCCTTTGATATCATTTTGACTACCAACTTCCGAAATAATGAAGCTTTATCTTCCCTTACATAAGGAATTGACGAACTTTTCACTTGATTTGAAAGCGTAAACGTAAAACACATTTGTCACACTTTGTGACACTGTGCTTTTGCATAGGTATTCAGTGCTTATCCCCATTTGTCACAAAGACACCCCTTGGGTTAGATTTAGTATAAATTTAACAACAAATTAAACATTGAAACAAGTGAATATTTTTATGAAACTCGCCTATTATTACGTACGGTTTAGTACTCTACAAAATTTTGCACAAGTTTTTCAGACATTTAAACCTATTAAGCTAACTCAGGAACATCAAATATTCCCCTACAGCTCCTTTGAAAGGGTTTGTTTATCTCAGTGATTATGTCTTCACCGAACTCGATAGCTGCAGTCGCTTAAGTGCGGCCAGTATCCAGTATTCGGGAGATAGTAGGTTCGAACCCCACTGTCGGCAGCCCTGAAAATGGTTTTCCGTGGTTTCCCATTTTCACACCAGGCAAATGCTGGGGCTGTACCTTAATTAAGGCCACGGCCGCTTTCTTCCCACTCCTAGCCCTTCCCTGTCCCATCGTCGCCATAAGACCTATCTGTGTCGGTGCGACGTAAAGCAACTAAGCAAAAAAGATTATGTCTTCATTACATCACGTATATTTCTTTCGCGTCCATTTCTAGTTAGCTCCAACATGTTCATTGCACTTTTATGTACGTATATATTTGTTTTTGCTATTTGTTTTACGTCGCACCGACAGAAACAAGTCGTATGACGGCGATGGGATAGGAAATGGCTAGGATTGGGGAGGAAGCGATCGTTGCCTTAATTAAGGGTGAACCCGAACATTTGCTTGGTATAAAAATGGGAATCCACAGAAAACAATCTTCAGGGCTACCCACAGTGGGGTTCGAACCCACCATCTCCCGAATGCAAGCCCACAGCTACGTGACCCAAATCGCACGGCTAACTCTCTAATAAAATATCACTCATAACTAGTATATGTGAGGCTGAAATAAAAAAAAGGAGCATTGCTATTTTCAAAAGTGCCATGATACAGCTGTTACATCAGTGGAAGGATCGTTCTGTCGCTCTGAAATTAAATTCTTCTTCTTCTTCTTCTTCGTGATATAGATTGGGCTTCTTGTTTTACATTTATGCCCATTAAGGTAGCAACAAAAAATAAAAACATGCAATTGAGTCCTTATGGTCACCACTAATTGAAACTATATAGTCAGCTATGCAAGATACACAGGAAATGCGAAACATTGGGAGCATTTGCTCATTGATTAACTTCTTCTTCTTCTTCTTTCTTCCTATCGGGATGCCAACCCAATAATTGTATCATTACGCAGAGTGGGGATTATCTGAGATAGTCGTAAAGGAGAACACATAAAAACAGGGACACAAGGTTCTAGTCTTCACGTCAGAGTGACCCGTCTCGACGTCTTTTCTACTTTCACACACAAAACCGGGCCTACATAGAAAGGTTAGGAACGGTTAATGAGGAAGGGATACAAAGAGTAGGGTAGAGGAACAAAAACACAAAAAAACACACACAAAGACACAAAGTTAGCAATCTACCGGGTAATTTATTGGGATTCGTAAAAAAGCATGAATTTAAATAATTTTATCACACGTTAGCGTGGCTGCAATATAATACGAAAACGTAATTATATATCGAGCCGGAGAAATGCGCCGAAACAGTAATACTGATTTAATCTGCACGATGTTTACCTCCTAGTCATGTTGGTACTACGGACTACACGTGGATCTTGTTTTGATCAAGAAAGCGATTAATGACATTAACTATTTGCGGAGAAGGCTTATATAATAAACAGGATAAACTTGTAGGAAACGGAATGTTTAATTGTGTTAAATTGTGCAGAAATTTTTGCCGAGATGTATGAAAACTTGTGCAGTTGAAAAGAATATGATTAGCGTCGCTCGCTAATTAAATTCAATACTGTTTCGGACTTCAGTGTTTCCCACCTTCCTCTGCGGTGCTGAGACGAGGACTCTTCATTTTTCAGAACTAGAAAGGGATTGAAATGTGGTGCTGGAGAAGGATCTTCATATTCCTTGAATGGCTTTCCGCACCAAAGGCTAATTTTGAAAGAAGTACATGACAAGGTCAGGTTGTCATCTTATGGAAACAAAGAATTCTACAAATTTTCATCACACTACACGACGTGGAGAAGGGAGCATACAATGAATGGACGGACATCATGGGTACATTACCCTTACAGGTAATGAGAGTGGCACAACAACGAGAAGATTGGCAATATCCTTGGAGATCATGCATGATCCTCGGAACTAAGGGAATGATGAGGGAGAGATAAACATTTATAAAATAGTTTACAGATGATATCAGATAAAATAATTTCATTGCTAGTGGTTTACTAACCTAAGAATCATGCAGGATTTTATGACGCTAGGAGGACAATCTTCAGGACTG
This sequence comes from Anabrus simplex, assembly GCF_040414725.1. Classification (NCBI taxonomy): domain Eukaryota; kingdom Metazoa; phylum Arthropoda; class Insecta; order Orthoptera; family Tettigoniidae; genus Anabrus; species Anabrus simplex. The sequence goes on along the minus strand of NC_090266.1, from coordinate 1,066,488,482 downwards.
GGGTGAAATTAAACATGGATGACGCTGTGGTACTGCTTTGACATTTGCCTGGAGTGAAAATGATGAAACGACGGAAAACCATCCTAGGGCTGTCCAGTAGCATAGCCAGGATCGACCGATGGGGAGGGGGGGGGGGGTTATAGTTACAAGGTGATGATAGAACATAATGAAGGTGCTTGTGCGCGCATGATGAGTGTTATTATAACGACACTGATGCAAGTAAATATGTTGATAATCATTCAGATTACAATCTAAAATACAACTTTCGAAGATTCTTAGAAAATATATTCAAGAGATCTGTTGGTTTTACAATTTTGTATCTGTGAATATTGAAAAGAACTAACCCATTGAGTCACATTGACTTGTTTATTGTCCGTTTATGTTTATTTTCTTTTGTAAACAATTTCCATGCGTGGGCGGGGGGTGTTATAACCCCCAGTAACAGCCCCTTGGCTACGCAACTGGGGCTGTCGACGGTGGGATTCCAACTCAAAATATTCCCGAATGACCGAGCTCGATAGCTGCAGTCGCTTAAGTGCGGCCAGTATCCAGTATTCGGGAGATAGTAGGTTCGAATCCCACTGTCGGCAGCCCTGAAAATGGTTTTCCGTGGTTTCCCATTTTCACACCAGGCAAATGCTGGGGATGTACCTTAATTAAGGCCACGGCCGCTTCCTTCCCACTCCTAGCCCAGTCCTGTCACGTCGTCGCCATAAGACCTATCTGTGTCGGTGCGACGTAAACCAACTAGCAAAAAAAAAAAATATATTCCCGAATGCAAGCTTACGACAACAAAACGTGTTCTTTTTTTAATTTGCTCTACGTCGCACCGACACAGATAGGTATTATGGCGACGATGGAATAGGAAAGGAATAGGAATGGGAAGGGAGCGACCGTGGCCTTAATTAAAGTACAGCCCCAGAATTTGCCTGGTGTAAAGATGTGAAACCACGCAAAACCATATTCAGGGCTGCTGACAGTGGGGTTGGAACCCACTATCTCCCGGATGCAAGCTCACAGCTGCGCGGTCCTAACCGTACGGCCAAATCGCCCAGTACACAAAACGTGTACCGCGTAGCCAACTCGCTCGGTAAAATGTAAAGTGATTTAAGCCCTAAGATATATGTTCCTCGCGCTTCAATACTGGGGAGCCTCTTGAGAACAATTGCGATGTTTTCTGACCTAAGAGAATGTAGGTAGCGACCCTGTGCTATTCACGCAACACTTAGATCTGTTCAAAGTCAGTCTTCGGTAAGGTTCAGATGTTAAGGAAAAGCCATATTACATTCCTGGGGTCATTTTACCCGAAACCTAAAAAATAACTTGAATGATGGGTCAATGACCCCGATTAGAGCAATTTTATGTTAAATATAAATGCATATTTCGGCCAATTTTATTGTTTTGGTCATATTTTGCTCATTTAGTGGAATAAGGTCATATTTTGTTATATTTTCAGAATTTTCGTTTAAATTGGACGTTTTTAACAAGGTACATGTAGTCTGCGTCGATTTTCAAACACAGGATTTCAAAATACTGTAGTAGATGTATTTTTCTTTCTTTTCCCGAAAGAAATATGTAGCAGGTTTAGAAGACTTGATTCCGAGAAAGAGATTTACGAACTTACGCCGACAGATACCAAAATGCATGCTAATACTTCATTTTTGGTTATTTTTTTAGAAAAACAGAATGAGATCTGTGCCTTAGTGCTAACATACTGAATGAATGTATACAATTTTAATTTACTTCCGTAGTTCTGCCAGTTTGCGTGACCACATAAGTCTGCTGTATTATCGCTTGGCACGTTTAATGTTAGTAATATACTCTAATACTTGCTTCCTATCTCTATAATTTTTAAGTCATATTTTTAGGCCATATTTAGCTAGTTTTAGGGCATATTTGCTTGCATATTTTGTACTTCATTTTGGTGATAAACTTCCAAACCATCGGTCACCTGTAGAGCTGTGATTAATTTGTCAATAATTACTATTACATTTGCTACTTTAAGCATCATAATATCACAGAGTATTATCAGAGGAATGATAAGCCGATGTGGTAGAGGTGTGCTTGCTACACCCGAAAGTCCATAAATTTAAAGAAATTTTTGCCACCTCTGGAGAGACACAAATTTCACTTAGCCTACAGTAGGAATGAGTATCAGCCAAATTTCGAGGGGTGAAGACGGCCAAGCAACGAACTAACCATTGTTACCTCTCTTTGATTGGTCTCCGTGGCTTGTACGGGGATTAGTTTGCATTTTGATTCACTTTGCTTTACTTTGCTAGGTCACATGTAAGATTGATAATATGAATGCAAATAGCACTACATTTTCTTTCTTTCTTTCTTTCTTTCTTAATCTGTTTACCATCCAGAGTTGGTTATTCCCTCGGACTCAGCGAGAGATCGCACCTCTACCGTCTCAAGGGCAGTGTCCTGGAGCGTGAGAATTGGAGTCGGGCGATACAACTGGGAAGGAGGACCAGTGCATCGCCTTGTGGGTGGGGTGATTAGAAGGGATGGACAAGGAAGAGGGAAGGAAGCGGCAGTGGCTTTAAGTTATCGTAGGTATAGCCCCAGCATTTGCCTGGTGTTAAAATGGGAAGCTACGGAAAACCATCTTCAGGGCTGCCGACAGTGGGGTTCGAACCCACTATCTCCCGGATGCAAGCTCATAGTTGCGTGCTCGTAACCGCACGGCCAACTCGCCCGATGGATAAACTATTCAACTATTCAAATGAATAGACATAGTTTTTAAGCTGACCAACTATATTATCATCCGTTCTCATATCATTAACACACTAACCCCTACATTGTTCTTAATATCATTTAATTTAATTGGTATTTTAGTAGTTTTTAATAGAATCAATGTACCTGCAAATTAACGTGTTTAAAATCTTAGCAATTCACCTAAGCTTTAATAACAGCTGAGGATGTTCCTAAGTAGGAACGAAACATGTACTGTTGACAAATACAAATTTGCTAAAAGGCAAATAAAAAAAGTATCAAAACGGTGGAAGATTTTTAAGTTTGTAAATCTCAGTGATCATACACCCCACCAACCAAAAATTAAGGACCCAGGAGGAATGGTCCAAACTGGACGCAATTTGATACACGTGCATACCATCCATGGTTCTGTAAATGGTTAGAATTATAGTTATCTGTAACGTCTGGAACGGCCACCAGAACCAGAGTGATTATAGCGATAGTATTATCACCAGAGCTAGGATCTTGATGACATGTCATCTTTTAATTGGTTCACAACAGACATTGATAACAGAAATCCTGATCATAGTTCCCACATTGTAAAAAATGTTCATTAATTAAGTCATTTTTGTCATTTTCTTGCCATTTTGTATTTTAAGTCATTTTCTAAAATTATACGTCATTATTTGGTCATTTTACAGAATTTATTACACTATTTTATACTTTTTGATTGATTTTCTTACAAGTTTGAGGATTTTGAAGCATGTACGCGTGTGGTATTTGATATAATCGCAACTTTAAGTGAGAGTGAATGCGGAAACTTGAGAATCTTCACAACCAATTTTGAAAGAACGACTTTAAAATAAAACTGTGGAACAAACAATATTTTGATCAAAGGAATGGGGCACGAATGCTTCCACATCTCCAAGATGGAGACAAGGTCTGGATTTGGGGACTAAAGAAACATCGTCCACCACTTCTTGGAAATGTCCACATTCCAGGAGCGACACCTCCATTTGGAGAAGTCTTCCTCGTGAACGGTCGAGATTTTCTTCTGAAAACTAGCTAAGTTCTCTGCGAAACGTAAAGAGTTTCACCTTGTTTTCATGACATAGCAAAAGCCCAAAAGCTTGTTATAATGTCTATAATATAAATATACCAAACCAAACCCCATGGCACTACAGCCCTTGAAGGGCCTTGGCCTACCAAGCGACCACTGCTCAGCCCGAAGGCCTGCAGATTACGAGGTATCGTGTGGTCAGCACGACGAACCCTCTCGGCCGTTATTCTTGGCTTTCTAGACCGGGGCCGCTATCTCACCGTCAGATAGCTCCTCAATTCTAATCACGTAGACTGAGTGGACCTCGAACGAGCCCTCAGGTCCAGGTAAAAATCCCTGACCTGGCCGAGAATCGAACCCGGGGCCTCCGGGTAAGAGGCAGGCACGCTACCCCTACACCACGGGGCCGGCACATGATATAAATATAGGCTATACCAAATAATTAGTAAATTGATTGTAAAAACATCATCAAAACGTCATTTTATCGTCGCCATAAGACCTATCTGTGTCGGTGCGACGTAAAGCCAATAGCAAAAGCATCGAAGAATCTCGGTCTATTACCACAGATGACCATCGTGCGCAAGTGCGGTGGTGCCAAAGGAAGAGAATATCTTGTCAGTGTTAGGAGAGGCACTGTAGCATTACATGATATAGCAAGCAATGCGGTATGATTACAGGTGATCTGAGATAGTGATTCGGGGTCCCTTATGTCATGACGGCACGTCCAGTGACATTCTGGGTCCTTAATGTGTTGTCCGTCATGAAGAAGAACCCTGGTATTCTCGTTCAACACGACAACGCTAGTCCACAGATGGCATGTGCGTCTGTTGACTGTCTATGACATGTTGAGGTACCTCTGTGGGCACCCAAATATTCAGCCGTGACAATCCCTTTATTTGTAAAATTCCAGGATAGAAGGATCAAAATTGTGTGTCTATTGACCTCGATGTGTGAAGTCCCTTACAAGAAGCAAGATGTGTTTAAATTCATTCCTGGCTGCACTCAACTGCTACGAGCCACTATTTAGTTGGTATTCCCGTGTGGCCTTATGTGAACGAGAAGGGTAGGCGCTAAATTACACAACTTTATTAATTAGAACACTGCAAATTACTTCCCTAAGTTTGTAGTTGTGCTCCCTCCATCACTCTGATAAAGTGTTGAAACTGTACAGCATAGGCTACGGCCACGGGAAATTACATTAATTGATGAAGCCAACTTAAGACCGGACAACGTTTCTTTTCACTTACACGGGTGGACGCACATACTCCAGCAACTTAAGTGTGCTGAGTGACTTCCCACAATAATTGCGTATCCGCTGTGTAAATTGTAGTTATACCCACATTGCTTTCATAAAACAGGTCTGTTCAAAAATACGCTGAAAATTAATAATAATAATAATAATAATAATAATAATAATAATAATAATAATAATAATAATAATAATTCAGCTCCTTGGTTGCATGGGTAGCATACTGGTCTTCAGTTCAGAGGAACCTAGGTTCAATTTCCGGGCGGACCGTGGATTTTAATTGCTTCTGTTTAATTCCTCTTGTTAGTCTGTGTTCGACTCAAAACACACCACGATACCGACCACCACAGAAACACGTAGTAGTGGTTACATCCCGCCACACAAGGTCGGCGTCAGGAAGGGAATACGGCCATAAAAACTGGGTCAAATCCAAACTATGTTCGGACCCTAAGAAAACTGGGAAAAATAACAGGAATTATATTAACACTGCCACCCCCAGAGGCCTGGGTTCGATTCCAGGCTCTGCCACGAAATTTTAAAGTGGTACGAGTGCTGGAACGGGGTTCACTCAGCCTCGGGATGTCAACTGGGTAGAGTAGAGTTCGATTTCCTCCTCAGCCATCCTCGAAGCGGTTTTCCGTGGTTCCCCACTTCTCCTCCAGGCAAATGCCATGGTACCTAACTTAAGGCCACGGCCGATTCGTTCCTCATGCCTGTCTATCCCTTCCAATCTTCCCACCCCGCACAAGGCCCCTGTTCAGCATAGCAGCATAGCATTCTGGTCCTCCCCCTCAGTTGTATCCCCTGACCGAAAGTCTCACGCTGAAGGACACTGCCCTTGAGGCGGTAGTAGTGAGATCCCTCGCTGAGTCCGAGGGAGAAACCAAATCGGGAGGGTAAACATATTAAGAAAGGCAGAAAGAATTATGACAACAATAAAAAGAAAAGGAAGGAGAAGAAAAAGCAATCTCCATACCGGGCAAGAAGGGCCTTGCAGGGGTTGAAGGTACAGGCTTCCACTATCCGCAACCTTGGCACTTGGTGTGGTGGGCCAACTTGCCCCTCAGGAATGAATCTGGTACACATGTTTGGTGTAGGTTGAGTGAACCACAAGGCTATGCGCACCTCCGGAAATTGAAATATCGTTTCTTAAATATTTCTACTTCCTAGCGGGAAATTGGACCCACGTACCTTCGGGTGAACCGAGAACGCATGTCTTTACCACATCGACCAGGCATCCCCTTCATAATAATAATAATAATAATAATAATAATAATAATAATAATAATAATAATAACCATCGAGTTGGCTACGCGAGTCCTGTAGCTGTAAGCTTGCATTCTGGAGATGGTGGGTTCAAGCCCTACCGTCGGGAGCCAGGGAGATAGTTTTTCGTGGCTTTCCATTTACATACCAGGAAAATGATGGCGCTGTACCTTAATTAATGGCATGAGCGCTACTTTCTTGGTTCTATGTTATTCCTGTCCTACATGCCCCAGCATTTGCCTGGTGTGAAAGTGGGAAAACACGGAAAACCATCTTCAGGGCTGCCGACAGTGGGGTTCGAACCCACCATCTCCCGTATGCAAGCTCGCCGCTGCGCGCCACTAAGCGTATGGCCAACTGGCCCGGTATGGGTGTATTCAGTGGGTCCCAGGCCTAAATGATGTTAACCACGATTTCCTATTAAAAATAACTAGTCACTGCGACAGAATTTTTCCCTGAAGTGGGCTTCTCAAGTTCCGAACACACTGCAATTCACCGTCCCACCTTCTTGAGTTCCATTGGCCGACTGATACTGTAATGTCAACGCTAACAAGTTGATCATCACACTCAATTTAGAGGAAATAGGGTTTTATGTTCGAGTTTTAAAATCACCCATTGTCTTGGTCTCAGATCCATTTAGAGATTCCTCTTATGGAGAAATTATTTTTCAAAGCCACGTCTTCGGTCATCGTATGGTTCCTCCTCCTCTTAGTTTCAATGTCCGGCTCCGTGGCTAAATGGTTAGCGTGCTGGCCTTTGGTCACAGGGGTCCCAGATTCCTTTCCCCGGCAGGGTCGGAAATTTTAACCATAATTGGTTAACTTCACTGGCACGGGGGCTGGTGTATGTGTCGTCTTCATCATCATTTCATCCTCATCATGATACGCAGGTCGCCTACGGGAGTCAAATGAAAAGACCTGCATCTAGCGAGCCGAACTTGTCCTCCGACACTCCCGGCACTAAAAGCCATAGGCCATTTCTTCTTCTTCTTCTTCTTCCTCTCCTCCTCCTCTTTCTTCTTCTTATTCTTCTTCTGTTTACCCTCCAGGTTCGGTTTTACTCTCAGCGAGGGATCCCACCTCTACCATCTGAAGGGCAGTGTCCTGTAGCTTTAGACTCTGGGTCGGGGGATACAGCTGGGGAAGATGACCAGTACCTCGTCCAGGCGGCCTCACCTGCTATGCTGGACAGGGACCTTGCGGGGGGATGGGAAGATTGGAAGGGGTAGACAAGGAAGAGGGAAGAAAATTAGGTACCATCCCGCCATTTGCCTGGAGAAGTGCGAAACCACTGAAAACCACTTCCAGGATGGCTGAGGTGGGAATCGAACCCACCTCTATTCAGTTGACCTCCCGAGGCTGAGTGGACCCCGTTTCAGCCCTCGTACCACTTCAAATTTCGTGGCAGAGCCGGGAATCGAACCCGGGCCTCCGGGGGTGGCAGCTAAACACACTAACCACTACACCATTAGTTTCAGTTTGCAATTTGATGTCATGAAATTTCCATTAGTCGTCGTTTGTCTTTAAAAGTATTCCCTATACATACAAAATGTTGAAATTTGAACTTGAATGTAGCTTGCACTTTTCTTGAAGAATGCAGTTTTTCTGAACTTACGGTAACTGTAGCTTTGCCTGCAGAGTCTGCCGTATCACATTCTTGTATTTTCTCTATTGCTGGTTTTTCGTCGCACCGACTCAGATGGTTATTATGGCGACGATGGGATAGGGCAAGGAAGGAAGCGACTGGAGCCTTAATTAAGGTTACAGCCCCTTCGTTTGCCTGGTGTGAAAATGGGAAACTACGTAAAACCATTTTCAGTGCTGTGACAGTGGGGTTTCGCACCCACCATCCCCCGACTGTAAGTACACAGCTACGTGACCGTCAGAACCACGCAGCCAATTACTCGGTAACCGGGCGAGTTGGTCGTGCGGTTAGAGGCGCCTGGCTGTGAGCTTGCATCCGGGAGATAGTGGGTTCGAATCCCACTGTCGGCAGCCCTGAAGATGGTTTTCCGTCGTTCCCATTTTCACACCAGGCAAATGCTGGGGCTGTACCTAATTAAGGCCAGGGCAGCTCCCTTCCCACTCCTAGCACTTTCCTATCCCATCGTCACCATAAGACCTATCTGTGTGGGTGCGTCGTAAAGCCGTTAGCAAAAATTACTCCGTATATATCATATATCTTACATCATCTGAGATTCTAGTAAGTTTCCTTGTAATTAGTTATCCAAATTTGAACATGAACATGTCATTACCAGTCTTCTTTATATGTGATCACTTTCCTGGGTCAAGGTACAATGGGTCAGTGTTGATAAGTGTTAGCATGCGGAGGAAGGAAGGAAGCTTGTAGTTCTACATGACTGTTGATGTCGTGATCTTAGCCAGAGAATCTCCAGTTTTACGTGGAATCCGGACGTGAATTTTCACTTCAAAACTGCCACATGCACCTCCCTGCACGTTACAGTGCACTGCACTTCCCACTCACAGCAGCAGTGTTCGCCCGTGATCCAGTGAAACAGGCATGCTTGTAATTTTATGTCAATGTTGATATCATTATTATAGCCACACGACCTCCAGTTTTACGCGGAATCCGAACCACAGGACGTGACATTTCATTTCAAAAATCCCATATGCTTTGGCCGCGATTCCATCAGCGACCACCTTGGTGAGAAGCCAGTGACAATAGCATTCGACCATCACGCATCTATTCCGTATGATTTTTTAAATTTAAATGGTTTGCAGTTCATGTATTCATATGGTGGAGTCTTTTTAAAATGTCCAGTAAATTGTAGAGCAAGCCAAAGATGTATGAGAGCTCTCCGAAAAGAAATTTAGTGCCTAGAGTATGTCTGTCCCATTTCCTGACACGGGACCAGGGATGAGGTGAGATGGAATTATATGAGATATGGTTATGGCCGGGTGCCCTTCCTAGCACCAACCGCAGTTGAGGAACTACTGATGATGAGGCGAATGTTGGTGAATATCTTAGGTTTACCATCTCATGAGTTTCAATTCAACCTACTTATACAAGCTCCCTCCGTGGATCAAAGGCGGGTTCAAACTCGGCATAGGTAGACGAAATTTTTAGGTTGGGAAAAAGTCCATTCGACACTCCATGTCCACTACATGTCCAATCGATGTCGGGAGTAAAAGATCTCTGGTGACACGTTTGCTGTTTATCCGACTATTTCTTTTCTTTTTATCTGTTTACCCTCCAGGGTCGGTTTTTACCTCGGACTCAGCGAGGGATCCCACCTCTACCGCCTCAAGGACAGTATCCTGGAGCTTCAGACTCTGGGTCGGGGAATACAACTGGGGAGGATGACCATTACCTCCCTCAGGCGGCCTCACCTGCTATGCTGAACGGGGGCCTAGCGGGGGGATGGGAAGATTGAAAGGGATAGACAAGGAAGAAGGAAGGAAGTGGCCGTGGCCTTAAGTTAGGTACCATCCCGGCATTTTGCCTGGAGGAGAAGTGGGAAACGACGAAAAACCACTTCCAGGATGACTCAGGTGGAAATCGAACACATCTCTACTCAGTTGACATCCCGAGGCTGAGTGGACCCAGTTCCAGCCCTCGTATCATTTTTCAAAATTTGTGGCAGAGCCGGGAATCGAACCGGGGCCTCTGGGTGTGGAAGCTAATCACACTAACCACTACACCACAAAGGCGGACGTTTATGCGACAAAACTGATTAAAACTCAGTCATAAAAAATGAAATGGCGTATGGCTTTTAGTGCCGGGAGTGTCCGAGGACAAGTTCGGCTCGCCAGATGCAGGTCTTTCAATTTGATTCCCGTAGGCGACCTGCGCGTCGTGATGAGGATGAAATGATGATGAAGACAACACATACACCCAGCCCCCGTGCCAGCGAAATTAACCAATGATGGTTAAAATTCCCGGTCCTGCCGGGAATCCAACCCGGGACTCCTGTGACCAAAGGCCAGCATGCCAACCATTTAGCCATGGAGCCGGACACTCAGTCATAGATCGCCCAACGTAGATTTGCTTCTCTGCCATCTGATACAATGAAACGGGACGTCGAAGCTGACACACAAGTAACCTAAATGGCGCCAAATTAAAATACCTGTGCACGGTAGATGAGACCGTATTAATAATAATAATAATAATAATAATAATAATAATAATAATAATAATATTTTTCTTGCTATTTTGCTTTACGTCGCACCGACACAGATATGTCTTATGGCGACGATGAGATGGGAAAGGCCTAGGAGGTGGAAGGAAGCGGCCGTGGCCTTAATTAAGGTACAGCCCCGGCATTTGCCTGGTGTGAAAATGGGTAACCACGGAAAACCATCTTCAGGGCTGCCGACAGTGGGGCTCGAACCCACGATCTCCCGATTACTGGATACTGGCCGCACTTAAACGACTGCAGCTATCGAATTCGGTAATAATAATAATAATAATAATAATAATGTTATTGGCTTTAAGTCCCACTAACAACTTTTACGGTCACGGTTCTCGGAGACGCCTAGGCACCCAAATTTGGTTACGTCTGTTACTTCTGTTACGTGCCAGTAATTCTACTGACACGAGGCTGACGTATTTGAGCACCTTCAAATACCACCGGACTGAGCCAGGATCGAAACTGCCAAGTTGGTGTCAGAAGGCCAGCGCCTCAACGGTCTGAGCCACTCAGCCAGGCATATTATTATTATTATTATTATTATTATTATTATTATTATTATTATTATTATTATTATTATTATTATTATTATTATTATTATTATTATTATTATGTGCGGTCCCATGGCTATATGGTTAGCATGCTAGCCTTTGGTCCAGAGGGTCCCGGATTCCATTCCCGGCCGGGTCGGAGATTTTAACCTTAAATGATTAATTCCGATGGCTCGGGGACTGGGTAATTGTGCAGTAACCAATATCCCCGAAACTCACGCGCCACACATTACACTATCCTCCCCCACAATAACACGCAGTTACCTACATATGGCAGATGCCGTCCGTCCTCACTCAGCTAGAAATAGCCACACCGGGCGAGTTAGCCTTGCGGCCAGGGGCACGCGGCTGTGAGCTTGCATCCGGGAGATAGTGGGTGCGAGTCCCACTGTCGGCAGCCCTGATGATGGTTTTCCGTGGTTTCCCATTTTCGCACCAGGAAAATGCTGGGGCTGTACCTTAATTAGGGCCACGGTCACTTCCTTCCAACTCCTAGGCCTTTCCTATGCCAACGTCGCCATAACACCTATCTGTGTCGGTGCAACGTAAAGCAACTAGCAAAAAAAAAAAAAAAGAAAAAGAAAGAAATAGCCACACGAAATTTCTTCTTCTTAATCTTCTTAACCTCCAGGCTTGGTTCTTCCCCCGGGCTCAGCGGGGGATTCCACCTCTACCGCCTCAAGGGCAGTGTCCTGGAGCGTGAGACATTGGGTCTGGGGATACAGCTGGGGAGAATGACCAGTACGTCGCCCAGGCGGCCTCACCTGCTCCGTTGAACAGGAGCCTTGTGGGGGAATGGGAAGATTGGAAGGAATAATCAAGGAAGAGAGAAGGAAGCGGCCGTGGTCTTAAGTTAGGTACCATACCGGCATTTGCCTGGAGGAGAAGTGGGAAACCATGGAAAACCATTTCCAGGATGGCTGAGGTGGGAATCGAACCCCCTCTACTCAGTTGACCTCCCAAGGCTGAGTGGACCCCGTTCCAGCCCTCGTACCACTTTTCAAATTTCGTGGCAGAGCCGGGAATCGAACCCGGGCATCCGGCGGTGGCAGCTAATCACACCAACCACTACACCGCAGAGGCGGACCACACTAAACTTATTATTATTATTATTATTATTATTATTATTATTATTATTATTATTATTATTATTATTATTATTATTGTTGTTGTTGTTATTATTATTATTGTTACGTTCTTATCGCACAAGGGAACGAAGCGTCACGATTATTGTTGCGAAACTGTTAAAGAAACAGTTATCTTGATTGGTTGCGGCGAAAGGAAATACAAATGACTTCAAAACCACAGACGATTTGGTCAGTATGTGTCTAATTTCTGAGATAACTTCAGGAGAAACATTGTCTAAAATAACTCTTGAAGGGAATACCTATCCTCACCTGGATGAATCGTGGTACAATTGCTAGTACTAGTATTGATCCTATCATTAATGTTGAGAAATTATATTGCGAGAATGAATTTTGGAAACGAGTTCTTTGTTAAATGAGCAATACCATAACAAAAGACAGTAAAGTTTAATTTTGCAGCCTCATAACACATATCTTAAAGGCAATTAATAATGTTACTTACTTTACGATCCACTAATTACTTATTTGCGGTTTTCGAAGACGCTGAGGTGCTGGAATTTAGTAAATCTACTGACACGGGGTTGACATATTTGAGCACCTTCAAATACCACCGGGAGAGTCAAGATCGAACCTGCCAAGTTGGGATCAGAAGGCCAGCGCCTCAACCGCCTGAGCCACTCATCCCGGCAATGACAATTAAATTCCATGCACTATCAGCACGCCTCGAGAAACCGCAGTATTCATTCCTGACGTGTTATTGTATGTGACATGGGGGATGTTCAATGTTTTAATAACTTACTTATTGTCCTTTTATCCTCAAGAAGATATACGAAATTCCTAAAATGAGTCTCTGAGCAATATATTAACTATAGGAGCTTATATGCCGTTCACGATGTGATTATCTAGAAGAAGTAACGCTGTTAAGACTTGATTGTCTTCAGTTATAAACTCGAAAGCCTTTATATTGGCAATATAAGATTTTTCATTTACGGTTAATATAGGCTACATCAAAAGAACATAATCTGACATCCGATAACTTAAATCTACCGCGTCAGTATCTCCCCGTTTAGCAACTTCCAGGAGCAATTTCATGTTCAGGTATACATACAGGATGCGATCCAAAACGACCAGTAAGAGTAAGATGTCCCATCAAAGGCTTGTAGTCGTGCATTGGACACTAGGTCGCATTACACGGAAATTATTTTCTTTCTTTCTTTCTTTCTTTTTTTCTTTCTTTCTTTCTTTCTTTCTTTCTTAATCCGTTTACCCACCAGGGTTAGTTTTTCCCACTGACCCAGCCAGGGATTCCACCTCTACCGCCTCATGGGCAGTGTCCTGGAGTGTGAGACTTTGGGTCGGGGGATACAACTGGGCAAAAGGATCAGTACCTTGCCCAGGTGGCCTCACATGTTATGCTATATAGGGGCCTTGCGGATGGTCGGGAAGATTGGAAGAGATAGACAAGGAAGAGGGAAGGAAGTGGCCGTGACCTTATGTTAGGTACCATCCCGGCATTTGCCTGGAGGATAATTAGGAAATTAGGAAACCACGGAAAACCTCTTCGAGGATGCTGAGGAGGGAATCGAACCCCCTCTACGCAGCTGACCTCCCAAGGCTGAGTGGATCCCGTTCCAGCCCTCGTACCCCTTTTCAAATTTGGTAGCAGAGCCTGGAATCGAACCCGGGCCTCCGGGGATGTAAGCTAATCACACTAACCACTACAACACAGAGGCGGACTGTAATTATTCTTTGTTGTGAAATGTTGATTTAGCCGACCGAGCACAATTCCTCTTCTTTTTCAAAATTGTGAAATTTATCACAATATTCGTCGAACAAATATAAATAAGGGATATCAAAGCACTGTGAATACAACAATTAAAGCCGAGTTGAGTAGCTCAGGTGGTAGAGCGCTGGCCTTCTGAGTTCAAGTTGACGGGTTCGAACTCGGCTGAATTCTGTGGCATTTGAAGCTGGGATCTGTTCAGTCTCGGGAGGTCAACTGGGTAGAGGGGATTCGAATCCCATCTCAGCCATCCTCGAAGTGGTTTTCCGTGGTTTCTCACTTCTTCTCCAAGCAAATGCCGGGATGGTATCTAACTCAAGGTCACGGCAGCATCCTTCCTTCTTTCTTGCATATCCCTTCCAAACTTCCCATCCTCCCACAACGCTCCTGTTCAGCATAGCAGGTGAGGCCGCCTGGGCGAGGTACTGGTACTCCTCCCCAGTTTTATATCGGACTAAATATGTTACGCACCACGACACTGACCCACTGACCTTGAGGTGGTAGAGGGGCGATCCCTTGCTGAGTCCGGGGATAAACCAACGATGAAGGGTAAACATTATATTAATAATAATGAAACAAATTATTATTAGTATTATTTCTTTTGTCCGCCTCTGTGGCGAAGTGGTTAGTGTGATTACTGATTAGCTGCCAGCCCTTGAGGGCTGGATCTGATTCCCGGCTCTGCCACGAAATTTGAAAAGTGGTACGAGGGCTGCAACGGGGTCTACTCAGCCTCGGGACGTCAACTGAGTACAGGGGTTTTCGATTCCCTCTTCTGCCATCTTCAAAGTGGTTTTCCGTGGTTTCTCACTTACCCTCCAGGCAAATGCCGGGGTGGTACCTAACTTACGGTCACAGCCGCTTCCTTCCATCTTCATTGTTACCCCTTCCAATCTTCCCATTCCCCACAAGGCCCTCGTTCATCATAGCAGTTGAGGCCGCCTGGGCGAGGTACTGGTCCTCATTCCCAGTTTTATCCCCGACCTAAAGTCGCACGCTCCAGAACACTGCCCTTGAGGCGATAGAGGCGGGATCCCTCATTGAGTCCGAGGGAAGAACCAACCCTGAAGGGTAAACAGATTAAGAAAGAAAGAAACAAACGAGCGAACAAACAAACAAACAAACAAACAAACAAACAAACAAACAAACAAAGAATTAAATATTTTACATGAATAATATAAAATATACATAAATTGCCGTGTGTGCAGCATGGTACATGTTATGCAACATTATACACAGAAAGATGTGATTGTCTGAGCGTGTACCTACGCAGTTTGGTTCACGTTGCTGTCAGCTTGCATTCGGAAGGTAGTGAGTTCGAACCCCACTGTCGGCAGCCCTGAATACCTCATTGGTTTCCCATTTTCACACCAGGCAAATGATCGATCTGTACCTTAATGAAGGCCACGGTCGCTTCCTTCCTACTCATAGCCCTTTCCTACCCCTAGATCGCCATAATACTTACCTGTGTCGGTGAGACGTAAGACAAATTGTTAATTAAGAAAAAGAAGTGATAGTCGACTTTAAAACTCCCCTCGACGCCAGTAGAATAAAAAACCCACAAGATGATGCAGGTACGCAACATGGACCCTTTTGATTTACAGGAAGACTTGATTCCACCATCCAAAATTAATTTAAAAGGATAATATATGTACCCCATCTATAATTTTTCGTTGCATATCAGAAAGTAGAGAACGGAGAGTAAGATCTCACGATCATGTGAACAGATCAGATCCCGAGTCTAATTCGTGAGGATACTGATGATGATGATGATGATGATGATGATGATGAAATAGGTTCTATAGCATTTTGAAACGATCTTTAAAGTAAGGTGGCGAGCTCGATCCCATTTGTGAGAAATTGTATAAATTCTTGGCCCAAGTACTCGGAAGATATTGAATTTCCATAAATGGAGTTTGCGTTATGATAAATTATATGCATAGTTCTTGTAGTATGAAGAACCAATTTGTACTTTGAGCTTGTGCAATTTTTCAAATTTTCTTAATTTTTTCTGACCTTTGAAGTAAATAAATTTATTGTTTACAACCTTGCTTTTACGTCGTACCAACACAGGTAGGTCTTATGGCGACGATGGGAAAGGAGAGGACTAGGATTGGGAAGAAATCGGCATTGGCTTTAATTAAGGTACAGCCCCAGCATTTGTCTGGTGTGAAAATGTGAAAACACAGAAAACAAAATTTACAGGGTTGCCGACAGTGGGGCTCGAACCCTCTATCTGCCAGATGCATGCTCACATCTGTCCGCCGCTAACCGCACGGCCAACTCGCCCGGTAAACAAATTTATAATACATAGAAGTTATGAAATATTAGTTTACATACCCACCGTCTGTGGACATTGGATTAATATAGCAAGTAGTTCCTGACAAAATTGGGCAGTAATTTGAAATTTTTACTTGTGAGAAGAATTAGATCTTCGAAATTTATCTTCTTCTTCTTAATCTGTTTATTCTCCAGGGTCGGTTTTTCCCTCGGACTCAGCGAGGGATCCCACCTCTACCGCCTCAAGGGCAGTGTCCTGGAGATTCAGACTTTCAGTCGGGGATACAACTGGGGAGAATGACCAGTACCTCGCCCAGGCGGCCTCACCTGCTATGCTGAACAGGTGCCTTGTGGAGGGATGGGAAGATTGGATGGGACAGGCAAAGAAGAGGGAAGGAAGCGGCCGTGTCCTTAAGTTAGGTACCATCCCGGCATTTGCCTGGAGGAGAAGTGGGAAACCACGGAAAACCACTTCGAGGGTTCGAACTCACCTGTACTCAGTTGACCTCCCGCGGCTGAGTGGACCTCGTTCCAGCCCTCGTACCACTTTTCAAATTTCGTGGTAGAGCCGGGAATCGAACCCGGACCTCCGGGGGTGGCAGCTAATCACGCTAACCACTACACCACAGAGGCGGACTCGAAATTTGCAAAACGTAGAAATATTACGACCACTTGCCGTTTTTATTCTTGTAAAAACCAAACCAAACCCCATGGCGCAACAGCCCCGAAGGGTCATGGCATACCAAGCGACCGCTGGTCATCCCGAAGGCCTGCAGATTTCGAGGTGCCACGTAATCAGCACGACGAATCCTCTCGGCCGTAATTCTTGGCATTTTGGATCGGGGCTGCCATCTCACCGTCAGATAGCTCCTCAATTCTAATCGCCACATAGGCTGAGTGGACCTCAAAGCAGCCCTCAGATCCAGGCAAATAACTCTGGCTTGGCTGGGAATCGAACCCGGGGCCTTCGTGTAAGAGGCAGGAATGCTACACATCCACCGCGGGGCCAGAGTTTTATTCTTGAAGGGTGCTAAAAATATAAGCTTGCACCTTAAACTGAGTTCCTTTAAATTAAATGTTAAGGTGAAGGAAAACATAAGATTTAAATAGACGCTGCTTGTTAGTGCAGTACCTGCATTGCTTCTCCTATAGTTTATCAGTATGTAGGTCTACAGTGGATGCGCTTCATATTGGCACGGGCCTATCATTGAACTTTATACAGGCATATGATCAGTAAAACCTACATCCCACTAAGTTTATTAAATGTAACCTTTATTTCTTTCGTAGTAGAAATTCAGAGGGTAACACAGTAAACTTGAAACTTCTTTCCATTGCAAACACTCGCATGAAGCCCTTTTTTAACAGAGTGAAAGGATGAGGCTATCAAAGTATCATGGCAAAAGGTCGATTAAAATGTAGTAGTAAACAAATCAAACCACAGCCTCCTTATTTAAATGACATTCGGTAGAGACAACACACCGAGCTACGTAGCTGCAGTCGCTTAAATGCGGCCAGTATCCAGTAATCCAGTATTGGGGAGATAGTGTGTTCGAATCCCACTGTCCGCAGCCTTGAAGATGTTTTTCCGCGGTTTCCCATTTTCACACCAGGCCTTTTTTAGGCCACGGCCCTTTCCTGTCCCATCGTCGCCATAAGACCTATCTGCGTCGATGAGATGCAAAACCACTTGTAAAACAACATTTCACTTCTCCTAGCTGTTTTATGCCATTAACACAAATTTTCGGCGACGCTGGTGTAGGAAAGGGCTAGGAAGTTAGTGGATGTAATCTTAAATAGTGTACAGATTCGCGTTTACCTGGTGAGCACATGAGAAGAGACGAAAAAGAATCTTCATGTTCGAACCTACCACCTCCCGAATGCTAGCTCAGCATTATCACAAATTTTGTGAAATAAGATAAGATATGGCAGGTACTTTTTTAAGCACTTAAAAATGAATAAAAATGAGTTTCATCAGTTTACACCAAGCTTTTCTGGAATCACTGAAACCTCTTTGTTCATGCTGCAAGTTAAAAGTTTGCTACTCTGACGATGACCACTTTGTGAAACATAACTCTGCCTTCCGCACCACTCAAAGCCAAGTCTTCCTCGTTATGCTGTAGATATTAGCGAACTAGTCGTTGGATGGAGCTTACGGTGATATCAACAACATTGTGTTTTCACGATCTCGAAGTAGGATAGGTTCCTCGTGAGTTTTTTGAAAGAGGAAATTCTTGTAAATCATTAATAGCTAGCTCACTCCGACGCTGAACATTGGCAGGATATCATAAATTTTTGTGTCCGACTCGTTGGCTGAATGGTCAGCGTACTGGCCTTCGGTTTAGAGGGTCCCGGGTTCGGTTCCCGGCCGGGTCGGGGACTTTAACCTTCATTGGTTAATTCCAATGGCCTGGGGGCTGGGTGTTCGTGCTGTCCCCAACATCCCCGCAACTCACATACCACATATAACACTATCCTCCACCACACTCTTACGCGCCCATCAGCTCGATACAGCTGGAACCACACGAAGGCAATGTTCCATGGTCCATTGCCGACGTTCGTGGGCCCATGCATGTCGTTGAGCTCTGCGTCGAGATGTCAGCAAAGGGACGCGAGTTGGTCGTCGGCTGGTGAAGCCTATGCGATGCAGTTGCCTCCTTACAGTCCTGGTAGAAATGGGTTTCTGGCTCCCAACATCTAACTGGTCGGTGATCTGACTCACAGTAACCCGTCGAGCACCCAGTTTGGTTCTGCGGAGGTGACGTGATGTCCATTCGTTAAACACCTGTGGTCTTTCCGAGCGGCGGTTTATGCGGGTGGTAACATTCTCTCTGCTATATTGAAGATCCACCCTCTACACTGTTGACCTCGGAAACCCGAGTTCACGTGCAATCTTCGCAATGCTATGACCCATGCGCCATGCACCGATGATTATCCCACGTTCAAAGTCGGTTAACGCTCGACGTGTTGCCATCTTCCCGACACCGGTGTCTGTGACAGACTGCTCAGCTACGCCGCAGATAGCGGCAAAGCTCAGGGGTCATACACGGCACGTTTTCTAATGGGACACCCCTTCCCGTAACGTTTGGCCACTCAGTGTATAATTGCATCGATTGGCGTTATCTTACTTTGCGTTAATGTGTGACGTGAAGGAATTAGGCTTCTATGAGCCGTCAACTAGGTTTCATTGTCTGTAGCACGTACACTGATTCTGTAGGAATACTTGTTTAAGCAACACAGATTGCAGAAGAAAATTACAGCATCTTTGCGCAGGCTACAGGACTGTAGGAAACCGTTCAAGAAGATTACTTGGGGACAAAACACTGCACACCATACACGCGTTCACTACATTCTATTCTCGCTAACCAACAATAACCACACTCAATATTTTCAATCGATATAAGTAAAGAACACTAACATTTTTCTCAGATTCCCTGCTACATGCTGGGACAATGTCTGACCAAGATCCTCAGCAACAACGTGCCTAACAGTGTGGAGGAATTCGTTCCCCAGTGCATTGAATTTGATATTGGTAAGAAGTTGTTTTAAACATGCTGATGTCTCTTTCCTTACGTGTTTCAGCCACTGTGATGAAAAGGCAGGCATGGTTAGCAGCCTCCTTCCACCTCCAGACTCTGGTGTGCCTCACTAACACGACGTAACTCATCGTGATGCCGCCGCCGTCTGCACGCCGCCGCCTCTTGCAGGAGGCTGCAGTGGACACAAACAGCAGTCTACTTATCTCGCAGCCTTCTCCAACGCCGACGTCCTCGTGGCGACCGCAGTTTAACACCACAGGCCCTGTTCTGAATGTGATAGACCAAGATGACGATGAGGACTTCGACCACGGTAAGTTCATACAATCGTACTTAGCATGGTAGCGGTAATATTTACCAAAGTTTACCAGCATGCCTAATAATAGAAGCTTAGCTGCTGGCTTTTCACCCGTAAGACACAGTTTCGAATCCCAATGACCGCGTGCTGGGATATTAACATGAGAAACCACGTGGCAATACGAAGGGCATCTGACCGTAAACCCTTCAGCAACTCCGCGAGAACATGGGAAGATGGCGTAGAGAAGAGAACGAATGGTATAGCTCAAGTAAGTTTTCTTTGTTACTCTGTATCTATCTATTAATAAGTACCACAATATTGGTTAACTAAGAATGAAATTCATTCAAGTTCCATACAGTAGTTCTAGCAATCTGAAATTCAAATTTCCGTACAATTTCTCTCTCGAAGTTTAAATAATGTGTAGGCCGGACTATAAATATGTGAACGTTAACCTCATTTGAAAACATTTACACTCACCGGTACAGACAAAGGAATGTCCGATTATTTGCCTGAATAGTCAACATCACGGCCTTCGGTGCAGAGGTCCTCGAATTCGGTCAAGTCGGGAATTTTATCCTCATCTGGTTAGTTCCTATGGCTCATTGTTTGTGTTTGTCTCAATAAACATCTCTTCATATACATGGAGGACACCGCTCTACCAAAAACCACAGAACCACGCAATAGGGAATACATCCCTCCACATAGAGTTGGTGCAAGGAAGGGTAACTAGACATAAAACGTCCACATCTGTGACGCAGTTCGAACCCGTGACCCCAACAGTATGTGGATAATAGTAATAGTAACAACAACAACGACAATAATAATAATAATAATAATAATAATAATAATAATAATAATAATAATAATAATAATAATAATAAGGAGAAGAAAAAGGAGCTACAGTCATTGAAAAGACAAGGCATTTCCCAACTGCATAAGTATACATGCCATTGGCCTCTAATATAAGGCAATAGAATTATTCTGTGAATATTATTCCTTATTTTCCCGTGCTGCAATGGAAATAAAGGGGCTGCCTAGTCGAGGTGGTAAAGGCGTGTTCGGTTCACCTGGATGGATGTGAGTTCGATTCCCCGCCAGGAAGTCGAAAATTTAAGAAACGAGATTTCCACTTTCGGAGGTGCGTATGGTCCCGAGGTTCACTCAGCCTATACCAAAAATGAGTACCAGGTTAATTTCTGGGGGTATAGGCGGCCGGGCGTAGAGCTAATAACGCTACGCCACTATGTGGCGAGGTTACGGATAGTGGAAGCCTTTACCTTCCACCCCTCCTAGGGCCTTCATCGCCTGTACGGAGACAACTTTGCTTTGCTTTCCAATGGAAACGTTTATTTCCTTGTGAATGGACCATCTTTGTTATATCGGCAATGCATCCATCCGGAGAGCGGGTTATTAGGTTAAAATTCGTAGGATTTTCGTTTTATTAATATTTACACAGTAAACTAAGGTCCGCCTCTGTGGTGTAGTGGTTAGTGTGATTAGCTGCCACCCCCGGAGGCCCGGGTTCGATTCCCGGCTCTGCCACGAAATTTGAAAAGTGGTACGAGGGCTGGAACGGGGTTCACTCAGCTTCGGGAGGTCAACTGAGTAGAGACGGGATCGATTCCCACCTCAGCCATCCTGGAAGTGGTTTTCCGTGGTTTCCCACTTCTGCTCCAGGAAAATGCCAGGATGGTACCTAACTTAAAGTCACGGCCGCTTCCTTCCCTCTTCCTTGTCTATCCCTTCCAATCTTTCCATCCCCCCGCATGGCCCCTGATCAGCATAGCACGTGAGGCCGCCGGGGCGAGGTACTGGTGATCCTTCCCTGTTGTATCCCCCGACCCTGAGTCTGAAGCTCCAGGACACTGCCCTTGAGGCGATAGAGGAGGGATCCCTCGCTGTGTCCGAGGGAAAAACCAACCCTGGGGGGTAAACAGATAAAGAAGAAGCAGAAGAAGAAGAAGAAACTAAGCAGTAAATTAAGTTTATTTATTTCAAAATACGTTAATTTCAAGCAGATACTACTGCTGTCAAGCATTTTACTGCTAATAACAAGCGAAAAAACTAAATTCATGACTAATTTTATGTTCTTGAGAACTGTAGCAATAATTAAGATATCGTGCATCACTGTGTTTTTATTTTTATTTTATAGCCACGTAAGTTATTTTTTTGAATCCAACTTGTGATAGCGGCCTCTGAGATCTATAACTATCACATATTATTCGTGCAGTTGTCTACACGTCTTTGTTTTACCCTTGAACTCCTGTCTGTAAAACGTTCGTTGGTTCGTACTGTCATTTCGTATACCTTACTGCATTAAAGAGATCCTTGTACTAATTGCATGTGATGTCAGTCTGATAACCAATATGGCTGTGGTGCCAGTGTTGGCACGTGTGTAGAATACGTAATAAATTAATTTGATTTTCGATCTACTTACGTAATTTGGAAAACAACAGTAGATACACTAATGACTGGATACTTAACATTACAAAGGTGCAAAGTGCCAAATTTAAAAAGAATCGATTTTTCACTACAATAGTGCAAAGAGCCAAGGAGCATGGCAAATCATCTGGACTAAGTTCAAAGAAGATTCCAGGGCGTTATTAAGATCACTGAGAGAAGGCAGTGGTGCCACAAGCTTTTTCAAAAGAAGAATGCGACGTGCCATTCATATGTTTTAATATTCCTCCTTTCCATTTCAGAAGAGTTTTTAATATATTGTGTGGTGTTTTCTACTAACTTAAAGATCAATCCAAACTGCGGCAGATAAATTCATAAATGCAAAAGATCTTAATATTTCCGAAGCTATTGACATCACTTATGATTCGTCACAATTACTAATGTCCTTGTGGAAGAATCCTACAGCGAGATTGAGTGTGGCCGTAATGTGGTGGTTCTGAAAAAGGGAAACACGTAAAAGGCATAAAATCATAAATGTTGGACGTTAGCTCCTCTACGCGTACTTTGACAGATGAAAAATAAATGAAAATAACGATTTCAAAGCAATGATTCCCTATTTGTCCAAGCATGAACACAAATAATATTATCAGTAAATCTGTGAGCAGTGGATGGAAAGTTGCACCTATAAATTGTTTGCAGGACTTTGCAACATTCACAAATTATGATTTTGTTTAATTTTTGAGAGTGTTAATTGCAATATTTATACCGATCTCGTGACAAATATCGCTCATAGGTTGTCAGTTTTGCTCATAAATAATAAATAAATAACTTAAATTGTTCCTCTGAAACAGCTTTGTTATTAATACATTACTGCTCAAAAATTTGACACTTGGCACCTTTGTAATGTTAGGTATCCAATTACTAACGAATCTGCCTAACACAAGCTGATTTCCTACGTGCAATAAGAACTATTATGCTGTATGCTGGTCATGAAATAGCCTACACTTAGACAAAAGAAAATTGATCGACACGAGCCACACAGTGGCAGAAATGATCTCACCAAGTAGGCTGCCTTTAGAAAGTTGGCCTGTAATGCAAGTCCCTCCTCCAGCCCATAAATATCGCAATTGGTACATGTTTAATATAATATTGTTTTTCCTCTATGGTATCTATACTTTCTATCCTGATACGTCTTTACAAGATAATAGAGAATACTGCCACCTTATAGCGTTGGTCACAATTGTTTGGCCTATTACTGTATTTGAGATCAACCTGTGTGTGTAGCTGAACCTGTTGGTCGAAATCACCTCACAAATACTCGATCATTAAGGTATCAGCTTGAAACCATGACCTTTGTGCCCTAAGGACATTATGCATAAATTGACAATTTAATTAGAAGTTCTATTCTTGATAGCATGGATTTGATAGGTGACGAGGGGGTGATTACCTTCGGTCCCACGCTCTGGGATACGTGACGTCAGTCGCACGTGTCAACGGCGGAAGAATCTTAAGTCAGTTTTGTGAACTATTTCAAAGCGCGTGTATATGGCGTGACCCAAGCCAGGTCAAAAATATAGTGCCTATCAAAGAAGGTCATTTATCCCACAAATCGAACACGTATAAATGTTAAATGTCCATGAACACTACCGCCAGAAATGTAGCAAGTATGTAGTCACTTTCAAAACTCTTGTAATTACAGTTTAGTTAAGTCAGAAAACTTTTCTTGGCGACAAAGAGAGATGCCCGAAGAGAGGGGTAACTGGTATAAATATGAAGGGACGCCATGACGAAGTCTCCTTCTCCTGCATTTATGGTACGAAGCGGACGATAAAGTGTTGAGCTGCTCTGTGAAATCAAACAATAAAAGTAGACTAAGTTCAACCGCAGATTTTAGCCATTGTGGCTGGGGTCTTGACTCCCTGTGGAGATAGTTTTCTTGACTGGAAATAATTGTACCAGATAGGACGGTCAAAGTACTGAATAAATTCTCCTGTGATAATTAAAGTAATTCGTGTGCGGAAGTAATTACAGTCCATCGTGTGCGCTCAAAGAAAAAAGTGAAGGGCATTCCTTTTTTTATGCTTTATTCCAGGAAACCTGAAGAAATATAATAATCTGTAAAGCCAGAAATGTAAAAATGGCTAAATAAAAATGCCAGGGTCGCAGGTGAGCCCTATGACGAATACTGGCGTGACTACATAAGGTATGTGACTTTCCATCTTACTACCTATTATATCTTGTTTCATGATCTCTAAATGTGTATTTGAATGGGGATATACGGCGCAGAGGTCATCCCTATGTGGTTTTTTTGTAAATGTTAGAATACGACTAAAAAGAGTCATTTGTTTTATTTTCCACTTGGATAAATTTTTGAAGTCTTGCGAGTGCCGTATGATGTTGTAAAAAGTTATTGAATAGGGTTTCGAAGTGATATCACGTCCAATGTAGATCGTCATTTCCGTGTGTTTACTGCCTATATTTTGTGATGTCAAATTAAGATGTTGCATTCGACGTAAAATTTTTCTGTCTGTAATTTTGACGTAAATAATATAAGAAATCCATGGTTACTCATTTTCAATCGAGTGGAAGCGCGCTGTCGGGTGAGAGTCTAGTGTGATGAATTTGGTCACGGAGAGAAACGTTTTTTTCTAGACCCATTTTAAACTGTGTCTGACTGACAATAAAAAAAGATCTAGTAGAATTTTTCAGTCATTTTCGTGAAAATCCAGTTATTAAATACGATATCATTTTATACGACGTATTCATTATTAATGCATTGTGCGATATTAGACGTCGGGATTTCTAGTAAGGATTTTATTCCAGTTCTTTTGTCGGTGATAGTTGTGAGTGGGGAAACAGAGGTTAGTTTTGTCGTATGAGTCGAGATGTGATTTGTGAATCGGGGTGTAGACCTGTCAATGAAGCCGGGACATGGAAGCCCGAGGAATATTTTATAATGTTGGGAATGGAAAGCAATATATAGAAATCCATAGCGGTATTAATTTGCGACGCGTATAATTATTGTGGGCATCTTGAAGCATAATCTGTGCATTTTGTTGGTTAGAATATCGGATTTGTTTAATTATGTCGGCAGAGTTTAAAGATTTAAAGAGAGAGGCCAGTTAGGTAGAACGACAGATGTCTCGTGTAACTGCCAAGCGAACTTGGGGGCGAGAGGCCTCAGCTGAGAGGGGTTCACCGCAAGATAACGGGACACACGTGGAATTGAGATTGTATTTCTCGGCCGGGGAGAACGTAAAATGTTGGACTTAGTTGAAATTTTCATCCGGGAATAACGTGCGAGTTGTTGGATACTGTGAATTTGTTTAATTGGGGACGTAATGAACATTTGAAACCACGAACTTAGAGTATAAAGAGTATTAGTAACCAAATTCAAGGTTGTCCAAAATATAGAGCGGTGGTAGTGATGATTGTTTGTCTGTGAGGGGTGCGCAAACTTTACAAATGTTATGACTAGATATAACATCGTAATTATATGGCGAGTTGTTTTTGGTTTGTACGTAGATTATTAGGGTATCCAAGTGTTAATAATGGCTGGGGTTAGATTAGATTTAAAGTGTGAGGTCATGAAACGAGATATATAAACTGGACATGAATGATGTAGTTCTTTTCCAGATAATAGGAAGCAGCAGATAAACATCGATAGGATTTAAAAATTGTGAGAACACAATTGCGTAGGAATTTGTGAAGAAACCAGAGTCCGCGGAGATAGAATTTGTTGTCCTTTAAGATTTAATTAAATCATTTAAATTTATTTAATTATTAAATTCAGTGAAACCGCATTTTGAAATAACTTTAATCAAGCGAATAATTTGGAGATGCATTCTGGAAATCTTAGTTTGTTTTCTGGGGAATATGTAAATGGTAACGTAACGATTAAGGGGACATATCCGAAGGAAATGGATTTTACTGCCACAAAGCTTGTGAGCATTGCTATTGTTGTATTATTAACTTTGATTGATTGAGCAGTGAATGTGCTGGGGATAGTAAAGTGGAAACTTTGGTCATCAATCGATGTAATTTATTTGTGTTTAGCCTTCAGCCTAGAAACTTGGATGATCAGGGGGTCATCAACCTCAGTGACTTAGATTAGGGCCATATGTCACTGTAGCATCATTTTCCTTGCGGTCATCATCCACAATGACTTCAAAGTAACTTAGAAGTTTAGATGTCGGTCCATGACATAGACGCAGGTCACATCGATTCAATTAAGGGTCCATGTTGTATAACCACTGTGTGGCACACACCGATTGGACGGCCTTAATTATACCCAGAGTCCAGAGTTCGTGTTACGAGGGCTGGACCATAACGAATCACTATGATGGTACATGTGGTCTCACATGGAAGCCGAATTTAAGGATTTCCAGACTTTCCTTTCTTTAATAAAAATGAGACAATGGTTTCTAGTAAGAATGCCCATCAGGCAGACACGTCAAAGGCTCACCAGTGTTCTAACCGTCTATGTAATAAGATGATTGTGGTGTCCAGGGGACACGATTGATTTCAGTGATACCGTTGACATATCGGAATGCTTCAAAATTTCCTGAATAAATAGGAATCTTTTAAACAGACCTTTCATTTAGTAGATAGAGTAGAATTACTGAACCCTTCCTTTACCTCAGCAAGTGACGAAGAACCCGATACGACCCAAGAGACAGATCTCATGAACTTTGCTGATAGGTAAGAAAGGTAGGTATCCCTAAATATGGACCTAAAGGGTTCAAGCTGTACGCAATATAATAGTTTCAAAAGAGGTACATATTCGTAGAACGTTATTGGAAGAAAATCTTGAAAAGTCACCGAACCAGTGATACGCGCCTTCCGTACGGAAACTTATCTGATGACTTCACTGTAAACGAATATAAATATTTAAAACACTAGGCAGATTTTTGTTACATCGATTTTGAGAGAACGGGTGAACCAATGGACATCTTAAAGCATTCTGACGAAAGCTCTTGGCCCGTAGATTTGCATTGTCTTTAAAATCGTAACATTTTCTTGCCGCATATTTTTAAATCATTAAAGAAAATGTAGCATTCGGATTGGCTAATGCGCTCGCGTACTGGCGAGCTCAAGCCCGCCTGAACCGTGAGAGCGCTGAGCAGCAGGCACGATAGATTAGGTGGAAGGGGAGTAGGCACGCATGCACAGTTAGTGTCTGACTTGCCAGCTGGTACTTCGTGGACAGGGAAAACCGCTGTTCTGTTTTGTTGCCTACCTTTCGAACAGTGCACATTACATTGAACATTCCTCAAAATTTAAATGAGAATTCGGTGTCTGGTTTAAAATTAAATTCCAAAGCAGCTGGCGATATTCAATTAGCACGGCTCAATACGGGATAAACCTCTATGGCAAACAGTCATTCATAAATGTGTGTGGATCGTCTTCTAAAATTTACCATAGGTAACGACATTCCATTTCTTCTGGTGGGAAAATTATTGCTTTTGGGAGAGGTTTCATAAAGGTTTTGCCACATGCTTATCACCAAACAATTATTTATTTAATTTATAAAACCAAACCCCATAGTGTAACAGCCCCGAAGGCCTACCAAGCGACCGCTGTAGTCAGCACGGCGAATCCTCTCGGCCGTTATTTTTGGTTTTTGGTTTTCTAGACCGTATTTATTTACAATTGTATTCAATAATCTCATCTTTGAACATTTTTCGAAATACGCTACTTAACTTACCGGTATACACAAATATGCGAGCAAAACCCCAAAAGAAATGGACTTCTCTAATTTGTTTTGCAATAAATCGGTAACGGTGACTGCCCCTCTGTAGATGGTGCCGGATAAACTGTTATTGAACTACCAGACAGAATTTTAGCACATAATGGTATCGTAATTAAAATTTGTAGCAAAACGTTCATTTCTGCGAATGATATCATTTTTTCGAAATTTGCCATTCTTAACTAATTAATTAATTTGAAAGTCATTGGGCTTATACCCGGTTATTCAAAACCATGCACTTACGTCAACAAATTAATACTGCAGGTGAAAGCTAGCTATTTCAATTTCCTACATCATTCTTGAATTCCTTGGAATGAATGGTTTGCATCCACATATTCTTATCCTAAAAATTGGAGTCATAGTTATGCTCCCTAAAAATCGGAACGTTTCCCAACGGCTCCTAAACGTAACGAGATTAGGG
This sequence comes from Anabrus simplex, assembly GCF_040414725.1. NCBI lineage: Eukaryota > Metazoa > Arthropoda > Insecta > Orthoptera > Tettigoniidae > Anabrus > Anabrus simplex. The sequence continues at coordinate 1,066,459,957 of NC_090266.1, read as the reverse complement.
GGTCTAATTCTAAGAGGTATGTACAAAAATTGCTTAGATTTTGGAACAAGAAGTGAAGATAAACCTGAACAGAGAGCTCTGATCCCTCGAATTGACTTAACAATATCTGATAATACACTTCCATTTTCTTTCAAGAAGCATCAATTTCCAATTTGCTTGGCATTTTGTATCATGATCAATAAACCTCAAGTGACGTGAAGGTCTATGTTTACCTCAGCCAGTTTTCAGCCCTGGCCAGTTAAATGTTGCAATGTCAAGACTGCGATATTTTAAAGTTACAATAGTGTCGAAAGGTACAAGGTTTGAGGTACAAGGAATGCACCGAGCAAGTGAACTGTGCGTTTTGGGTCACGTAGCAATCAGCTTGCATTCAGGAGATAGTAGGGTCGAACTCTACTGTCGGCAGCCCGGAAGATGGTTTTCCGTGGTTTCCCATTTTCACACCAGGCAAATGCTGGGGCTGCAGCTTAATTAAGTCCACGGTCACTTACTTCCCACTTCTAGACATTTCTTACCCCATCATCGCCGAAAGACTTATATCTGTCCGTGTGACGTAAAGAAAATTGAAAAAAAATGTACAAGGAATATCGTACATAAGGAAATCCTTCAATACATATTTACCTCTTGACCGCCATGTCTTGACGGGTTTCAGCTAGTTAATATTAAATCCTATTAATGATAAAATGTGTAACTTGTACTCTAACATGCGAGTAAATATGAGGAAGTTGATCTACAGACATGGTTTTTTGGATAGAGTTTGAGACCCTTGTATTAGTGAAATTTGACGTGATATTGCAACATTTTGCGACAGATTTTGAGACCCTAGTATTAGTGAAATTTGATGTTATGTCGTCATTATGGAGTAATATGTCGCTTCCAAGCGTAGGATTTTGTGCAGGTGGAATTTTTGCTGTTGCTTCACGTATTGTGTTGTGTAACACATTGTTTTATTATGGCCCAGGGAGTCGTGAGCCCCTGAGACGCATATTTGTGGTAATACTCCAGGCTTGAGAATCCTGTGAGATAATGCCGATGTGTAGAATGGCGGATTTTTTTTTTTTTTTTTTTTTTTTTTTTTACAATTTGCTTTACGTCGCACCGACACAGATAGGTCTTATGGCGACGATGGAAATGGAAAGGCCTAGGAGTGGGAAAGAGGCAGACGTGACCTTAATTAAGGTACAGTCCCAGCATTTGCCTGGTGTGAGTGGGAAACCACGCAAAATCATCTTCAGGGCTGCCGATAGTGCGGTTCGAACCCAATATCTTACGGATGCAAGCTCACAGCTGCTTGCCCCTGACCGCACGGCCAACTCATCCGGTAGTGGCGGGATTTGTATGTGAAATGTCCAATGAAATAAGGAAGGTGTGAAGTGATATATGTATGAAAATCACGTGGTTTGGATTCCGTGTAAAATTGTTTGACCAGAAATTAATTAGTTGGGTCTTCCAATATACCAAACTGGAGCGTATTGTGTGTTGGGTAACTCCTCATATCTCAAAAGGATTGAGATTTGAATTCATATGAAAAGGGCTAGTTTGAACTTTGTGTTAACATTTTGTTTTGCATTTAACAAATTCACGTTAAGGTGTTGTGATGTCTTGAGAACGCCTTACCTAGTCGTAGGTTGTTAGGAGATGGGAGTTGTGGAAGCTGGTATATTTCACATAACTAAAGCTAGTCGAACTTATATTTTTGGAAGTGACCACTTAACAACGTAACCACTACACAGGTTGATTAGATCCCCGTTTTTGTGATCGCTGTTATTGGAGGTTAACTGGATTTTCATTAGTGACCATTTGTAACATAATCGCAATACATGTTGATTAGATTCTCACTTTGTGATCATGTTTTATAAAGTTTAGTCGGATTTTCAATAGTTACTGTTTGTAACAGTGAAGTAATCAATTATTATATCGTTCTAAACTTATTTGAACACTGTGGTTCTTTATATTCCACGCCGATGTTCTTTCAGGATTTGGGATGGAGGCGATTGATGTTCAAGTTGATGTTTTGTTTCCTTCGTTGTAAATCATGATAGTTGTTGTGGATAGCTGATCATGGGGAGGGTTGTCATTATATAGTGTTGTAGGTTAGTGGTTGCGTTACGTCAAAGAAATGACGTTTTCGGAGTACTAGGTTTGAATTACCGATTCAACTGGAATGCGTCCGACTCGTTGGCTGAATGGTCAGCGTACTGGCCTTCGGTTCAGAGGGTCCCGGGTTCGATTCCTGGCCGGGTCGGGGATTTTAACCTTCATTGGTTAATTCCAATGGCCCGGGGGCTGGGTGTTTGTGCTGTCCCCAACATTCCTGCAACTCACACACCACACATAACACTATCCTCCACCACAATAACACGCAGTTACCACACATGGCAGATGCCGCCCACCCCCATCGGAGGGTCTGCCTTACAAGGGCTGCACTCGGCTAGAAATAGCCACACGAAATTATTATTATTAACTGGAATGCGCATTCTGATTTAATGTTAGGTAACCTAGCTGATTCATAATGGTCGTAAACAAATTAAACTCCAGGTAACATTAAGTAGTTCACCGCTAGTCCATGGATATTTCGAGTATGTTGTACATTTTAAATATTAGTGTTTAATGTAAGTGTAGGATTATTGTGTATTCCTGAGATGTAATATTGCGAATTAGTGAATGCGGATTGACTCATAAGTTATTAAGATTGATAGTTTAAGTTGCGATTTTGTTAAATTTATGGAACGTTAACACGGTGATATTTTAGTAATCATGATCAATTTTGCAGACTGTATCACTTAAAAGAACTGTATTTCTTAAATAAGCGCAACCCAATCAACAAAAGAATGTTAACCGTTTTAAATGTTAACAGTTTCGACGAAAACCATTTGCGATATTTAAATATTAGTTCTGTTTGTCGTCAAGTATTGACTTCAGACGCTTGTTCAGTGTTATATAAACTCAAACGCGACTACATAAATAAGCTCACGTAATGAACTTGAAATTAACCTGGAAGTTTAAGATTAACTTAATTTCTTTTAAATATTTACTCTTCTATTCGTAGAACATAGTCTGTGTTATATGCTTTTTTGGACATTTTCAGTATTTAACATTTTTATGATGTCAATTTATGACATTCATGACCTTCAATCATCTGAATTAGACATTGGAGTGTTATGTTTTGTCATAAGCACAGTTAACTTTTCTAAATGTTAGTGAACAGTCAGTGATCGATTAAAATATAACTGAAGATTACTCCGATTCAGTTAAGGGTGTAGGTGACAAATTATACGGTACCTTCGCTTGTATCACGTTGGTGGATAACCTTAATTTTAACGAAAGTCTTGGAGCTCGTTTAACGAGAATTAAACTTTCACGAAAAAAGTGGCCTAACCCACGGTTACATATAGAAGCCGAATGTTAGGACTTTCAGGTCTTTATTTCATTGTTACGATTTTCAAATCATGGTTTCCGATTCATGCAATCCGTCAGGCACAAACATATGGATATGATGAGGAAGCCGTGCAGCTGTTTAAGCAAATAGTTCATTGGTTGATTAGTTGATTGGTTCAAAATATTGTTTTTACATATATTTTCTTTCGCCGTTCATTATATATTCATGAGCAATACATTTGAGTCAGTACTACTCTTGTCTTTAATTTAAAGTAGTTAGGCATTTCTTGTTCACCGTCAATCATGTCAGCAAGTGATAGAAGAGCCCGGAAACACCCTGAGACTACAAGAATCTATTAATACATGCATCCGACTTATTGCGGTAAATGACTGCTGATCTAGTTTAAGGGTTCAATAGGCAGGTAAAAATGTCGACTTACATGCGCAAATGTGACCAGTAGAACTGGACAACCAATAATTGTATGTGTGCTCTTTGGGTTTTCTCTTGTAAAGCACACTGTCTTCTGACAATCTCGGACGTTTTTTTGCAATGAGATATACTTCTGTTAGAGACTGGAAATAAACATCTTGCTCATTTTTTGTTTCTAAAGTTAGAAACTTACTGTAGAATAATGATCATGCATTTCTACTTGCATCTGCAATGACAGAGCAATGTTAGTAATAATATGAATCATCATAATATACCCATTACTGTATAACAGCACCAAACATTAATAGTGTTTCACAATGAAAAATTAATGCATGTGGCTTGCTTGCGATAAAAAGTTATTCTAAACTGTAACAACTATTAACACAAATACTGCAGTGAATATCCAGCAAGAACGTGGGAAGGAACAGGAAACAGCAGAAAAGTGCGTGACATGTAGCCAACAATTTGAATTTCAAAAACCCATGTCCAGGACATGAAGGGATTCTGCATCAAGCGATTCAATTATTGTTAAAATATCACGTCATATGCAGCAAAACAACAATGACGTCATCATCGCCATAATACCTATCTGTGTCGTAAAACAAACTTTATTAATTATTATTAATAATGATATCAAGAATATAATGGCAGAAGAACATGAAAGTGAAAATATTTTCCTGTTTTATTCAGCGTGGGAGTGGGGTACGAAGCGTACCACTGACTAGCCTTCTTATAATGAAGGAGGACTGCTCTCTTAGCCTAGCCTGCCAGATTTAAATGACGAATACGAGTGGGAGTTCTGGTTCTTACATATGTCCTTAAAGCCTGAACGTGTAAGGGGGTATTTCTCATGGAGGACTTTTCACAAATCTGTCATCTCTTTCGGTCTCTTCGAAAGAGTGGTACAGTATTATGAAAAGTAGAAAACACAATTTCAAACCGTTTAAGAGCATCATAGCAATCATCTGATGAAATTATTAACCCCTCCTAGAGAAAGTCTTACAATCCAGCCTTTGTCACTGTCATCTGCAGATATACACATTTTTTCACTGCTACGATTATCCTGGGATCTATATACAGAAGCTTAGAAGCAACATAACCCGCCAATTAGCGCAGACCTTGAATATAGCATTCAGACTTCGGTTTCGTAGGAATCGAAAGGCAAATCTTCAAGAGTAACATCTCTCGACTCCGTTTCCTCTTCAATCATCGAGAGTGCATCTACCATGCTAGGATGTACACCCGTGAAAATATGAGATGTGAGGTAAGCATTCGCGTTATCGTCTATTGCTGCGGAAGAGGTGCTGTTCAGAACACATCTGCCACATTTCTGTTCATGAAGTTTTATGTATGCATATAATATATCAATTCGTAGCTTAAAGAGATTTCATCAGCACTTCGAAGTTTTCAATTACACTGCATGGAATGGCTGCTGAAAAAAAAGTAATATCCAACGTATAATTTTTTATGTGTATAACTACTGGTGTTGGTAAATCAGTAATACTTTCCACATGGGTGACTAGCAAACTATCTTCATTGAAGGAAAAGGAGTCTGGTTAGTCCTTCACAAAATTCCTCATCAGTATATAATCTTACTTAAATTACGTACAAAAGAGAGTGATTTTGGTTGTGATATTTTGTCTTATGGACTTATTTTATTAAGTTTTTGAATTTGTGCTTTAATAGATAGGCCTACAGCTATACAGTCTGTTTGTCGAGTTAAATTTTATAATAAGCTATTTCAGGTTTGTATTTTACTTTTATTATGTTATATTGTACTGTTAGAAGAATGTTTTCTTTTTCACTTGTTTCTTGAAAGTAGGTTGATTCTACTTTACTTTTAATTTTGGGATGAGATTACCAGCCTGAGGGGCTGCCTGGCCGAGGCGGTAAAGGCGTGCTCGGTTCGCCCGGAAGGACGTGGGTTCAAATCCCCGTCAGGAAGTCGTAAAATTTAAGAAACGAGATTTCCACTTCCGGAGGTGCATATGGCCCTGAGGTTCACTCAGCCTACACCAAAAACCAGTACCAGGTTACTTCCTGGGAACAAAGGCGGCCGGGCGTAGAGCTAACCACTCTACCCCATCACGTGCCGCGGTTAACAATGGTGGAAGCCTTTACCTTCTACTCCTCCAAGGGCCTTCATGGCCAGTACGGAGGTGTCTTTGTCTTTATCTTTGATTACCAGCCTGAGCGAAGACCAAACTGGGGTGCTATTCCGTACTTGCAAACCGACAATGTTCGGTATCGGTTACTCGACCTTCCGACTATGTTCGGCGAGCGCTATTCTGTACTCTTTCTTTACCGATAATAGTAGGTCAAAGCTGTTGCTTGGACCAAATATTCTCATTTGGTACCGTCGACTTGTCGACCCGATGTTTGTGTGCTAACGACGGCTGTGTACACGTAATTAGGCCTATTATTAGCGTTTGTAAGTTGTCGAGCAAAGAAATTATTGTTTATGAAGATATTTCGTCGGATAATAAATAATGAGTTGTATTTTATTGTAAGATTAAAGATTGTGTAGTATTTTACATTTTATAGTTGGGTTGAACGGATTAGGTTACGTAATTGTACTAAAGATAGAACTTGTAGGTTAGGAAATGATTCTTTTGTTAGGACTTGTAAGTGTATATTTTGAGTTTAGGTTAACTGCTAAGCGCCTTTTGAATAAACAGTTCAGCAGAAACAAACAAAGCTGTAATTAATATAGAAGAAGAAATATCTTCGAGAATTAAGTTACATGATGCACCTAGCAGATGGCTTAGAGCCAAAGATTGGATCAAAACATTAAACCATGAGATGGAACTGTCCTATTTAACAGATTTAAATGAAAACTAGAAGGATGAGTTATCTACGGAGACGTTGGATTTTGCAAAGAAGCCAAAGGGTTTTGACCTTTCAAGAAAGCATTGGTACCGAGCCAGTGGTGGCGCAATTTGGGCCAAATAGCTGTCAGCTTGCATTCGGGAGATAGTGGGTTCGAACCCCGATGTCGGTAGCCCTGAAGATTGTTTTCCGTGGTGCATAATGTTGACCTACCGCAGTGTAGTTTTGAATTTTTATCCATCCATTGTGATTTCTATATGATTAAATCAAACATAACCTAATAAACTAATCTTTATAACATTTTACTTAGTTTCTTAAACAGTAGGGTATTCATGAGAAGACACACGCCAAGTCAGGTTAAATACACAAGATGAAAATGTCCGTAGAGCTAGTTTTAGTAGAGAGATTGCAAACGAATAGGTAATTACTAAAGAGAATAAATTATTCAACTACCATCAGTTTATATATATCTTCTACAATTAGATAAATTATAATTAACATTTATTTTCCCACTATAATAACATATTATAAACAACTTTACAATAATGATTTTTTTATGTCCTACTAACTACTTTTGAGGCTTTTGGAGGTGCTGGAATTTTGTCCAATAGGTGTTTTTCTACGTGCCAATAAATTTCCAATGCGACGCTGCCATATTCGAGAACCTTCAAATACCACTGGACTGACTCAGGATCGAACCTGCCAACTTGAGATCGAAAGGCCAGCGCTCTATCACCTGAGCTACTCAGACGGACATAAATAATTTTAAAATATAATATGTACTTATCATCACATTTTTACATGCTTCGTCATTTTAACCTCTGATGAGAGGAAGTTATGTTAGATTTCTCTCTACCGAGCTCGATAGCTGCAGTCGCTTAAGTGCGGCCAGTATCCAGTATTCGGGAGATAGTAGGTTCGAACCCCACTGTCGGCAGCCCTGAAGATGGTTTTCCGTGGTTTCCCATTTTCACACCAGGCAAATGCTGGGGCTGTACCTGAATTAGGCCACGGCCGCTTCCTTCCTACACCTAGCCCTTCCTCCCTGTCCCATCGTCGCCATAAGACCTATCTGTGTCGGTGCGACGTAAAGCAAATACCAAAAAAAAAAAAAAAAAAAAAATTCTCTCTGCCTGATTTCAAGCTTGGAAGATGAAAGCACAATCCTAATTAGAAACAGAAGTGTCTAGTTCATTTACACGTTTTTACCAACAGTATACTGAAAGGCACAAGAGTCTAGAATGCTATGCTTTTTACATTGCATCGACACAGATGACAACGATCAAATGAAATGGCGTATGGCTTTTAGTACCGGGAGTGTCCGAGGACAACTATGATGGTATAGGACAGAACTAGGTCTGGGAAGGAAGCAACCATGGCCTTAATTAAGATACAGCTCCAGCTTTTGCCTAGTGTGGAATATGGGAAAACATGGAAAACAATATTCATGGCTGGCAACAGTAGGATTTGAACCCGTTATGCCCCGAATTCAAGTTCAGAGAGAGTCTGAAAGGAAGCAGGAATAGTAGAAGTCTGCTTATTATGGTTATTTATAAATTCATCTCGTTTTGCAGATATAGCCAGTTATTTTCTCAACAAGTTAGTATTTAAAATGAATAACTTTCGAAGGGTGGCCTATATTAGACTTTGTATACCCAATCACATCAGATTGCACAACCTCCAATAATTTTGCATTTCATTTGTTGTCTTTTCAATATTTATGCTTTGCTTATGTAATCCAAGAAACATATTACACACCAGAATTCTTAGAAATTTTGATTGGAACATCCTATTGAATGAGAGTGCAAAAAGAATAGAGAAATAATCACTTTCATATAGATATTTATTAATTTTTTCAACAACAGTGAGGTATCACTCCATAACTACAGACTGATTTTCGATCACTGCAATAAGCCTCTCTGTTATTTTGTTTGGTAAACGTCCATTTCAGCCTGCTGTAAGCTGCTATAAGCATTGCTGCCTCAGCCTGCTGCTTTGCAGTTTCACCAATCATCTGCAAAGAAAGAGAACAATTTATGATTAATATTTTATTCTTAAAACAATTTCTTGCTACTGGTTTTATATCGCACAGACTCGAACAGGTCCTATCCCATTGATACCGTAAGACCTGCCTGTATCAGTACAACATAAAACAAATAACAAAAATACCCACGTGCCATTGCTTACTTGTCAGTAAACTCAAAAAATAAAATATATGAAGCATTTGCCAAGGAAATCCAATTGGTAAAGTATATATATATCAGGGTCGGTGCGTGGTATTGTTGCAGGGTTGCACAACCCCCAATAATTTTGCACTTCATTTGTTGTCTTTTCTTCTAATGTTTTAGTTTAACAAACCTAACATGTTTTCGAAAACATGTTAAAATCACCATCTTCGACCATTCCCTGCACTAATGTTTCGTAACGGACCAACAAACGCTGCTGGCTTCGAATCAAACTCAGGGGGTTTGCTTTCCCACGGCAACTCCCCAGCGGACAGCGCGGCGCAATGTACCTCAGCAGGGACGAGCCTAAGCCTGCATAGCATCAGGTAGCACTCTCGCCAGTATCGGTCTCAGGGAGTTGCACGAGATTAGCAAGTCCCCTACCAAGAAACAGTTCCAAATGTCCCCGCTAGATTGCCATTCTGCGGAGATTACTTCATTCCTACATTCTCTCCTCCCGCAAAGGTAATTCATTTCCATTTTTTTATTTAAAAATTTAATTTACGTTGCACCGAGGCAGATAGGTTTTACGGCGACCATGGGATGGGAAAGGGCTAGGGGTTTGAAGGAAGCGACCGTGGCTTTAATTAAGGCACAGCCAGAGCATTTTCTTAGTGTGAAAATGGGAAACCGCGGAAAACCATCTTCAGGGCTTCCGACAGTGGTGTTCGAACCCACTCTACCCAGAATGCAAGCTCACAGCTACGCGACCGTAACCGCACGGCCAACTTGCTGGGTAATTTCTTTTCCACGCCATACCAGACCACCCACACTATTACCAACATCTCGGCAAATTTTCAGTTCAAGTGAGGCAAAAGTAACTGGGCCAGGCTGAGTGGTTCAGACGGTTCAGGCTCTGGCCTTCTGACCCCAACGTGGTAGGTTCGATCCTGGCTCAGTCCGGTGGTATTCGAAGGTGCTCAAATACGTCAGCCTCGTGTCAGTAGATTTACTAACATGTAAAAGAACTCCGGCACCTCGGCGTCTCCGAAAACCGTAAAAAGTCGTTAGTGGGGCGTAAAGCCAATAATCAATAACGTAACTATAGTTACAGTGTATAATTAGCCTCTTATTTCCTGCGTTGTAATTGCCAGATTTATTACAGTTTTAGTAGAAATGTACTGTAGTTCATTACTTAAAGATAATATAGTTTCTTGTTATTTCTGTAAGCTATAAAAATTTGACACTAAAAATGTAGGTGCAACACCCAGCTTCAGATACCACTAGCCACCACTGATATATATATATATTAGTGGGAAAGAAAAGTACGAAGTGTGTCATACATTTCATGCATACTGCAGGTTTGTGGACAGCTGGAGTAATAGGCATTGGTCACAATATTTAAATAGGAGAAATCTGCTGTAGACATTAATGGTTATTCACAAATTCATCTCGTTTTGCAGATATAGCCAGTTATTTCCTCAACAAGTTAGTATTTTTTATGAATAAATTTTGAAGGGTGGCTTATATTAGACTTTGTATGGCCAATCGCATCAGATGTGCAGACAATTAGTATTTCAATATCTATGCATTGCAGGTATATTTGTAACCAAAGCAAAGAAACACCTTTACTTCAGCCAAAAATTATAATGAACTGTCTCGCTATCCTTGTGTTCACTTGCCAAGAGCGAACGACACATGTCATAGAGCACGAGCCAACTCATTATCATACTCCATAATTAATATTTACATAGCATAAGCAATTACTTGATGTCAAAGTGTAAACCAGTAACAAATTTGTTAAGGACATAGTTAATGCATATTTATCTCTCTCTTATTGATGGTCGGTCTCATTTTTGATGTACCACAACCCATCATGTCATCTATTCCTATACAGGAAATTTCCCTTTATTCTGGCAGTCTTATAAATATAACGTGAATGCTTTCCGGGCAGTTGAACACTAATTATAACACCTACAACACTATAACATACCTGTAAAAAGCACCCAATTGTTTTACATGTATGTTATAGTGTTTTAGATGTTGTAATTTGTGTTTGACAGACTGAAAAGCTTTTAAGTTACATTAAATGAGTAAACATTGAAAAGCGTGGTTTCATTCTTTAAAAAATCTTGTAAATGGAACTTACAAACTGAGTTTTATTATTACCTTTCTGTAAGGCTGTACATTTCTCACATAGTTCCATCAGTTGAACTCCAATTCTCTCCCTACTTGGAGTCTTGTGATTCTTCACAGCTGAAACATACGACTAATTAAATCCAACAAAATAAAAGATAATGTTTCTAACAAGTATTCTACACAACAGCATACCATAATCCAACAAATGACTGTGTTTGTACCCTGTGTAATGTCTTCTGCAATCACTATCACCTTCAAAACTGTAAAAGCAGACAAAAGTCACTGACTGAATATAGAAGAGAGAATTTTCAAAAAATCTTAATTGTCATTTGAGTGCTCTTCATTGTTATCGAACTAAAGCTTACTTACAATTCTACCATGACCCTGAGCAGTGAGTAGGTGTTCCTGGTGAAGGTATTTCCAAACATACCCTTCCTTCAATTTAATTTTCCAATTCAGAAGGCACCTCTAACTTCTCTTGATGATTACCTATAAATAAATCACTTATTATCATTATTGCAAATTTTAATTAATGCACAGAATAAGAACAATATTGCAGTTTGTGAGAAAACTTGCCAATATCAGCATCTACCACTTCCAATGGTAGCACTGTAGGAGCCATTGTCACATCTTGCAGCTAGGGTTGCCATACGCCACGGATTTCACGGACAGTCCGCGATTTTAGGGTAAATGAAAACGTCCGAGCTGAAAAGGCAAATGTCCGCGATATTTGCTGGATTTGAAGTCAACATCCGGTAATTTAAAAAATTGCTGTCAGAGAAGCATCAATATGTTATCTCTTTGCCTTCACATTATATAAAATCCAAAGAGAACAGAACAGCTTTCGAGATATCGAAACAGTGGGCAGTCAGTCATCTCTGATGGTATACAATATATCCTCTTTGATTTGCGAGATTGTGAGTTGTCGTTACAGTGGGCGGTCAGTCATCTCTGGCAACGAAGACTATTATCCTCTTTGATTAGCTTGTTGAATGTTCGCATGGTTTGTTGTGCTTGCGATTTAGTTGTGTTATATTGTATTAAATAGTTGTTATTATTTTCCTGGTGGTTTAATAATGTCTGCTAGACGAAAGGTTAAGTTCAGGGAGGAATATACTGAACAGTTTCCAAGTATAAAGCGAGGAAGAACTGAATATGAAACTTTCTGCAAAACTTGCGGGTGAGTAACATTACGTTTATACACAGACCCATTGAAATCGTTTTTAAATTGTTAATTGTACAGGTGCTACATCGTTGTTTTCCTAGAAAAAGTATTCTACTATACGTTTGTCCTCTTCACATTTCCTACATTTCAATCAGTAATGGAGGTAGACGTGATATTCACGACTACGTGCAATCGAAAAAGCATAAGACGGCAGTTGGTTCATCATTTTCCAAACACCTCACCAGCTTTTTCAAAACACAGGCAGATGATAATATAGTACTGCAGCAGAAGCTACATTTCCATTTCACTGTGTCAAGCACCATCATTCATACAACTCCAGTTCTTGCACTTCAAAAATTATATCTCAGGTTTTCAGTGACTCGAAAGTTGCAGTAAACTTTTCCAGCGCCAAAACTAAAAGAGAAGCCATCGTTAATAATGTGATATCACCGTTCATTGAAGACAGAACAAGGAACAGTCTATCGAAGGCCAATTATGTTGGTATTAGTACTGATGCTAGCAACCACAAGTATATGAAAATATTTCCTGTTCTTGTACAGTATTTTTATTATGACGAAAGTGTCCAAAGTAGACTGTTCAATTTAAGTGAACATTTTAGAACATGGGCTTAGTGATAAAGTATCTGCTTTTGGTGGAAATAACACAAATACTAACTTTGGGGGTGTTGCGAGAAAATGAGAAAGCAATGTGTACAAGAAACTTAAGAATAAACTGAATAGGGAAATTTTAGGAGTAGGTTGTCCAGCTCATATTTTGCATTATGCAATTCAGACTGGTGCAGATGTCCTCTCTCATAACATTGAGAGAATTATCATAAAGGTTTTTAATTATTTCTCCATATATACTGTTCGTGTAGCATCGCTAAAATAATTTTCAGAATTTGTTGATGTGACACATAAGGACCTCCTTAGACTTGTAAGAACCAGGTGGCTCACTATGTTTCCTGCTATAGAGAGGTTCATCCACATGTTTAAGGCACTTATGTCTTACTTTCTTTCGATTGATACGTGTCCTTCCCTCCTCAAGAAATTATTTTCCGATTCTGTTGGTGAAATGTATCTGCTCTTCTTAAATGCACAAATTAATCCTTTCCAGAGGGCAATATTGAGAGGGAAGACTTATCAGTGAATGAGGTAATTTTGGAGGCAGAAAATATACTGCAAATTTTAGGAGAGAGAAAACACTGTGTTTTCGTTGCGTCTAAAGTTAAAGAATTAATGTATGACCTTACACAATATCAGCAGTCTACATTTCTAGGGCAAGTCTCTCTTTTCTATCAAACTATTATTGATTACTTTATAAAATGGAGTAAGCCCTTGTCTGATATTAAACATTTTGACTGGATTTTGCTAAAGACTGTACCTCCATGGGAAAATGTTGAAAAGACATTCAAGTGGATGCATGAAAACACAAGCTGTAAATTGAATGAGTCCCTTCTTTTGACCAAGTAGTGAAATTAAAGTGTGTTTTGGGGGAGGTCTTAGATGAAAGTTTTGAGAATTTGATGTCACATAAGAAATGGGTGTTCTTCATTCATAATTGTATTTCTAGTGGGCAGTGTTCAGAGTTGCTGAAAAATATGGAATTTTATTTCTCCATTCCCGGTCATAACGCCAATGTAGAGAGAGTCTTTTCCCTCATGAACTCTCAATGGACAGAAGAAAGGAACAGGTTAACAGTAAAATCAGTTAATGCAATGTTGCAAATACAGTACAATATGAAAAATGTAAGTTGCAGTGAATTTCATAAACTGATTGAGAAGCAGATGAAGTTCCTTTCATCTGTTCAAGGTTCTGAAAAATACGATTGGTATAAGAAAGGCTTAAATGATGACAATGGAACTTCATGTACTGAATAATTTAATGCATATTCTCATTTTTGGTAATAAATGCTTTCTTAATGAAGCAACTCTGGAACATTAATTAAATGCACATTTCCCTTGGCTTAGGGGCATGAGGACTCCTTATTCCTCATATTTCCATTTCCTTCGATCGATAACGCTGACCGTAAGTTTTGTCCTGGTTTTGGATTTCGAGATTATGGCAACCCTACTTGCAGCATATGTGTTTGAGGAAGAGTCTGTAGGAGTGACACATCTTCTGTCTCAAGTTGAATCTGTAAGCTCTGAAATACAGTCTATATTTAGAATCTTTGAAGAAGACTTACACAAAAATTGTTATTATGCCTACTGTAAATAGTTACCTCTCCTTCTGGAAAACTGTCAGGGCATGCAGTTCCCTCCACATACACAAACCCAATCACTGCCAAAACCGTTAGTTCAATAGCTGTAAGAGGTGTGGTAGTGATGGGCTTATTTTCAGTTGTATTTCTTTGGCACCTGGTCTTAGCTGTTTTTTTAGAAGCAGAGAATTTAAGATCCCTCCAAACCTGTACAAGAAAACTGTATTAGATAATGATTAAACACAAATATAAAATTATTACTTACAAATGTAATTAAATGCACAACTTGCCGCTGTGTTCTGTCTTTTACAGTTCCTCTGGGAACACTATTGAGGATTTCTGTCCGAACCTTCCACCCACTTAGGCCTTGCTTCCCATCTTTCCCTAGAAATTTTCGACGTGGAAACAGATTGTGATTCTCCACGTAAGTCACACGTTCTTCTATCTGGCTTTATGTAGCTCTTCCAGCTCTTGTGGTTTTATAGCTGAATGTAATATACCGCATTGTTTGAACATCATAGTTTTTACTGCACAGCAATATTTATTAACATCTAATTCCTATTATATAAGTAGAGAATATCTACACGTCTTTCCAGTAAGCATACCATTGTGGTCTGAAAATTACACATATTTTATTATACTATAGACTGTTTAATTTGCAAGCCTCTATAAATTAACTAAGCACCTCCACATTCCTTAATTTGCAACAAGCTATGTAGCTTTGTTTCATTTCTATTAAACCGGGCGAGTTGGCCATGCGGTTAGAGGAGGGCAGCTATGAGCAAATAGCAAAGAAAAAAAAACATTCCTCTTGAAAACTGAACCTATCATTGCCTTGGTCTCCCTCTACTCCTCTGACCCAACGGAGTCTATTATTCTACTAGGCAACCTATCCTCGTCCATTCACCTGAAGAATAAAATAATAATAATAATAATAATAATAATAATAATAATAATAATAATAATAATAATAATAATAATAATAATAATAATTACATGGCCTCAGAATAGGCCTATGCTTAGGCCTATATGTGTTAAACAGAATTTTTTAATATTTTTTTTTTGCTATTGGCTTTACGTCGCACCGACACAAATATGTCTTATGGCGACGATGGGACAGGAAAGGGCTAGGACTGGGAAGGAAGCGGCCGCGGCCTTAATTAAGGCATTTGCCTGGTGTGAAAATGGGAAACCACGGAGAACTGTCTTCAGGGCTGCCGACAGTGGGCTTCTAACCCACTATCTCCCGGATGCAAGCTCACAGCCGCGTGTCCCCTAACCGAACGGCCAACTCACCCGGTTTTTATAAATTTAACAGCAATAAAAGACAAACCTACATAAAAACAGACTTTCAAAATACTCTCTCATTAGCTATAGATACCGAAAACCTATTACGATTTATCATATCTACACACTGTTACCATCCCTTCCAATTCATTGGCTCAAAGGTCAGCGTTGAGATCTTAAGTTCAGAGGGTCCCGGATTCGATTCCCGGCCGGGTCGGGGATTTTAATCACGTCTGATTAATTCTTCTGACTCAGGTACTGGGCGTTTGTGCTTTTCCCAACAATTTCCTCTTCATATTCAGACAACACACTACACTACCAACTATCACAGAAACACGAAATAGTGATTCCTGATTACATCCCTTCATAGAGAGTTGGCTTCAGGAGGGGCATCCAGCCGTAAAGCAGGGACAAATCCAAGATGTGCGACGCAGTTTACACCCGCGACCCCACAGACGTGATAAAAGCGGTAGAAGAAGAAGAAGAAGACTGTTGCCATCCCACAGTGGAGTAGGAAATAGTATATTGGTAAAATCACATAAAAGGAATGGAAGAATATTTAAGGTACCACTCACTAATAACACTAATTCATTAACCAGGATGTAGTAATATTGAAAGGAAATGATGAAGGTACGGTGGCATGGAGAGCAGCATCAAACTCAGTCTATGGACTGATGATCCAAACGACAATTAATTCGGCAAGGGAGCATCCTACACGCATTTATTTAAAACATGTGTTTGAGTGCTTAACCTTACGAGTCTGTGTAAGCTAAGAGCAACGTTTTGTTGTGGGATAGTAAAGATACGATTATTCACGACTATGTTTTTGAGGGACTGTGCTTCATTTGATTGTGCAAATCGCTCTGTACCAATAACATACGGATATTCTTCTATTCTGCCTCTTCTTATAACACAAGTAAATACTAAAATCAAACACTAGATGACTACATCCAACACTCTACAATTTAAAAAAATAATATTTTAACCCACATGGTTCTAATAGGCCTAAAATGGGAATTCGATATTCTTGTTAATCCTAACATTCTAGTAATGTCTATAACATTATGCTGTTCATAAAATTGTATTAACACTTACCTCGAATAGTTTCTTGAAGAAGTATCCATTTCAACAGCAAAAAACAAGCCATTAACGAACAATGTGAACGGTATTACCACGTTAAAGTTGGCGCTGAATTGGTTTTAAAAGAGCCCCGCGTTGAATGTGTTTCACTAGCAGCTCTGCTCACTCTCCTGTAAGATATCATCACTTCTTATTAGTCAAAAATTCTAGCCTTTCTAACCGTCCAGGCTTCTCCAGCCCTACTAATTTAATATAATATCATTTTACGCGATATCATTTGATATCAAGTTTATCCGCCATCGGCAATTATTCGTAATAACATATTTATTCAACGTCAATCATTTGTAATTAAGGCCTTTTGGAATCATATTGTATATATGATAACATCGTTTTATTATTTAAATTATTATATTATGTAGGATAGGAATTCATTATGTTGTAAATACGGTCAATATGTTGAGACATAGTTGTTTTCATTTCATCTCATATTTGTGTATACGGAAAGTTATTCTTAAAGCTGGGATTTTGCGTGACTCATGGGTTTGGCGAAGGCAGTAAACAGCGACCCGCGCGCGAGGCTTGCAAGTTGGTCAGAGTACATCATCGCCACGCCTACAGGACTCGACAAGAAAGAAGAGAAGGGGAGATGATAATGCGATCTACGAATCAGATGTTTCGTTATATTGAGATCTGAAATTAAGCTGTTACCAAGAGTGGGGGAGCCCGATGATATTATCAAGTGCGGAGCGAGATACTTCCGGATACTCCATCACTACTACTTCTACTGTGAACATCTACTTTGAACGACGTGATTTGATTTTTGAAACAGTGTGTGGTTGCTCCGCGACATAGTTATTTTAGTACAATGTGTTATCGCTTCGATACAGTACTTAGGTGCGGTAATGTTATCGGATCTGCGTGAGACGAAACAAGCTTACGGCTTGTGTTATTTTCAGTAAATATTCTGGACGAAGATCTATGTTTAGTTCAAGTCTACGGAATTTGGTACAAGTCTGTACCGTATAAATCGTATAGCTCAGTTGGATTGAGATTTCTTCTAATATGGAAAAATTCATATCTCTGAATTTTCTCCTCTTACGATCAACGCTGATCAGTTTTTACAAGTATAGGGCCAATGTCTAATTTAAAGACTAGGCAAGTAGGGAGTGCTAGTCCAGATAGCCCGTACCATATCAGAGAAGGAAGGAAGGATGTCCATGGAGCAAATTCTACATCGAGACGAAGAGAACGAGTAACCACGGAAACCAGATGACTTCAACGGAAGCTGCAATTGGTGAGCTTCAATTAGATAAAGCAAGCAATAGTAAATTCAGTAAAGTAAATTATAAATTCCTCCACGCTTTAAGGAACTTTTCCGATTCATCTCATTTTTTATATAATAAATTCATTTGTATTTTATATTGCGTTAATTTTCTTTCTTAAGCGATACTTAATGGTTAATTATTTAAAATCCTACCCCTGTGATTTAAGTATAAGTCTCTATGCTAGTAAATATAAATTTTGGTTTACAGTTTTGTTTAAAACTGTAACCCTGGCGCCCAAACATCACATAGAGAAATGGGAAACCATGGAATGTTAATTGTTTCTATTTGCGTGGCAATTTTCGGGCAAGCCACAAATAGTTTATTTGATATTCATGTGTCCCAAGATAATAACTTTCATCTCCCCAAGTGTTTTGATGAGGGGTCGAACAGTTACACCTTCGACCGGAGTGTGCCGATGAAACTATTTTTACCGACCAAGTTGAGTGACGTCACACAGCTCTCGCTTGCACCGATTCGACAGAGTACAGAATAGCTCGGTGCCAGAACCATCGGCGGTGCTACCTATAATACTCGGTGACTTGCCTGTCCGATCGTCGTCGGTTGGCATGTACAAAATAGCACCCCTCCCCTCCTGTTTAGTAAATTAAAGGTAAGGATTCTTAAATTTGTAATTCAGAGTGTACTTTAGTGTAAAATAGTAATTTTGGGGATTAATGAGAATATTCTTTCCTCTGAGTTTTAGAAGAGATATCTTAATATTGGTTTTCAAGACCATTGTTTGTTATTGAACTACTAAAACAATGCTAATAATTTGAGCTATATTGATTTTAGTGCTTTTTGTAGAATCTTACTTAATTTACGTACAAAACAGCGTGATTCAGGCTATCAGCTATAGATATCTTGAAAAGTTAGTGGGACTTAAAAACAAATAACATTATTATATTTTTAAATAGTGCCTTTATTTAGTCCAAGAAATGAAGCTTGCCAGGATATCGTATTTACGAAGAATAAAAATGCATTTTTCGAAGTATTTATTGCTAAAAAGGATGTTTCTCTCTACCTGAGGGCTGGTTCGAGGTCCACTCAGCCTACGTGATTAGAATTGAGGAGCTATCTGACGGTGAGATGGCGGCCCCGGTCTCGAAAGCCTAGAATAACGGCCGAGAGGATGCGTCGTGCTGAACACACGGTCTCTCATAATCTGCAGGCCTTCGGGCTTAGCAGCGGTCGCTGGGCAGGCCAAAGCCCTTTCCAGGGCGTTAAGTGCCGTGGGGTATGGGTTTGGTTTATTGCTAAAAATTTCTATTTAATTATTTGATATATTTTATTACGAACTATTTATCGAGAACAATTTATATTTCTTTTATCTGATACGCTTTATTCTAAGGTGGTGTGATTATATATTATGGCGGTTTGTATTAGGTCTATTTGGCAGTAAAATTTCTCTGCGACTGAATGGTATGTGTACTCTTCACTGACAAAGAGGGTTGCGCTTAGAGCAATGGGAGCCCTAGCACAGGAACCGTACTTGATGACATGGGACGCGTGAAGAACAATAACCATAAATAACCTTTCAATTTTATAATTAAGAACTACTCTCGACAACCTCCTAAAGACGTATTTAGAGAGCACCCTTGTAATTTTCTCAGCTACAGATTATTTCCGCGTATATTTCCCATATTATATTTCTTTTGATTGAAAATACAGTATATAGCCTCTTCTTTCTGCGTTTTCCCAATTACCTTGAGATCGGCACATTTACGTATGTGTTTAGCCCAGTCTTACGGGCAGGCGTCTTTTCCGACACCAACTTTATGTAGAGGGATGCATTTACTATTCCATGTGTCTGTGGTGGTTTTGTAGCGTAATGTGTTCCATGTAAACGACGATCACAAACACCCAGCCCCCAATCTAGAGCAATTCACCAGATACGGTTAAAATCGGTTCGAACCCCACTGTCGGCAGCCCTGAAAATGGTTTTCTGTGGTTTCCCATTTTCACACCAGGCAAATGCTGGGGCTGTACATTCATTAAGGCCACGGCCACTTCCTTTCCACTCCTAGCCCATTCCTGTCCCATCGTCGCCATAAGACCTATCTGTGTCGGTGCGACGTAAAGCAACTAGCAAAAAACAACAAAAACGGTTAAAATCCCCGGTTCATCCAGGAGTCGAATCCGGGAAACTCTGAACCAAAGGCCACTACACTGACCATTCAGCCATGCAGCCGGACATTGAAAATATAAAGGGTATTTTCATGATGATGATACAGACTTTCAGGGATGATGGAGAAGGGCACAAGTATCAATATGAGACAGCGAACTGCAGTCTGGAAACGCCTCAGTCGCATCTTATACGCCAACGCCGCTTGTCGTAAGTTTCAGGTTTGTCAACGCATGTGGCTTCAACATGATGCGGCCCCTGCCCACTCTTCACATGCTACTCGAGAACACTTTAATCAGATTTTCCAGGAAAAGTGGACAGGAAGAGGAGATGTGGCCACCTCGTCCGCCAGATCTAAACCCACTTGATTTCTTCTTATGGACTAATGGGAGAGCCCTGTCTACGAGATACTTGTAGCGACTGAGCATCAGTGAAAATCGGTATCATCATCACGGGAACATCCTGGTATAGAATATTGTTTATATATCAATTTCAAAATAAAATGCTTACAAATAAGACACTCTACGCCCAAATATTCAGAATTTTGCCACAGAATTGAAACTTTTTATTGTGGTTAGTGACTAATTAATTTTAAAGTGTAAGTTATACGTGCCGCAGGTGATGAAGCTCATGAGCTTGGTGCATATTGATTTATATTCTTACCAAGGTTGGTGATACGTGCTGTATTGCCTCCAGGAACTTATAATTTTAATGTTGAAAAGCTGCGAATGATTGTGATCTGTAGTCCTCTGGTGGTGAATATTTGGTCCAGGTTTATTAAGCTTTTAACAGCAAATCTCTAGTATGTTTTATTTTTCAACTTAACTGATCATCTGATTAATGGTTTAGATAGCAATTATCAACATTTGAGTGACCATAGTTGTTTCTTCGTTGAGAGAAGGGCAAGATATTCAGTACGGAGTTGCAATTAGCCAATGAAAATAAACGAAACGTTGTAGATTAATTAAATTGATAGAAGTGGAGTTTTAGTCCCGCCTCTGTGGTGTCGTGGTTAGTGGGATTAGCTGCCACCCCCGGAGGCCCGGGTTCGATTCCCGGCTCTGCCACGAGATTTGAAAAGTGGTACGAGGGCTGAAACGGGGTCCACTCAGCCTCGGGAGGTCAACTGAGTGGAGGTGGGTTCGATTCCCACCTCAGCCATCCTGGAAGTGATTTTCCGTGGTTTCCCACTTCTCCTCCAGGCAAATGGCGGGATGGTACCTAACTTAAGGCAACTGCCGCTTCCTTCCCACTTCCTTGTCTACCCCTTCCAATCTTCCCATCTCCCCACAAGGCCCCTGTTCAGCATAGCAGGTGAGTCCGCCTGGGCGATGGACTGGTCATCCTCCCCGGTTGTATCTTCCAATCCAGAGTGTGAAGCTCTAGGACACTGCCATTGAGGCGGTAGAGGTAGGATCCCTCGCTGAGTCTGAGGGAAAAACCGACCCTGGAGGGTAAACCGATTAAGAAGAAGATAAAGAAGAAGTGGAGTTTTGAGTTCTAAATGAAGGTTTCCTTAGTAGCGCATATTTCAAATAGATATAGTTTCGACTAAGAGCTATCAAATAGAAATAATTTTCATTACTTCCCATAACGAGGATAGACTAACACTAAACTAATGTAGACAAAGTTAGAAACTGTGCAATCCCGAAAGCGTTGATGTATTTCATATTCCGACATATATTACTTACTAACAGCGTATTGCCAACGGCCGTAGCCGTGTTCAAACACCGCATCCCGTGAGATCTCCGAAGTTAAGCAATATTGGGCGTGGTCAAGATTTGGATGGGTTGCCAAGCGTTGTTTGGGGGGTGGGGATAAGGGAGTGGAGGAGCGGAAAGGAACTAGCCACCCTACAGTACGTAAACTCCGGCTCAGGCACACCTCTGCGGAGGTTCGAACATGCCTTCGGGCAGAATACACCCTTACCTTTAATAGGGTATAAGGAGGTGCTCAGCCACGATCGTAGGAAAGGGATTGTTTCTAGATTCAGTTTGGAGTGTGTAATTCTTAGTTGCCCTTCTATGCGCCTTGTTCGTGACAGGCAACTTATCACATTAATAAGTATCGTTGCAGAAATCACGAATATTAATTATTCACAGGTAAATTAGCTCTTTGTCATTCTAACTTCAAATATACGTGTAGATGCTTGCTGTTAAGAGCATTTATTCCCTCGCCAGGATATTATATTTTCGTTTATCCAATGTTCTTTACGAGCCAGTACGTCTTGTGTCATCGTACATAATCAAGTCGAGGATATGAGATCCCTAAGTTATCTAACTAAACATTGCACAAAGGGATGAAAAGGTTGTTTTGCGCATTCGAAATAACAGCATCACCGTAGTCTTCTCGAAGCCCTGTGTGCGGAATCCTTTCTTCACAAGGACGACTCATTCTTGAAACCAGGTTAGCGCAATTAGGACAAAAGTGGAACAGCTATGTCTAGACTGGAGCAGTATTGGAGTGTGTTCTAGCACAAAACTAGCACAGCCAAGTCTAGACTGGAGCAGTATTAAAACTTGTCCAGACCTGGTCCGTTACACGTTAACTATTTCCAGATTCAACCTAATATTGTTAGCAACTACTAACACATGTCCAGATATAATGTTCCGTCGAATTTTGGGAGTATTTCTACTAATTTTGCACAAAATAGGTTTCTTTCTGTGTGGTTACGAGAACATATATGGGTTAGGAACATTAAATTATAATAGTAGTAATAGAGAGGATTAATACATTTTTTGTTGGTTTTTCTCTAGATTTATTAATGCTTTTATACTTATTTCACAGTAATTTAATAAATTAATAATTGTATAACTACAATAAAAGATATTTGTTACAAAGGAACACATCGTTCAAAATATTTGTTTTGCTAAGCATCTGAATACGTGTTTTTCATTAAAATATTACCAAAGTCGTTGAAAAATACTTGATGTTTGAATGGTCAGCCATTAGTACTTGAACGTCTCAGAAGCGCATTTTCCGTTCGAATAATTAGGGTATAAGATTAATTAGAACTTTCAAGGATGTGAATGAGAGGGTGGGATGACGATATTTTGTATGCTGCACCAAAATAATGACGTTTACTTCATTAACTCTCATCGTTGAAAATGAAAAATATTATTGTTTTATAAGGTCTTCGTTTCAGAGGGCTCTGGGTTCACCTCCCGGTCAGGTCGAGGATTTCAAGTGCTTGGTTAGGGACTGGGTTTTTGTTAATCCCTTAGTGCACTTCTCCTCCTGTATATATAACATATCACACTACCAGCCACCACAGGAAAACGCAATAGTGAATACATCCCTCCGCATAGTTTTGGCGTCAGGAAGGGCATCCGATCGTAAAATCTGGGCCAAATCCACGTCGAGTGCTGACGCTAATAAACTGAGAAGGAGGCCTAAAGATTAAGAAACTAATCTATTTTCTAAGCATGGCAGCTGCGATTGAATGCTGCCTGGCCGAGGCGGTAATGGCGTGCTCAGTTCACCCGGAAGGACATAGGTTCGATTCCCTGTCCGGAAGGCGAAAAATTAAAATACGAAATTTCCACTTCCGGAGGTGCACATGGGCCCTTACATTTTAATAATTCATAAAGTGCTGGTTTTATCTTCAGAGTCTAAGTATTGCCTTCGTTTCCCGAGCTCAGCGACAGACACGAGGTTCCCGTGGGTTGGGCCGTTCGTGTAGCCAGAACATAAATTAAGGACATAGGGTTAGGATGTTAATTAGGGCTAAAATAACACTCCACAGACATGGAGTTGGCATTTATTATTAAAAATCAATGATGTGGCATAAAGTAAAATTATCATCCAAATAATTAGCAGAACATTTGAATTCCTGATGATTAGTGAGTTAACATCATTTATTTAACAGAAATAATTCAATTCAAGTGCATTTGACATCGAAAAATAATTATATAATTAAACTTATTAACTTGACCCTGGTAATAAAATAAAAGAGTCTTCTACTTTTCTTAAAAGAAATTAATGTACAAGAAAATTAAATATTAATTCTTTGAATTATATCATCAGTTCTTTTAGTCTCATTTACCATAACCGAAATATTATTGCTCGAGCATAAATGTAAGGTAATTATTTTAACAAAATTATTGAAACTTTACAGTAGCCGATTGATGAAACGTAAAGAATTTACATACAATATTCAAGTGTTAAAATCTTTCTTTAACGTCAGTTATTAGAAACTTGAAATCTTGTTTCACATAAACAGATTGAAGTTGAAATCTCGTTGGATTCTCTTCATGTTAGGATATATTACGATCTTCATGATCAGTAATAACCCTAACAGTTAATTTTCAAAATATTTACAATCATTACACTTTGTGAGGAAATATCCTACACAACGCTGAAATGATTTTCCTCTGTGGCAGAACACAGGAAAAATGAAAATCCAATGATAAATTCAACAAGAAAAATATCAAAAGGAAGTAAACAATACAACATAAATCACATTCACAACAACAAATAAGACACACGTTATTTACAATTTAGTTTAACTCGGCTATGTGCATCATGATTTTTATTCGTGACTTTTACAACGTCTAAATCGGTAGACATAGATTTTTGAGGATCTTATCACGTTCTAACGCCTCTAAATTTAATAATCCACGAGTAGGCCTGTGACTGGACTACTGTACATTGTTCTGTCACTTCTAACAGCAATGTCGTGCACAGGCCGCCTGGGCTAAGTACTGGTCATCCTCCTCAGTTGTATCCGCCGACCCAAAGTTTGAAGCTCCAAGACACTGCCCTTGAGGTGGTAGAGGGAAAAACCGACGCTTGAGAGTAAAGAGATTAAGAAGAAGAAGAATTGCGATTGGGAGAAATGACGTTAGTTGTGTTAGTTGTGTGTTTACTCACTTGAAGATGTTTGAATTTTTTGGAAGCAACAGTGTTCATAATATTAACAGTGATTAGAGCTACTATAGTGAGATACAGCTTCCACGAGAAGTACGTAGCCAACAATAGGCGGGCGGTAACGGAGCGTATGTTCAACTGAAGTGTGCAGAGATTGCATTCTACTGTCGGTTCGCGCCGGGCTGCATAAAGTTAAGCGCAAGTTTCAAAATTGAGCAAATACATTTTCGTTCATACAATTACAAGAAGACGCCCAAAGTTCTGTAAACGTAGTCCTTCTCCTGATCTGAAGAGGAAACTGTTGTGAATTTCACATTTTTTATCCGGGGTATAGGTCAAATTTTATTAATATGTTTCCAGGAATTGTTATTAAATAAATTAAATCATAAGACGGTTATTATTGTATTCTATTTAGCACTGTTACGACCTCGGGCACTGCCAGCTCTCTTCGGTATTTCCTGCAAGGGTTGAGTAAGCCAGGCGGGGGACTTACAAGCCGGCGTCTCCTGGTATTGTTTTCATCCGGTTTTTCCGGAGACCTGGAGTCGAAATGAGAATATTCCCTCTCTGGATATAAATACAAGGCCGCCGCGAACGAGGGGTGGTTGTGTTGTTGGAGTGCTGAGTGTTTGGTGGGTGTTCCCCGAGAGCCTGCGTTCTGTGTTGAAATCTGTCTGCGTGCAGCTGTTGTGTGTGAAATGACTGAGCGTGCAGAGCGAAAGTGAAAGGTGAAGTCTGTCAATAAGTGTTATAGCCCGTACCAGGTAAAGACTTCCTAGTAGGAATCCTGCTGTGAGAGACCGAATAAATAGACAGCAATTAGTGGAGTGAATTCATTCATGGTTGAGTATAATTGAGTGTGTGTGTGCTCATTGGGTCATAGTGCATTAGATCAATTAGACAGACAGTGTTTTATTCGTAACAGCACTTTCTTTACAACTGTAAAGGAGTGAAGGTCCTATGAGCTCAATAGGGAAAATAAAGTGATAGATGGTATACATAATCATGAAGCTGTCTTTGTCAGCGTTAAAATATAAATGTGTTAAGAAGGAATATCATAAAAGTAGGACTACTAAGTAATACCATATGAATGATAAGAGAGGAATTGGGAAATTTTAAAAAGCAATTATAATCAATGGAAAATGATAAATAAAAATGTAAACAGACTATGGGATGGGTTTAAAGCGATTGTCGAGGAGTTTGAAAAATGGTAAAGACTATTAGGACCCATTATATTATAACAGGGAAGTATGGAGATTAAGAATGAAGTGCAAATTAGAAAGAAATAGGGTTATTAATGGTTGCGGGAGTAAGGAGATATTGAAGGAACTCACCAGGAAATGGAATTCATCGAAAACATTAGCTAAGGATAACCTGATGGCAAACATAATTGGCTGCTATGTGAATTTTATTGAGGAATGGAAGGATGTGTATAGATACATTAGGGCAGAAAGATGTTCCAGGAAGGACATTCTAGGGATCATTAATGAAGAAGGGGAGTGTATATGCGAGGACTTCCAGAAGGCAGAAGTATTCAGCCAGCAATATGTAAGAATAGTTGGATATAAAGATTATGTCCTGATAGAGGAGACGACTAATACTGGCGAAGTACTGACATTTACCTTTCATAATAAAGGCGTTTATTAAAAAGCTACACAAATTGGAAGCTAGAAAGCCACCTGGGATTGATAAGATTTCTGGGGTTATATCAAAGGCTAAAGGTTGGGATATAGTGCCATAACTGAAATACATATTTCATTAGTGTTTGCATGAAGGAGCGATACAAAATGAATATAATAATAATAATAATAATAATAATAATAATAATAATAATAATAATAATAATAATGTTAATTGCTTTACGTCCTATTAACTACTTTTACGGTTTTCGGAGACGCCGAGGTGCCGGAATTTAGTCCCGCAGGAATTCTTTTACGTGCCAGCAAATCTACCGACACGAGGCTGACGTATTTGAGCACCTTCAAATACCACCGGACTGAGCCAGGATCGAACCTGCCAAGTTGGGGTCAGAAGGCCAGCGCCTCAACCGTCTGAGCCACTCAGTCCGGCACAAAATGAATGGAGAGATGCTATAGTAACTCCAGTGTACAAGAGAAAGAGAAACAAACATAAAGCCGATAATTGCAGGCCAGTCAGCTTGACACGTGTTGTTTGTAAGCTCTGATTATATTAGACACTTTTGCGAAATTAATAACTGATTTGATAGAGGGTAATTTTGGTTTAGGAAAGGTTATTTCACCGAAGCTCAGCTTGAAGGACTCCAGCAAGTTATAGCAGATACTTTAGATTCAGGAGGTCAAATGGACTGTATCGCTATTGATGTGTCGAAGGCTTTTGATAGGGTAGATCATGGGAGATTACTGACGAAAATGAGGGCTATTGGACCAGACAAAGGAGTGGTTGAATGCGTGGCTACATCTCTAGAAAATAGAACTCAGAGAATTAGAGTAGGTGAAGCGTTATCTGATTCCGTAATGATTCGTATATATATGTGATATGAGTAATGAACTGGAATAAGGCTATTTGTGGTTGATGTTGTACTGTCCAGAGTAGTAAATGAGTTGCAGGATTGTGAGCGACTGCTGGGGGACCTAAACAATTTTGTGAGAACGACAGCAGACAATGGTATGAATGTAGGTGGGATGGTAAGTCAAGTTTTAAGTCTCACCTAGAGGAAATGTCCTCTCAGTTTTAATTATTGTGTGATGGTGTGATAATACCTCACGGGAAACACTGTAAGTACCTAGGTTTTAATATAAGGAATGATCTTCATTGGGGAAATCATATTAACGAGGTTGTTAAGGAAGGTTACAGATCTCTTCACATGGATATGAGAGTATTTCGGAGTTGTAGTAAGGATGTAAAGTAGAGGGCTTATATGTAGCTGGTAAGATCGCAGTCAGACTATGGCCCCAGTGTATGGAAAAAATTCAGAGGAAAGCAGCCAAATGTTTTCTGGGTGATTACCAACAAAGGAGTAGTGTTATGGAAATATTGTAAACTTCGGGCTGGGAAGACTTGGGAGTGAGGAGACGAGATGCTTGACTATGTGGTTTGTTTCGAGCTGTCAGTGGAGAGTTTGCGTGGAATGACATAAGTAGACAAATACACTTGAGTGGAAGTTTTAAAAGTAGAAAAGATCATAGTATGTAGATGAAGTTGGAATTCAAGAGGATAAAATGGGGAAAATATTAATTTATAGGACGAGGAGTACGGGATTGGAATAAATTATCAAGCGAAATGTTCGATAAATGTCCAAGTTCTTTAAAAATGTTTAAGAAAAAGCTAGGAAAACAATTGATAGGGAATCTACCACCTGGACGACAGTCCTAAATTCAGATCATTGATTGATTGATTGATTGATTGATTGATTGATTGATTGATTGATTGATTGATTGATTGATTGATTGATTGATTGATTGATTGATTGATTGATTGATTGATTGATTGATTGATTGATTGATTGATTGTTCACAACATGACTGTCAAAAGTTGACTTTTGGAAAAATATATTCAACATGTAATAGAATGAAGAAGAGAGGAAACTGATATTGCGTGGAAATGAATATCTTCACCCACTTAATTTTCTAATGTACTACTTAAGGTTTCTTTTCAAATACTCTTCTTGTACTGTCCGGTTTCACATTATACTGTACACACATCTTCATAAAAACCAGAACACCTTGAAAGACGAGAGATAGGAAGTTCATGTTCACAGGAATTTGCATTAATACGTTTCTGAAGAAATGATTAGCATTTGAACCAGGTTCAAGGTCCACATCGATATCTCTGCGCATCATCACCGACTAGTAAATGTGTCTGCGGCTGTCGCTGTCGCTATAAACAAATGGATCGGTGTGACTTTAGCAGACGTGCAGGATGCCTCGCAGACGTATGCGAGAACCGTACCGTCAAATAAGTAAATTTGAAGGAGGTTGCATTATTGGCATGAGAGAATATTATGCATCCATCCGGGAAATTGCTGCTCTTGTGGGACAAAGTCTGTCGACAGTGCAACGGCTGTGTACAGAATGGTTCAGAGAAGGTCGAAGAACACGACGAGATGTGTCTTGTCGCAGACCACGCCCCGAGAAGATCGACACCTCATCCGAATGGCATTGCAGGACAGATCTGCGTCCTCCTTGGCTCCGGTGCAACAGTGGAACAGTGCAACACATCGTACACTATCAGGAGTGAGAGTCCGTCGCCGTTTATTACGGCCTGGGTAACATGCGCGTCATCCATTTCTCCGCCTGCATTTGACTAATGTGCATATACATGCTGGACTGCAATGGTGTACGCAACGACATCACTGGGGACTGGAATGACAGCAGATAGTGTTTTCGGACGAATTCAGGTTCTGTTTGTTTGAAAATGATGGTCGCATTTTGGTTCCCCGCAGACAGGTGGAGATGCTTCACATTGACTGCATTAGCATAAGACATACAACGCCAACTCAAGGCCTTATGGTATGGGGTGTTATTGGGTGCAACCACAAATCACAGTTGGTGCGTATCCAGGGCACTGTGACCAACTTGATCTACGTGAATGGCATACTGTGGCCCGTAGCCATACCCTTTCTGCACGACACCCCAGACGCCATATTTCAGCAGGACAATGCGCGACCACATGTTGCTGTACGAAGACTTACCTTCTTGCTGTCACAGGATGTCAGACTGTTGCCCTGGCCCGCCCGATCACCGGACTTGTCGCCAATCGAAAATGTGTGACCCATTGCCAACCACCAATGATGAACTGTAGAACCAGATGAATGCAGAATAGATGGCTATATCCTAGGACGCCATTAGCGCCTTTCACGCATCGATGCCATCACGCATGGAACAAGTTATCAGTGCCTATGGAGGACCCAGTGTCTACTAGGCAACAGGACACATGCTGAACCTAGGTGACTGAAATGCTAATCGTTTCTGCAGAACATAATAATGAACATGTCCTATGAATATGAACTTCCTATCTCTAGTCCTCGGAGGTGTTGTTTTTTATGAACGTGAGTGTGTGTCTCGTACATGTTTCCAGTACAATTTAGAGAAAAGACGTTGCAGTAAACGTAACAGGAGATTACTGTACACATTGTGACAGCACTCAGCACCTGATATAACGCTCTATTGACTACCTTTGCCTTTACTGATCATTGAATACTCTCCTTCCCCTTATTAATTGAACCTTTAAATCATGTTAACCTTGTCAGAAATTGTAAGATCCCAGGATGAAGGCATGATATAATACTACTTGTTATAGAATATTAAAAATATAATGGATTTATGTAAAATGATGTCCATTAATGATGTGAAAAAATGAATTACAGAGCACCAGATTAATTAAAACCTGATCTGCCCTCGTCATCCCTGTAATTCAGTGCTTCCATCCTCTTAAACTAGAGTTCTTACTTTAACCTATTTTCATTGTATAAGGTGTCTTTAATAAATAGCAAGGAGAATATACTGTTCCTTTATAACGAATGGCATATTTTTACAAAGAGGAACTTCTTACTGTTCTTTATCATCTCCAGACCGAAGACTAGACGAAGAGAAATATTAATTTTGTATCTCATTTCTTCACGCACAATGGTCTAAATCAGTGGTTTTCAAAGTGTGGTACGAGTACCACTAGGGGTACGTGGGATCGTCTCAGGGGGTGCGCATATTTATCGTAGCTTCTGTTCTCAGTGAGCAGTTCAGAAAAGAGCTGAGCCTGCTCATTTTCAATAAAATCTTGTTTTGATTGTGTTTTTGTCTACCACTACACAGAGTCCCCTTTCCGAACTATTCATACTAAAGTATGTGCCAGTTTGTGCTTCCCATTGACTTGGCATGTAAAAATACTTACATATGCTGTATTGCTCTCAATTTAATTTTTTTGTTTCGAAATCCACTCATCCATTTCATTTTTTAGTAGCAATGCATAGAGTACAATAGTAATTGCTGCATTAATAATACTCGTATACATATATCGTTGCTAGGCAATATAATAAAAATTTCGTGTGGCTATTTCTAGCCGAGTGCAGCCCTTGTAAGGCAGACCCTCCGATGAGGGTGGGCGGCATCTGCCATGTGTAGGTGACTGCGTGTAATTGTGGTGGAGGATAGTGTTATGTGTGAGTTGCAGGGATGTTGGGGACAGCACAAACACCCAGCCCCCGGGCCATTGGAATTAACCAATGAAGATTAAAATCCCCGACCCGGCCGGGAATCGAATCCGGGACCCTCTGGACCATAGGCCAGTACGCTGACCATCCAGCCAACGAGTCGGACTGCTAGGCAATGAATACCTCGTAATTCCACTTACGAGAAGACCACGTTTCCTCATCTGTCTCGTGAAGGCTTACCGTGTTGCCTGAGAGGGGAACATAAGACTCCGGTGGCCAAATCATTGGGCTATCATTAAGCAATAGTCGAGGGAATAGTAATAGTCGAGGGAAAATCAATATTGTTAAAAAAGGAATGAATAGAATGTCAAATATATTGATGGAGGTTTCCATAAAGGAGTTTGTAATTTAAAGATAACTTACTAAACCCAATGAGAAGCCGGAGAGCTGAAAATGGGCGTTGGGACCAGCTTACTCTCAGGTTTGTGCAT
Source organism: Anabrus simplex (assembly GCF_040414725.1). NCBI lineage: Eukaryota > Metazoa > Arthropoda > Insecta > Orthoptera > Tettigoniidae > Anabrus > Anabrus simplex. Next base: position 1,066,428,348 of record NC_090266.1, on the reverse strand, counting down.
TATCCTACTTTTCCTAATGTAGTCCTGTGTAGATAAACCATGTCATTATTTTGTTGCGTGCGGGAGGATTGTGCCTTGTTTATTTTCGTTTGTGGAAGTTTTACAAGTTTGATACTTTATTTGTGGATTGGAAACGACTTATGGGGAGTTTTGCGATGTGTGTTAAAAATTCTTTGGGTTATGTAGAATTTCGTATTATATTTTTAATCCGAAAGGAATGCCCATGGTTCATATTTTCCGTGAATCTTTGGGAAGGGATCGTTCGTTATTTCCATTAATTTCAGAAATTCAGACTAGCACACACCGTATTCCACAAGTCTCATGAGATGCAAGTTTATTAGAAGGGATAAATGGAGGAACATAGGTATTGCTGGGAAATTATGTAGATGTTTGGATATTATAATATTTAGTTAAATCTGGATGGGAAGAGATTTCGCTGACGAGGATGCGAAAATCTCAGGTAGAAGACCCTTTCTCCAGGATGTTACACAGAGGTGCACACGCTGGGCACTCCGTCCCGCGGGCGCTCAGCACTGCAAGTGGGAGGACTGGCAGGCGATGAACGTATGCTAATCACTGTAACGTTGTGGCTACGTCACAGTCCGTGAAGGTTGGGCAAAGTTCTCCTAGTCACTCTCGATCACTGCTGAGATACACGAGTTTGAAATAGAGGCAGAGAATAATAAAAGAAAGGGGGCAGAAATCCATGTCATTTTCAATTTACGTTGTAAGAAATAAGTTACTCATGTTCATTGCAGTTTATGTGTTTTGACCGGATACAATAAAGAGTTAGGCCTGCAACCTCAAATATTTTTATATTGTACGTAATGAATTACAATTTTCACTATTACATGTTAAGAGGTGCTTTAAAAACAGTTCCAATATAATCCGGACTTAAGGTGGATAAGTTGTAGCTTGTGGTGTTTTGGGTTCGTGTGATAAACTCACCAACAATCCAATCATACTTACCGGGAATCAAATTAGTGAGGTTATTCATTTGAAGGCAGACTGTGCATGTATCTGGTAGATATATTTACATTGTTGTTGTACTTTATTCTTGGATAGAAAATATCTATGTCCTCACTCGTGATGAAACTCCCTCTCCCCATTTAGAGGCTAGCTATTATCACAGGACGCCTGTTCAGTTTTAAATACTCTTTTCTGAAATTCAGTGAAACACTACAACACTACAACACTGTGCAAAAACATTGTTGCATTATATAATTATATTACTTTTTCTTAATGAATAACAGATATTTTCCATTTTTTTAAAATGGATATACTGCCATTCCCATCCAAGGAATTGTAAATTGAAGCTTGTATGTTTGAACCCTGTACCTTTGCAGATTGTAACACAAAAATAAAACGTGTCAGTTTTCTTTAAATGAATAAATATAAAGAAATGAAGCAGACTGTTTATAAGGAGCGCAGTATAAATCAAACAGGAATATCTTGAAAAGGTCAGTTGTGTTGTTAAAACAATAGTCACCACCACCACCACTCTTGCATAATACTTCACCGTTGTGTGGGTACATGAAATCCATCAAGAGCATAACATTGTCGCCAAGCAATGCAACGTAGCAATCAACTTTCAACTAGAGTCGTAAAGTACAAATAGACCCACCCTATGCCGTGTAAATACATGCTGCATAAGTATGCGACTACCTCTAGTCTTGCTGACAACTGGGATCAATGGCAAGTTGCTTTACGTCGCACCGACACAGATAGGTCTTATGGCGACGATGGGACCGGAAAGGGCTACAAGGGGGAAGGATGCGGCCGTGGCCTTAATTAAGGTACATCCCCAGCATTTGTCTGCCGTGAAAAGAGGAAACCACGGAAAACCATCTTCAGAGCTGCCGAATACTTGATACTGGCCGCACTTCAGCGACTGCAGCCATCGAGCTCGGTAGGGGGTCATTGGCCTCATGAGATCGATATCACACTCGAACGCAGGATAATCGCATCGGGATTCTACGGACCTAGCAACCATTCTTACAGGGTTCAGTTTAGCGACTTCACGAGCCCAGATGCGGTGATTGTCCATTGTCGAAGTGGTAAACAGAAACCTAGGTTACCGAGCTAGTTGGCTACACTGTTTGGATCACGTAGCTGAGAGTTTGCATTCGGGAGATGGTGGGTTCGAACGCCACGGTCGCTAGCCCTCAAGACGATGATATCTAGCTTCCCATTTGCGCACCATGCCACAGTCGCTTCTTTCTCAGTTGTATCCCATCCTCGCAGTAAGACCTGTCTGCTTCGGTGCGACGTAAATCCAATAGCAGTAGAAAGGAACTTTGATGAACTTTTGCCCCCATTTATCATGGACGGTAAACAAGAACGTATCGAGTTCCTGCAAATCCCTCGTTCATTCTGTATGCGTGAAATTTAAGCCAGTGGCACTTGCTTATAACCATGGAAAATTTAATAAGCATACACCACTTATCATGAATACTCCTCTATCCAAGGTGGGTGGTAATGTCTTGCCACAGCTGACAGGATGAATATTGCATGGAATGCCCCAACAGTTAAGTACCAGCACATGCCGTTCAAACACATCGACGTGCTTTGAGTAATCAAGTTGGTGTTCAACCTGGCTCTCGAAACTCCGTAACTTATTCTGATCTGAGCTTTTACAAATTATCAAGGGAAGGTTGCCTTATTTATCTTTCATACCAAAACACTATAACATTTTGCACAGAGCACGTTGATAGACTGATACTTCATTATCTGTATTTGAATGTGACACTTCTCATACATTTGATGAAAGTAAATCTCCTCGTTGAGAAATTCCTGCAGGTGCAAAAGCCATCAATACGTAATAAAATCCATCGTCGCCGTAAGGCCTATCTGTGTCGGTGCGACGTAAAGCCCCTAGCAAAAAAAAATATAAAAAATCCAAATACGCTAAACCAAACCAAACCCCATGGCGCAACAGCCCGGAAGGGCCATGGCCTACCAAGCGACCGCTGCTCAGCCCGAAGGCCTGCAGATTTTGAAAAGTCATGTGGTGGGCACAACGAATTTTCTCGGCCGTTATTCTTGTCTCTTTAGGCCGGCCAAATACGATAAGAAATGCCACAACAGTGTATTCAAGAACGCCTTGGTAGAAAACAGACCACACCGTTTTACATTTCAGCAAGTTTCCATGTAAATAGCAGCAGGTTGGAATAACGGAAAATGGTATCCAAAACCCCTTCAATAATTCACATAACCCACCCCTTCCGATCTAAAGCGTACATCAACAGCGCATGGTATCGGACTTAACATTATAAAAGTGCTGTTGGATTCCAATTTGCAAGTATAAAAGGTCTGATCTCGTACAAAGAGGGCCATTTAAACTCAATATTATATTAGCGATCAATACCCGCCCGTTTTATATTTTATGGCTTTTCTGTTTAATACAATCTAAAATACAGCAGGAACAGTTAGCTACCCATTTTACTAAAATAACGCATAATAACCAATAGCAATTCGGTTATCGAGACCACTATAAATTATGCATATCAATCAATCAATCAATCAATCAATCAATCAATCAATCAATCAATCAATCAATCAATCAATCAATCAATCAATCAATCAATCAATCAATCAATCAATCAATCAATCGTCATTTATCTGCATTTAGGGCTATCTTCAGGAGACAGATTCCCTATTCATTGTTAACCAAGCATTTTCTTAAATATTTTCGAAGAACTTGGAAATTTATTGAACATTTCCATTGATACATTATTCCTATCCCTTACTACCCGTCCTATAAATGAATATTTACCCCAATTAGTGCAACTTTATCTTCATAGTATGATGTTTCCTACCTTTAAAAATTCTACTCAAATTCTACTAATTTCACTCCACGCCTTCACTCCACTGACAGCACGGCACATGCCACTTAGTCGAGCATCTCGTCTCCTTGCTCCCAAGTCTCCCCAGCCCAATATTTCCAGCATATTCGTAACACTACCCACCAAGAACAAATCGCGCTGTTTTCATTTGGATATTTTCCCAGTTCTCGCCTCATGTAATCTTGGTGTGAGTCCCATACACTGGAATCATACTCGAATTGGGGTCTTACCAGATACGCATACGCCATCTCCTTTACGTCCTTACCACAACCCCCAAACATCCTCATATCCATGGATAGTGCTTCATTTAATATAATGCAGAGTGCTGTGTTGGTAATAATACACAATCAGTTGCCCTAGAAAAGAATACAACTTAACTCTAATAATATATTTTTAAACGTCTGCCTAGGTTTCAGTTATTTAGAAGATCACATTTCACAGTTTGGAAATGTACCTATAATAATATTTCCATCAATTTTCGATCTTATATCCATACGTATCAAATTTCATGTATGGATATTCAATTATGATATCGTTATAGTCGGGAAACCCGCGAGCGCACTCTGAAAAATTGTTTACTTACATAAGGGTATCCGGCCAAATCTGTTTATTTTCAGTCCTTTCTAGTGGTGGGAACGGAGCGAGTAGAAGAACTATAGAGTAATTCGATTCTTGTGATTGCGTTATGTCATAGCAGAGCTCCGAGCTCGATAGCTGCAGTCGCTTAAGTGCTGCCTGTATCCAGTAATCGGGAGATAGTGGGTTCGAGCCCCACTGTCGGCAGCCCTGAAGATGGTTTTCTGTGGTTTCCCATTTTCACACCAGGCAAATGCCGGGGCTATACCTTAATTAAGGCCACGGCCGCTTCCTTCATATTCCTAGACCTTTCCTAACCCATCGTCGCCATAAGACCTATCTGTGTCGGTGTGACGTAAAGCAGATAGCAAAAAAAAGCATAGCAGAGCACCGATTCAACTCGAGTACTTCCCTATAGTGCTGCGTATATTCAGTCAACTTCCAGCTAGGTTAGGCAACAGAACTGCTGCTGTTCCGACTTCAGACTGAGACGATTGTTCTATTTGTCTGTTTTCTTACAGATACTGTATATCTTTGTTTAAAGTTGTTATGCTGTATTTTCTATCGATATTTGTAAAAAGAAGGAAGCACTAATGCAACGAAAATCTTCCCAACCATGGCAGTATATTACTTTTGAGTCTCAAGCCCTGAAAGGGCAAATCATGAAGATAGTATCATGGACTCTGCACCCTTTGAAAAGTATGACTGTTACTCTGTCAGCAGCTCGGTTCGAAACTTCCTTCCAAGTCATTCCGTTAGCTCACGAACTATTTCTTGAGGTTCCGGTGAGTAAGTCACACACCGAAGTGGCGCTCGTTCCAAAGACAAAGACAAAGACAAATTTTGGATGTTATTTCTAAGAGGCTATTCCCATATGAAACCTGCTCGGTTCGAAGACCCACGCTACAAAGAAGTAGATTTACGAATTTGCTTAAAAGGCTGAGAAGCTCACGAATAGGTGGAGAACGAGTTAAGAAGTGTCCTGAAGCAGCGTGCGACAAAATCGTAAAACGACGGTGTAAGTACACCCACGCTGCCTTCAAATTTGGAAGGGGCTGCAGATAACCTCCTAGGGTTCATGACAGCAAATGTGGCACAAGTGAAGCAAAAGTCAGCGTTGCAATCAGATGCTGCAATCATAATGAGACAATTTCTGGCCGAGGCGGTAAAGGCGTGCTCGGTTCGCCCGGAAGGACGTGGGCTCGAATCCCCGTCAGGAAGTCGTAAAATTTAAGAATTGAGATTTCCACTTCCGGAGGTGCACATGGCCCTGATGTTCACTCAGCCTACACCAAAAATGAGTACCAGGTAAATTCCTGGGGGAAAAGGCATCCGGGAGTCGATCTAACCACTCTACCCCATCAAGTGCCGAGGTTACGGATAGTGGAACCCTTTACCTTCCACCCCTCCAAGGGCCTCCATGGCCTGTACGGAGATGACTTTGCTTCTTTGCTTTGCTTTCTTTCTAGAAATACATTCGTTGCCAGGTGCCGCGGATCTGGTTGGCCATTGGTCCAGCAATCACTTAGATGCCTTAAGTGAACTTTTCCTTGATTACCTCAGCATACTTGCTACATCTGCTCCCGCGGAGGAGGTGATTTCTTGTGCTGGACAAATTATTTCCGAACGAAGGTCGCCCCTTTCTGAAAGATGACCCGAAACTCTGATATTTCTGAAGAGAAATGCATCCTATGTAACAACTGCCCCATGCAATGCAGAGCAGAGCACCAACGGTACGTACTCTCCATACCATGTATATATCTTGTTCTAATGTTAATGTTTGTCACAAGATGAAGATACGAGTTCACGTTTATATACTTTATTTATTTCTGTTACTGATGTTATATTGAGAAAGTCGTGTCGCTTACTTACGTTTTACTGCTTAGTTATAAGTGAAATGTTTGACATTATGTGTCTCTAGAACGAAATTTCATTTTGTCAATTATCACATGCTTTATGAAATACTTTTCTCCACATTAATTAATATTTCATTTCTTTATTTGTTTATATACATATATTCAATATGCTTAATATCAAACACACAATTGTAAGTACAGTGTTTGATGTGTTACAGATGTATATTGTATTATAAGAATTATGTAAAAAACAATAACATAATGTACCGAGTATTGTACTACTGATAATAACTGATAATCTTCTTTATTTGGGTGCAACAGCTTCTAAGGTCATTTCAAAGTTTAAATTTACCGCTAGGTTCTGTTCTGGGTTTAATAATGTTATTTTTTACGTCCACTAACTACTTTTGCGGTTTTCGGAGACGCCGAGGTGCCGGAATTTAGTCCCGCAAGAGTTCTTTTACGTGCCAGTAAATCTACCGACACGAGGGTGACGTATTTGAGCACCTTCAAATACGACCGGATTGAGCCAGGATCGAACCTGCCAAGTTGGGGCCCGAAGGCCAGCGCCTCAACTGTCTGAGACACTCAGCCCGGCTGTGCTAGGTTTAACCGAGTAATGACGCCATAGTACTTGCTCCGAACTGAAACGCTCCGTCCCCATCACTAGTCCTTTCTGTCTATGTCAAATCAGCCCCTTGAGGTAATTAATAACTTTGTTCGTCTCATAATCGTACCACCACCATTAACAACAACAACAACAACAACAACAACAACACAGTCATACGATATGGTGTTTCTTCTGTTTGAATTCCCAATATGAGTAAGAAAGTAATTTTGCTACACACTAGTCATTCATTTATATAATTATTTTTATTAACACAGTGAGAAGACAAGAAGTGTATTACTGCAATCATTTAGAACAAGAAGAGATACCCCCGGTTACAACATCTGTCTTAGAGTAACGAATTAGGAATGGGAAGTTACATCCGACAAATTTGATATCATCACTTAAGACCAGTACCACGTAAGGACGTCCGCCTCTGTGGTGTAGTGGTTAGCGTGATTAGCTGCCACCCCCGGAGGCCCGGGTTCGATTCCCGGCTCTGCCACGAAATTTGAAAAGTGGTATGAGGGCTGGAACGGGGTCCACTCAGCCTCGGGAGGTCAACTGAGTAGAGGTGGGTTCGATTCCCACCTCAGCCATCCTGGAAGTGGTTTTCCGTGGTTTCCCACTTCTCCTCCAGGCGAATGCCGGGATGGTACCTAACATAAGGCCACGGCCGCTTCCTTCCCTCTTCCTTGCCTATCCCTTCCAATCTTCCCATCCCTCCACAAGGCCCCTGTTCAGCATAGCAGGTGAGGCCGCCTGGGCGAGGTACTGGTCATTCTCCCCAGTTGTATCCCGACCAAGAGTCTGAAGCTCCAGGACACTGCCCTTGAGGCGGTAGAGGTGGGATCCCTCGCTGTGTCCGAGGGAAAAGCCGACCCTGGAGGGTAAACAGATGATGATGATGATGACCACGTAAGGACAAGTTTTTAAATTTTATACCAGAAAGAGAAACATATCAAAGTGTAAAACAGCTCCAGAAATATTAAGAATTGATCACCTATAATGAAATAGTTGAACTAATTTCTACGTAAGAGAAAGGTCATAATTTCTATATTATTTGTACGCGTTAGTTAAGTACTGGGGAGGCAGAAATCACGAAGTATCAGAAAATGGTTAACCGAAGGAATAATAGAAAAGATAGAAAAGGAGGAGCCTCAAACTGGACATATCTGAAGGTGAAAGAACACATTACAAAGCACCTAGGGATGGGATTTATCGAGAATCAAACAGAGCCAGAAACAAATACCTAAATGATTAGTTTAAAGAAATAGATTACCTAATCAGGGAAGGGACATGGAAACAGCCTAAAAGGAAGTCAAGACGTTCTTCGGAAGTCGCAAAATGGAGTGCAATGGGATAGAGAACGAGGATGATATGGTACTGTATGAACAAAAGGATGTGCTAGAGAGGTGGATCAACTACTCTGAGGAACTGAATGGTAGAAGGTGGAACAGCAATCAAGTGTGGGAGTTGGAGAACGGGGAGGAGGTGGACGACGAAGAGAGAAGTGATTGCATACTTCGAGATGAATTAGAGATGGCTATGAGATTTTTAAGCAATGGAAAGGCTCCAGGCATTGATTAGTTTCCAGCAGAATTCAGAAAGTTCACTGTTGACGGTCCATGAAGAGTTGTTCAACCTAGTAAAGAATATGTATGAAACAGGACACCTTCCGTCGTAGTACACAAATGTGTTATTGTCCCACTTCTCAAAAATTCGACAGCAAAGAAATGTGATAAGTACAGGACAAAAATCCTTGTGATCCATGAATGCAAACTGTTCTACCACAGCACTTCTGAGAAGGGTTGAAAAGAAGATCGATGGGTACTTAGGGAAAATCGGTATGGATTCAGGAGAGGAAGGGTAACTCGGGAAGCAATTCTAGATCTAATAATGATTCTTGAAATGCGACTGAGGAAAGATCAAGATACGTACATTGCCTTTATTGATCTGGAAAAACCATGTGATAAATTTGACTTGAAGGAGTTGTGTGCGATGTTAAAGGAGGTGGGTGTGAAATAAAAGGACAGGAGAACAACACAGGAGCTGTAATGGAATGAGGTAGCTATGGTGATTTGTGGTATTAGGCAGAAGCCTTAATAAATCAAAGGGTGCACAAAGATGCTCGCTCTCCCCATTTTTATTCAATGCCTACATTCGAAAGGCCATGGATGATGTGAGGGAGAAACTAGGGGAAACGATTGTAAATATCCATGGAGAGAAAGTAACCTGGATGAGATTCGCAGATGACATCGCTGTGCTAGTTGAAAGTGAGCAGGAACAGATAGTAACCCTGGAGGAGTAGGAGACTTCTTTCAAAGTCTTTAGCATGAAAATAAACAACAGAAAGACCAAACTCCTAATAGGATGCAGACACGGCACACATACGCGTGCTGCACGCTGGACTTTAGGTGGCGGGAGAACGTTATCACGGAACCAGGATAACATCAGATGGAATGCCAAAGAGTGAGATTTTAAGACGAATAAACCAGGTTTAGAACGCCTTTAATGAGAGGTGTGACCTCTTCATCTCAAACAGCATAGACAAGCGCCTCAAAATAAAATCTGTTGAAAACCTCCGTATGAAGTGTGCTGTTGTATGCAAACGATTCCTGCAGACTCGGGAAGGATAAAAGGAAAAGCGTAATTAGTCGTTGAAATGCGGTGTTATCGGAGGATATTCAGAATTTGTAGGGTGGAAAAAATGACGCACGAAAGGGTTATGCGGAAGACTGAATAGCTAAAGCCGATCTTGTGGAACCTTATTTACAAGAGAAGGGATGTGTGAAGTGGGCATGTACTAAGGCACGAAAGAATGCAGAAGACAATTTTCTTGGAGGATCTGTGGAAGGAATTCCAGATTTAGATCGCTGTTGTAACAGTACATCGACCAGGTCATGACGGATACCAGTTGTCACTTCTATACAACTGTGAAGAGATTAGACCAAGACAGCGAGCAATGGAGAGATGTTTGCGCAGTCTCAAACCAACCTTAGGATTGATGACAGAAGAAGTTAAGTGATACTGAACTGCTGCATTTGGCTGTATTTTGTTAGCTACGCGGTGTTATTTCTTAAGCGATCATGTACTCGGGGCCAAGATCGGTCCGCTGTGAAATGTTTGGCCGAGTACAGCCGTCACACTGTTCGCTGACCGGTGGAAGCGGAACCGAGTCTAAACCAGTTTATGCAGGCCCCTACTCTGAAAGTCGCATCGTGGATTGGTGTCTCCGCTAGCGAGCATTTCGCTCAACGCCGCATCTTCAGCTGAAAGGGGTCAAACGAGTTTGACAGGTTTAGGGACTTTCGGCTGAGCTGCACATTTTCTGCTGTATAAATGTAGCGTAAATGTAATAATGTTTCTCCGTACAGAATTAGCAATAAGAAATCGATATACCGAGCTCGATAGCTGCAGTCGCTTAAGTGCGGCCAGCAGCCAGTACTCGGAAGATAGTGGGTTCGAACCCCACTGTCGGCAGCCCTGAAGATGGTTTTCCGTGGTTTCCCATTTTCACACAAGGCAAATGCTGGGGCTGTACTTTCATTAAGGCCACGACCGCTTCCTTCCCACTCCTAGGCCTTTCCTCTCCCACCGTCGCCGTAAGACCTATCTGTGTCGGAGCGACGTAAAACAACTTGTAAAAAATAACTCGACATAAGAATAAGCACGTTTAACCATAGCAAATATGGAAACAATAATTGATTAAAGTCGATTAAATTTGATTTGATTAAAATACTTTTATTGTTTTATCAACAGTGCCTGGATCCTATTTCTACTTAGGTTATATATAATCATATATCAATATTTTGCTTTTTTTTATTAGAGCTAATTGTGTTGCTCTATGATATGGAGAGTGCCTCTTTCCCTGTCTCCATTGTACGTGGAAAATTACAGAGAACGTTGTTTCACGGTATTATACTGTAAGTTACAACCTTTTATCGTACACTTACGCTCCTCCACAACAGATACGTGCGAAGGAAAATTTTAAGCCGCTTTTAGTGTTTGGGTAGGATGCGAATATCGCCGAGAGTATGTAACATACGATTATGTTTATTATCTCAATTGACAGATACAAGAGGAGACTACCTGTTGCAAACCAAATTGAAAACCTGAAACGTAGTTTTCATGAAATTACACTTCAAAATGAGGCAAAATTTGTGCTAAATATGTGACGTCACACGCATACTCTGTTACAAGATGGCGCTGTGTTGACTCGTGCGCTCAGTTGGAGGTTAGTTGTCTCTCGTAATATTACTCCTGAACTCTTAAATTATTTCTCTTATTTCTCATACCACATACCCATACTACACGGAGTTATTACGCACATTCCAAGTGTACCTCGTGCTATTGAATAAAATGTATTATCCACATAATATTTGCCTTTTATTTCTAATAAGAAAGTTTGCGAAAGCCTCAAAACCCTACGTTAGTTACAACAGTGAGCGCCTACCGCCAATCATTTTACTCATTTTTTGAGGTTCATTGATTGAGTTTAAATACCTTTCCTTTCCGTTCTACGATAAGAGCTTTCTTTGCGATAGTTTTCTTTCTTGCAATATCACATGTGCCACACAAACATGACCCCGTTTAAGATATCACGGAACACTGTGAAGACACGCCTAAACAAAAAGCAGAACGTGAACATCATGTTAGACCAACAAATTGATTGTAAAGGAGCTTCAATGTTCTGTTTCAACTATGAAATAAATTATTTACCCTGCTATGTGCAGGCTGCGAACAGCAATGTATAGCGCCCGTCGTAAACGTTATTCTTGTTCTTGCGAAATGTTTGGGAGAGAGAGAGAGTACACTGATTTGTTTAAAGGAAGAAATCTGCTATTTTTTTTTTTGCTATTTGCTTTACGTCGCACCGACACGGATAGGTCTTATGGCGACGATGGGTCACGGAAGGGCTGGGAGTGGGAAGGAAGCGGCCATGGCCTTAATTAAGGTACAGCCCCAGCATTTGCCTGGTGTGAAAATGGGAAACCACGGAAAACCATCTTCAGGGCTGCCGACAGTGGGGTTCGAACCTTCTATCTCCCGAATACTGGATACTGGCCGCACTTAAGCGACTGCAGCTATCAAGCTCGGTAAAATCGGTAAAAGTATTATGAAATTAAAGCTTATATTACTGTATTTAGACAGTTGAAGGAGATATTGTCATTCTTACAAGCTATGTTAGCCTCAATCGTTTCAGTAAGAACCTTGATGTGTTTGGCGATGGCATATTTTCATACGCTCGTAACCATTTCGTTCTTTTTCATGTTATAATTAAGGCCCGGAGGTTCGTGCCCTAAAGGTATCAAATATACATGCAAATAAACTTTTAAAACGTCAAAATATGCCCGTAAGAATGCACTGTTAAACTGGAAGAATTAATGTCCCTTAGGAGTAGAAAAGACTATTTAGTGATAAATTAATAAACTCACGTTATTCCTTAGAGTTTGAAGCGGAAGTGGTCGCGTTGCTTAATTACACTGATGAATACAGTTCACAACAATTACTTTACACAATTTTCCAACTGAAAAGCTTCGTCTGTTGTTCCAAAAAGCACCTTGTGCTCTTCTCTCTGCGTCACAGGAAGTTACTGGGATGTCAACTGCTACACGGAGAGAGGCGAGCCTCTTGGCGCGACAGAAGGTTCTCCTTCAAGAATATCTCGAATATCGCAGTTCTGCTTAAAACCAGGATTTTTGTAAATATTACGTTGTTCACTTTTCCTTTTTGTATTACACTATGAGAAACACAACTTAGATTGCATATTGCATATTGTTTCTTCCGAGACAGTTAGTAACTCATTTAAGTGGAATTTCAGTGACTTTATGGTTGTTGTATATTTGTAAAAATGATCTTTTTTTCTTTCTGAGCTGTTTCATCGTGTTAGAAATGCAGTGCTAAAGGTTATTTTGTGTACTGATAGACTGAAATGAACTGCGTAAACTTTGGCATAAAACACGAGAGCATTTATAGAAGTGAGTGTGTGGCTGAGAGGTTGTAGTGTAATTGTGTGGAAATAATATTGATACATTTCTTCTATTACGCCATCAACGGAATGTGTTCACATTCCGTTTCCGGAAGAGAAATTCAGTCCCAATCATTCATTTTATAATCACTGTTTGTAATGAGGTGTTTTATAGCTGGTAAATTGTGATGACCGTTTTATCATTACGAGCAATATATGTTGGTTTACCATAATGTGACCGGGATTGCTTTATTCAATCAGGAATTAATAGAACCCATTTACACTTTATTTACTTCGAAGTAGTGCCCTTATATTCAAATAGAGTCCTCTAATGTAAGTTTGGAGGAATATCTGGAAAACATTCTGGAAGCGTTCATAATCTGTTTGCTTTTAACACCGACTTCTTGGACGCGTCTTGCAGAGAGTAAACTGAAATTAAAGAGGATTGAAATGGAACGGAACTATAAAATATACGAAGACATAAAGGTTAACAGTGATAGTTACACTCCTAAAGTGACGGACTCACATTACTCGCTTTGGTTTCCAGGGTTCAGTTAAGTTTACCCCCGCTGCATAGTTGCACAGGAGAACCACCATATGACATTAACCAAAGATAGAAAGAGGCATGTATATGTTCTAACACTCGTAGACAAAAGGTATAAATAAGTAATATTATGCGCAGTGAAAGACAACGATGAAATACACTGACTGACAGAGCAAATGCAACACCAAGGAGGAGTGGTTCGAAAGGGATGAAAGTTGGGGAAAAAACAGAGTCGGCACGGAAGAATAATTGATGTTTATTTCAAACCGATATGCAGGTTACACAATGCGCACGGCATCGACTCAGTAGGATGTAGGACCACCGCGAGCGGCGATGCACGCAGAAACACGTCGAGGTACAGAGTCAATAAGAGTGCGGATGGTGTCCTGAGGGATGGTTCTCCATTCTCTGTCAACCATTTGCCACAGTTGGTCGTCCGTACGAGGCTGGGGCAGAGTTTGCAAACGGCGTCCAATGAGATCCCACACGTGTTCGATTGGTGAGAGATCCGGAGAGTACGCTGGCCACGGAAGCATCTGTACACCTCGTAGAGCCTGTTGGGAGATGCGAGCAGTGTGTGGGCGGGCATCATCCTGCTGAAACAGAGCATTGGGCAGCCCCTGAAGGTACGGGAGTGCCACCGGCCGCAGGACATGCTGCACGTAGCGGTGGGCATTCAACGTGCCTTGAATACGCACTAGAGGTGACGTGGAATCATACGCAATAGCGCCCCAAACCATGATGCCGCGTTGTCTAGCGGTAGGGCGCTCCACAGTTACTGCCGGATTTGACCTTTCTCCACGCCGACGCCACACTCGTCTGCGGTGACTATCACTGACAGAACAGAAGCGTGACGCATCGGAGAACACGACGTTCCGCCATTCCCTCATCCAAGTCGCTCTAGCCCGGCACCATGCCAGGCGTGCACGTCTATGCTGTGGAGTCAATGGTAGTCTTCTGAGCGGACGACGGGAGTGCAGGCCTCCTTCAACCAATCGACGGGAAATTGTTCTGGTCGATATTGGAACAGCCAGGGTGTCTTGCACATGCTGAAGAATGGCGGTTGACGTGGCGTGCGGGGCTGCCAGCGCTTGGCGGCGGATGCGCCGATCCTCGCGTGCTGACGTCACTCGGGCTGCGCCTGGACCCCTCGCACGTGCCACATGTCCCTGCGCCAACCATCTTCGCCACAGGCGCTGCACCGTGGACACATCCCTATGGGTATCGGCTGCGATTTGACGAAGCGACCAACCTGCCCTTCTCAGCCCGATCACCATACCCCTCGTAAAGGCGTCTGTCTGCTGGAAATGCCTCCGTTGACGGCGGCCTGGCATTCTTAGCTATACACGTGTCCTGTGGCACACGACAACACGTTCTACAATGACTGTCGGCTGAGAAATCACGGTACGAAGTGGGCCATTCGCCAACGCCGTGTCCCATTTATCGTTCGCTACGTGCGCAGCACAGCGGCGCATTTCACATCATGAGCATACCTCAGTGACGTCAGTCTACCCTGCAATTGGCATAAAGTTCTGACCACTCCTTCTTGGTGTTGCATTTGCTCTGTCAGTCAGTGTATATTAATAAATCTAATAATGGGCTACAAAAGCAATGCTTATTTTCCTATAGGTTTTCTATTCTTGAAAAACAAAACCGTGAATATGTATTGCAAAATGTGGGCAACTCTTAAGGATCTGTGTTTAAAAAAACGGACCTTAAGCTACCTATATCGATTTTTTTGTGATTTTGAGAAAGTAAGTGGAATTACACAGAATATCCACAGTGTCGGATGACATGTTGAACGTTTCACCTGGGACAGTGTTGGATTAAACATATTCAAAGAAACAATACACTAACGAGTGAATATATCAGAGGTAATTACAAAGCTGGCGACTGGTTGAATAAGACAGTCTCCCTTCATTGCTAGCTAGTGAAGTTCCGGCTGCTTACGTAGCTATTATATGTAATGGACCACTTTTGATTGAAGCCATGATCTCCGTCGAATATACTTACGCTGTATAGTATATATTTCTTCCCACTGGTTTTATCCGGGAGATAGTGTCTTCGAACCCCACTGTCGGCAGCCCTGAAGATGATTTTCTGTGGTTTCCCATTTTCACACCAGGCAAATGCTGGGGCTATACCTCAATTAAAGCCACGGCCGCTTCCTTCCCACTCCTGGGCCTTTCGTATCCCATCATCACCATAAGACCTATCTGTGTCGGGGCGACGTAAAGCGAATTATAAGAAAAAGAAATAAGTTTCCCATTAGCGTTATGGGGTTTCGAACCATTGGGATTCCAGCTTAGAACTACCAGTGGAATTGTGTCTTAGCTTTAACAGCACAATGCCCAATTTGATTAACCACACCTACATGTACATCATTTACTCGATGCGCTGTTCCAAAAAAGTAGTAGATACTATGCTAAAAGTGAATTCCATTAAGAAATTTGCATTCAGTATTCAATCTAAAACATGCAGAATTGCTACTTCTGTCTCTCATGTTTCATATATAGATTTCAGAAGTGAAAAATGGACAGACTACAATACTTTGCAAATGTAAAACTTGAGGCACAGATTCCTAATTGTACTGCACAGGGACTGTCGGACATGTGTAAAACACATATACGAATATACTAGGATTTCATTTTGATTTTGCTAGCGTTCTTTATGTTTCGTGACTGTACCTTCAAGTCTGGAGAAAGGAGTTAACGGAGGGATGGAAACAAACACGTTAGCATGTGCACTTCAGGTTCTCCCCTGCCGCGTAAGTTAGTGTTCATCTTATGTGCGCTTAAACGTTTCACCTTCATTGAAACAACGCTTCGCTGATCCACTCGTTATAGTTTGTAGACCTCAATGGCGTTGTAAATTAGTCGCTGTCCACCAATTTTTATTTCGTTGGCCTCCGGTAGGTTAAAAAAACTCCTGTATAACCAAATTTTTGCACCAAGTCTATTGCCCTAGAAGAGACGTTAAGCAAATGATATTATTATTATTATTATTATTATTATTATTATTATTATTATTATTATTATTATTATTATTATTATTATTATTATTATTGTTGTTATTGTCGTAATCATCATCATTACACTACTGGAAATGGAAAGTTTTACACCATGAATACCTCAACATAATGAAGCGAAATTTATTGTATGTGATTCTTATGCCAAGTAGCTGATATGATTACAATTACATTTTCATGCAAGCATATTTACTGTAACACTACGGTGTTCGCACAAGCTAAAATGGTATAAATAAATTCCGCTGCTGCTGATGATGATAATGCTAATGATAATGATTATGATGATGATGCTGATGATGATGATGTGATGGCGATGATGATGATGATGATGATGATGATGATGATGATGATGATGATGATGATGATGATGATGATGATGATGATGATGTTTGTAGTATTACTGCGATGTTTCAAGTAGGCTGAAGATTATAGCATCCCCTGACGACGTGCAGAGCCAAATTATAGCCACCTCTCTGATTTTCAGAAGGGTCGCAAACAAACTGATAGCCCGGAGCGTTGGTTATATTGCAATGACTGCAGAAAGAAAGGTGAGGAGATGGACACGGGAGAATACCGCAGCAAGAAGACCAGGCACAAGTCCTTCCAGATAGACCACAACAAGTTGAGGTCGTAGGATTGTGCGAATGGTTGTAGCGAAGAGGCCAATGACAATAGCTGAAATGTGAGCAGCAATTGCTGGCACAGTATCACCGAAGCCATGGGAAACAGATCGCTTGAAGCTGGGCTGAGATCACGATTTCCCATGCGGTGTGTACCTTTTGCGCCACACTACAAATGTGACGTACCCACTTGGCCTACAGATGAATGACAAAATTATAACGTGGCGGGTCACTTTAATATTAAAATAAATAAATGATATGTCATTGTTTCTCCATAAACAGTATCCCAAGGGCGCCAGTCTTCAAGCTTATGGCTTGAAAACAAAAGTAGATAATTCATAATAATAATAATAATAATAATAATAATAATAATAATAATAATAATAATAATAATAATAATAATAATAATAATGCGTAATGAGACTCAAAAAACTCCCAGGGGTGAGGTGAACGGAACACAAATCATTAAGTACACTAACTTGGAATTTAAGGATCATTAATAATCATTTCATAAAATACAAATTAGAACAGCTATTTATTAAGATGAAAAACGTGACGTAACGGCGTTTTAACGACATCTGAACTTACGGAAGCAAAAGAAAAATTGAATGAAAT
Organism: Anabrus simplex; assembly: GCF_040414725.1. NCBI lineage: Eukaryota > Metazoa > Arthropoda > Insecta > Orthoptera > Tettigoniidae > Anabrus > Anabrus simplex. Next base: position 1,066,410,686 of record NC_090266.1, on the reverse strand, counting down.
TAATTTTAAAATGAACTGTTGCGCGAAGACTTGCAGTAACTTATGCCATAAACTCACCATATGTAGACTCTGTTGTCTTGAAGCTGATGATATGTGGATCTCGTACCGGCTGCCTTCTCTGTTGTTGGATTCCAGTCCTACTTCTACATTTCCTGTCCTTAACACTTCCTACAGTACTCCTTACATAAAGTCGTAATGAGTCCTAATTTTAAGTGCAAAACCACCATGGGTTATGTTCATGGAGAGAATACATTCGTATTCTTCCGTATTACGGAACAGTGGCGTAGCTAAATTCATAATAAGAGCTCTCCTGCCCTATACTAGTCAAAAGCGGTCTCCCGTTGACTACGTCTCGTCATTCAGATAACAAGTCCCAATGAGAGTAACTTTTGAGTAGAATATACTCAGATGCGAAGTGAACTAAGTTAAAATCTTCTCCGATGTGTAGACGTAGAATCGTAGTAAGAGTATGAATAAGAATATAAATGAGAAAGTCCGAATGTCTTCTCCAGCTCTTGTCGGTGGTATATATCGGTTCAAAAGTCTCCTTCCATCATCCATATCACATGGTCCAGTAAGATTAGAGGTCTCATCCCTTCTCCGATGTATAGCTGTGCATCCATCACGTTGCTTCATTACGTTCATTCACATAGGCTGAACTTTCCCGCTGAAATAAAGCGTCCCGAAGCTGAGTTTGAAAAGTGGGTGTTAATAATGTATCAACTGTCTCTTCATGAGGTGGAGAGGGTAATATCTTTCGTAACCTCGATGACGTACTTTTCCTGGAACTGGGCTGAAATTAGCCTGCTGACTCTGGTCACCTCACAACGGCTATTGGAAAATTTACTGCAAGTTATTAATATGCATGATGTTGAAATACTTTACCCAATAATTTGTTCGTTCAGAATACGTTATAGCCGCGATACAAAGAAATGAAATGATGATTGAAATGGATGATAAAAACCCTATATATATATATTAAAAATGACCTATCAGTGATTAAATATATACATCTTATCAATTAAATATATAGTTCAATAATTAAAAACATTCAGTGATGTCCCAAATATCACACAAACAGCAGAAATTATCATGGTGTAGAACTAAAGAAGACTGGGCTGATATGTGGCATTTTGTGGTGTTTAGTTTTCCTTTTTTTTTTTTTTTTGCTATTTGCTTTACGTCGCACCGACACAGATAGGTCTTATGGCGACGATGGGATAGGAAAGGCCTAGGAGTTGGAAGGAAGCGGCCGTGGCTTTAATTAAGGTACAGCCCGGGCATTTGCCTGATGTTAAAATGGGAAACCACGGAAAACCATCTTCAAACCATCTTCAGGGCTGCCGACAGTGGGATTCGAACCCACTATCTCCTGGATGCAAGCTCACAGCCGCACGCCTATAACCCCACGGCCAACTCGCCCAGTGTGATGTTTTGTAATGAGTCTCAATTCTGTCTTGGGTTATCAGATTGACGACAGAATTTCCGTAGAAACACCTATTCGAGGGCGAATTCATCTCTGATTGTTGAGAGGTATAATTATCTAACCCCTGGAATTACTGTGTGGTAAGCTATTGCATTCGACACCAGGACTGGTTTCTTTTGCTGTTCTGAGATATGATGATGACGTAAGAGCACACACTGTAAATCAGAACAGAGAAGCCTTACTGTAAATGATATACAAATCCCAGACTGGCCTGCTTGTTTCCCTGACTTGTCTCCCATAGAGCATGACTGGAACGTCACAGAAAGGCATTTGTTTCATACCAGCCCTCCCGCCACAGATCTTCAAGAACTGACACAACATGTGCTTCAGACATGGAGGGAATTTTTCTAAGATAACATTGTAAGAATTCTTAATTCAATGCCATTACGAGTACGAGAGTGTATTCGTGCTCGATGTGGTCACAACTTTTAATCTTTTTTTTTTCTTTACGTCTTTACGTCTTTACGTCTTATGGCGACGATGGGATGGGAAAGGCCTAGGAGTTAGAAGGAAGCGGCCGTGGCCTTAATTATGGTACAGCCCCGGCATTTGCCTGGTGTGAAAATGGGAAACCACGGAAAACCATCTTCAAGGCTGCCGACAGTGGGACTCGAACCCACTATCTCCCGATTACTGGATACTGGCCGCACATAAGCGACTGCAGCTATCGAGCTCGGTTTAATAAAATTAGTCGTTAACTTGGATGGATCAGTTCCGAAACGAGGGACTTTCAGTCGTTTAATACGTGTTACTTTAATACATTCTATTTTCGCTAGTGTATTAGTAAATGCAGGCAAGCTGAGAGTTTAACGTGACTGTTCATATTTTGAAAATGGTCATGGGACCTCTAGTTTTATGTTGGATTAGAATTCACTCGGTTATCATGCACCAGGCAATATTCTTATTCTTCTGTTGTTACTATTATTACTGCATTATTATTATTATTATTATTATTATTATTATTATTATTATTATTATTATTATTATTATTATTATTATTATTATTATTATTATTATTTTGCTAGTTGCTTTACATCGCACCGACACGGATAGGTCTTATGGCGACGATGGAACAGGAAATGGCTAGGAGTGGGAAGCAAGCGGCCGTGGCCTTAATTAAGGTACAGCCCCAGCATATTCCTGGTGTGAAAATGGGAAACCACGGAAAACCATTTTCAGGGCTGCCGACAGTGGGGTTCGAACCTACTATCTCCCGAATACTGGATACTGGCCGCACTTAAGCGACTGCAGCTATCGAGCTCGGTTATATTATTATTATTATTATTGTTATTATTATTATTATTATTATTATTATTATTATTATTATTATTATTATTATTATTATTATTATTATTATTATTATTATTATTATTATTATTATTATTATTATTATTTACGCTTTACAATATAGAAAAATCTTGCACTGAAACCTTCAAGTCTTCTCAAGCAATAAGCCGATGAAATTTTTTAAACTGAAAACAACCAAATGTGCATCCCCCATAATTTGATATAGTCATTATCGCTTAATCCTTCACTCATGCCATTGTTATAGACATCTGCAGAATTATATTTTGGAATAATATCTTAGTGTAATAATGTGTTCTTTACATGTATGGTATAATATAATATTTATATTGAAATGTTATGTACGGCAGACTGGAAAGCCTTTACTTTTACATTTAAACTGAGTCGAAACTGAAAAGTATGGCTTCCTTCTTAAATAATAACGATGCCATAACGTCAACAAGAACACCTCCCCTCGTGTACAACGCTTGAAACCCCATCCGGTAAGTCGTAGAAAGACGCATTTGCTTCTAGCATGAACCTGCAGTATTCGTCTTTAGAGTAGGCTGTCCCGCTAAACAGGTAAAGCAGGGAGGTTGCCGACAGATCGGGAGTTTGGATTCAGAATCTTCTTCTCTGAAGCAACTTACTTACGTACTTACTTACTTACGTACTTACTTACTTACTTACCTACTTACTTACTTACTTACTTACTTACTTACTTACTTACTTACTTACTTACTTACTTATATGCAGTGTTCGTGAGATAAGTACAATTAACCTTACGTTTGCACACTCGAAAGCCCTAAGTCGTGCATCACTAAACACTACCTGAGCTACAAATGTCAAATTTACTGGGTGAGTTGGCCGTGTGGTTAGGGTCGCGCAGCTGTGAGCTTGCACCCGGGAGATGGCGGGTTCGTGCCCCACTGTCGGCAGCCCTGAAGATATTTTCCGTGGTTTCCCATTTTCACACCAGGCATATGCTGGGCATGTACCTTAATTAAGGCCACGGCCCCTTCCTTCCCACTCCTAGCCCTTTTGTATCCCATCGTCGCCGTAAGACCTACCTGTATCGGTGTGACGTAAAGCAAATATACATATATATATATATATATATATATATGTATATATATATATATATATATATCTCAAATTTTCAACTCATTTTTTTAATGTTTGAAATGCGACATTTTTGACGTCATATGTATTCATGACCCTACCAATAACAAGCAGAGAATGTATTTGTACTTATCTCCAAACACGCTGTATATCTGAAGGGCGTGGGACTGGGAGTTAATCATTAGATCAATAGCGCTAACATATTTTTGTTCCCTGGGAAGTTCATGTAACCATTAGCCCCGTTCATTACCTCCACCCTGTCACTTTGAACAATGAGTAAGGTAAATCTGAGAATAATTGATTATGTAATGGGATATAGTTTTTGGTTGAATTATTAGAATCATGAATACTCTCTTGTGTATTAGTCCGTAAAAATACCGGGAGCTGTTCCAGTTTTCGTGCGGAAACCGTCAATAATGTCTTAACGTTTTTCAATCTGAACGAAAATTTTAAAGTGAAATATATGGATAGAGCCAGCTAGAATTATTATTATTAATAATAATGTTATTCATTTTACGTCCCACTAACTACTTCTACGGTTTTCGGAGACGCCGAGATGCCGGAATTTTGCCCCGCAGGAGCTTTTTTCACGTGCCAGTAAATCTACCAACACGAGGTTGACGTATTTGAGCACCTTCAAGTACCACCGGACTGAACGAGGATCGAAACTGCCAAGTTGGGCTCAGAAGGCCAGCGCGTAAGTCGATTGAGTCATTCAGCTCGGCAGAATTATTATTAATAATATTAAAAAAGAAATTATTAGAGGTGGAACAAGAATAATGATTTTCGATTAATAAATTCAATTTCAAGAAATTCCAGAGAGCCCTCTCTTGCATTTTCGTGCAGAAAATTAGATGTTTCAGCAACAAGATGAGATTGATGAAAGGGGGGCGTGGCTATCTGACATTAAACGCTCAACCAGCACATCAGTCAATATACCTTGAAAGCTGGCACCTACATTAAATATTCTGGTATTTTCGAAATTTTGTAGGCACTTCGGTTTAAGGCAGTTGCTTCCATTTCCACCACAGAATAAACACAGTTAATGTCACTAGTAATTCTGCTTACATTATCACTCTGCAGTAGTTTCATTTATGGTATCCTACAGCATACATTCAGTTTCCTAGTCCATGGTATAATGTTAATAATTATTTTTTCTAAAGTACATATCTAAGAACTAAAGCAACCATGAAGAAAGATTGCGTTTCTTCTAACAATGGAGTGAGCAACGATTGAAACCCTTTGTTGGCGCATTGTTCACTTTTAACGGTTATGATTTCTGTTCTAATAAAGTTAGAGACAATATTCTCCTTTCGTTTTACTCACAGATTCCAATTCAGGGCATCATATAAGGGAAATACAAATTTAATTGTATGAGCTATGAAAATTACTATTCATCCTCCGTTTATCTAAGAGAAGTTTGCATGTAAGGAATACAAAATATTTTATACACTTTTTCAGGAAAAATCTTCTCTTATTGTTAGATAATGCTTTGGCCAATGTAGTAACATACAATGCAACAAAAGAAGCATGGTAATATGTTGAAATGCAGCTAAGTTATCACTGTCCATAATTCTTGATATATACAATACTAGCAAGATACACGTGCTTCGTTACGGTATTATAATGAAATCTATAAATGAATGCTTAACGTTTTATATAGAACTCGCCAATATTCCTGATCTGACTCGTTTTCTGAGAGATTACGGCAAAGTTCCTGTCATTTTTTAATCTTTCTTTCCAGCAATCGATTTCGTACTTCCCGGGCTAAGTCCAGGTATTCCATTCGGTCAGTTGGATCCCTAAATCATTGCCATCTTTTCCTATAAGCATTTTTAATATGGATCAAATCCTTGAGGAGATCGGGCGTGGTGTCGTCTTGGGTGCCTTGGCGGTACTGAACCCGTAGCCGGACTGCAATCGTAGTCATTACCCGGTCAGGACCCGTTTCCAGCGCGGTCCGCACATTTTGACGACGGTCCAGAACATTATTATTATTAGGGTGGGTGATATTAGTTGAATTATTATTATTATTATTATTATTATTATTATTATTATTATTATTATTATTATTATTATTGATTTTCTGGACCCCACAGCAAGATGCAAGACCGCTACTTGGCAGTAAATTACATCTGCTGCCATTGTCATTGCGTAGGCAAGTGCGCGGGATTTCTGGCGATACGAATGATATACTTCCGTGCATTATTGACCTTATTATAGAGGTGAGCAATTGCACGGTCAAGTCATTCCTATCGTTCATTTCAAATATGTTTACATTTTTATTTATATGCCACAAGAATCTACTTAAATCTAAGTTCTACAAAGGAAAATATGGTTCTTGAAAACGAACCTAGGAAAGATTAAGATTGATCTGTTTATGATCAGAATAAGTACATTATAAACAGTAAAACCATTTGGTCTCAAATCTTTTTTCGCCCCACAGCCGTTAAGTTCATTTACTCCCTCACCCACCCACCCACCCACCCACCCACCCACCCACCCCCACCCCCAACAAATGAAAGCGTGTTCCTTTATGTTTAAAGGAGATTCCAAATACCAATGTTCACGTCTGTTATCTTCAGTTCTGAGATATAAGTATCCCCATAAAACTAATTCACATTTTTCACTTCCTTTCACACTCCCCCCCCCCCCCCCGTCTTAAGTGAATTTTCCGACAAAGAATGCCTGTTTCTTTAATAGTAAAAGATCCTTCTTCTAAATACCAATTATCACGACTCTTCAGTTTTCATCTTCAGTTTTTGAGACATGTGTCCTGATAAAATGAATTCAACTCCCTTTCTCCCCCGCCCCCCAAGATGATTCCCCCCAAAACGCGTTTTTCCTTGTTTTTTAAAGAAGATCAAAATGCCAATTTTCTCCTCTGTAACAACTATAGTTTTTATTAGATGTAATTACCCTCATACAATTAATTCAATTAATTTTTCAATTCTTCACCTTCCCCCCCCCTTTCATTGGATTTTCCGGGAATACGTGTTTCTTTACTTTTTAAAGCAGATTCCAAATACCAATTTACACGTGTGAAAAATCTTTCGTTTTTCAGATAATAGTATCTTCATACAAATAATTCAACCAATTTTTAATTCCCTCGCCCCCCTTTTTAAGTGGATTTCAGAAAGCAAAAAATACGTATTTATTTATTTTTAAACGAGATTCCAGACACCAAATTTCACGTCTGTAACATCTTCAGTTTTTGAGATATCAGTATGCTAATTAAAAGATTCAACCCCATTTTCATTCACTTTTACCCACCACCCAAGTGGTTCTTCAGAAAACAAAAAAATGCATGTCTCTTTATTTTCAATAGAGATAACAAATACTATTTTTCACTTCGGTAACATGTTAAGTTTTTGAGATATACTGTAGAAATGCTCTTTTTAAAATTTCGTCCCCTTTTTAGTTCCCCTTAATTGGAGTTCCCCAAAACAAATCACCTACGTTTCTTTACTTTTACAGGAGATTCCAAATACCATATTTTACGTCTGTAACATTTTACTATTCTGAGATATACTGTAGATATGGTCTTTCTAAAAATTCAACCCAACATGTCACTCCTGTTTAACCCCCATTAATTGGATTTTCCAAAAACAAAAAAGATACATTTCACTTAATTTTTAAAGGAGATCCCAAATACCAATTTTCAGGTCTGTAACATCTTCAGTTTCTGAGATATAAGTAACCTCATTAAAGGCATTCAACCCACTTTTCACCCTTTTTCACCCTCCCGATGGGATTTTCCGAAAAATACGTGTTTCTTTATTGTAAAAGGAGATTCTAAATACCAGTGTTTACATTTGTCAACTTTAAAAGTTTTGAGTTATAGATACACTCATTGTAAAAATTCATCCCCTTTTCACCCCTCATTAATTATATTTTCCTAAAACAAAGAAATAGGTGTTTCTTTAATTTTAAAGGAGAACCAAAAAAAAAATTTTCAGGTCTGTAATTTCTTCATTTGCTGAGATATAAATATCCTCATTAAAGGCATTCAACCTTTTTTCACCCCTTCTCACCCCTCCTATTGGGATTTTCTGAAAACAAAAAATACGTGTTTCTTTATTTTTAAAGGAGATTCTCAATACCAATTTTCACACCTGTAAACTTTTAAAGTTTTGAGATATAGATACACTCATTTTAAAAATTCACCCCCCTTTTTTCACCCTCTCATTATTTGTATTTTCCAAAAACAAAAAAGAGTGTTTCTTTATTTTTGAAGTAGATCCCAAATACCAATTTTCCGGTCCGTAATATCTTCAGTTTCTGAGATATAAGTATCCTCATTAAAGGCATTCAACCCGTTTTTCACCTTTTTTCACCCCTCCTCTTGGGATTTTCTGAAAACAAATAAATACGTGTTTCCTAATTTTTAAAGGAGATTCTAAATACCAATTTTTACACGTGTAAACTTTAAACCTCTTCAGATATAGATACTCTCATTTTGAAATTTCATCCCCCTTTTTACTCCCTTAGCGACGGAATATCCAAAAATCCTCCCTTAGCGAGCACCTACATTGTACTATAAATGTAACCTCAAAATTTCATTTCTTTATGTCCAGTAGTTTTGGCTGGGCGGTGATGAATCAGTCAGTCAGTCAGTCAGTCAGTCTGTACATGTTATTTTATATATATATATATATATATATATATATATATATATATATAGATAGATAGATAGATAGATAGATAGATAATTTCCAGAATATGCAAAGGAAAATACTCACTTAATTTCACCTCAGTAGCTTACTGCATTTTATGTTGTTCATTTTCCTCCAATACGTTTATATTTTTCTTTTTTCTACTTTTCTACTTTCTCCCAAGAAACGAGCAGAAATTGAACCGCAGTTCTTTCAAACTCCGGGAATGAGGTTCGGGCGAATTCCTTTCTTTTTAAAAATAATACTTACAATTCTACGTGACTAATTATCTAAGGCAGCGTGCAGTGACTTCAATGGTTGTTCTCTTAAAACAATAATCATCATCATTATCAGTCACAGGCCACAGGATTTTACGTAACGTCCAAAACGCCAGGTCGTGACTTTCCATTTCGAAAAATGTATTTCTATTGACCGGTATTCAAAACACCGAATTTCTTTTCGAAAAGCTCATGATGGAGGACATTAACCTCACGTTCTATTATAAAATAGAGAACCAATACGCAAGCAGTCTCAAAACTTAAAAGTGGGTTGCCAGTGTTTAGGAATCGGGATTAAAGCCTATTGTCATCTCTAAGTGTTTCTGGACAACCTTGTACAATAACTGTAAAAATATAAATAAATTATTCCCAACCTTGCTGTTATCTAAGAGTTCTTATTCCATTGTACGGATAGCGTAAGTACCAATTTTGTGGTGTTAAAATATTGTTTTGAAGAACTTCTTTGGGATGCCACACAATGATGAGCTGGCAAATCTTACAATACTTACACTTCCCTGGATGCATTAATAAAAATCCCCAAAACTGTTTAATTCTGCATTCTTTAGAGTTATAATAATACTAACTATCCAACATCAACGATGCTTTTTTTTTGGCAATTGATACTTTGGTTCGTATATTGGACAGTGGACTCAGCGGTCTTACACGAAATGGATAAAATTCCACACTCCAGTATAAGTAGATGATGTGACATTATTACGAACCATTGAAGAATGGTCCTTAGGAGCTATGGCTTTCTTCGATATGGATTTCCAAACTTCAGTACACAGACAAAACTTTCGAGGTCTTCGTTAATGAACATTTCTTCTACTTCTGCCTTAAACTATTCAAATAAGTTGTGAATAAAAATGATTTATAACTGGCAGCCAACCACCTACGAGTGAATCACTGAAACTATTCCTACGGCAAAAGAGCTGGAATACATGAATACATTACAAATGACATATTACAAACATGAGGTGATTAAACATTACATCGCAACATCGCAATGCCGAAATGATAAAAAGATGGATTCCAAATGCAGTCAGCACCATAACTCCCAATACAGTAAGCAATTAATACAGATATTGACTAAAATATTTTACCGTTAAACAAGAGAAAATAATTTGGAAGAGAGTTGGTGATGGTATTTAAGCTGGCCTGCTATCACTTGCCACGCACATTATTTAGCTCGATGTAGGTTTCACATATCTATTGCTGTGAACTAGGTTGACAATGTACTGATTGAGGTGAAAAGGTCACGAGTATATTACAGCTCGTGGGTGGTATATAGCTAGAAAGAATTATGCGATATGAATGACGCATTCAACACCAAGAAAACTGGAGATGAGAGAGACACATGGAAGGACTCAGCAATAACATGTTAGACAGCTAACCAACACGTCACAGGGATTACGCCGCAGCTCCTCGGGAATCAAACACACTCTCTCTCTCTCTCTCTCTCTCTCTCTCTCTCTCTCTCTAAATCTCAATCTCCCTCATATTTTACACCTCGTCACTGCTTTGAACATTTACCTCATATTATGAATCTTGATATCTCCGTGACGCAGGAAATGCTCTCACATTCCGCTTCTCAGATATGAATGAATGCGCATCGTGGATTACTGAATAATTGTCAGTGGATATTCTCCAGATTATAGAAATATATTTTAGATATGTTGTCATGGAAATCCTGTCGTTTTCTGTCAGATACATCCAAAGACAAACAATAAAAAGTCAAAGAGCACTGTGTCCTTCTCGTGCGCTGGCGTCGAAGCAGAACTGGTTGACCTACTCGTCCAGAGAGCAGCTAATTCGGGGTTGAATCGCTAAAGCGCTCATATTTTCAGTTATTTTTATCTTAGAATCACGATATTTTTATGAGAATATATCTTCTAAAGCTATGTCTAGGGTTTTAAAAACTTGATGGACTATGGCATTAGTCGTCACCGGGACTTTGGGTATGGTCGTGTTGTTTTAGAATAGTCCAGTCATTGCCCTTAGATATATCTAAACACAACTAAATCATAATTAAAGAATATTAATTATTAGGGCCCGGATGTTTATGCAGTAATAGGTTAGAATGCAAACTCACTGAAGAGAGTAATAAGTAGAGTCTACCCGCACGACGGTAATGCTATGAGGTTTGCATAAACATCAGGGTTTCAGCCCATTAGAACCCCTAGAATTTATGTTACTCCCATTACACTACGTTAGAGCGGGCTAGTCGACATTTCCTACTAAGTAATATTGTTACTAAATAATTTTGTTAGTAGGAAATGTCTTCTAGCCCGCTCTAACCTAATGTAGTGGGAGTAACATAAATTCTAGGGGTTCTAATGGGTCGAAACCCTAATATTTATGCAAACCTCATAGCATTACCGTCGTGTGGGTAGACTCTACTTATTACTCGCTTCAGTAAGTTTGGATTCTAACCTATTACTGCATAAACATCCGGGCCCTATTAATTATGTTACTAGTTTTACGTGGATAATTGGAAAAGAAGAAAAAATGAGGTTAATTTCTTTTGAACAATTGTGTTATAGAAGAATGCTAAAGATCAGCTGGACAGAAAATATAACGAATGCTGAAGTGTTTAAAAAGGTGGAGGAAAATTATACCTTATGCAAAAGTATAAAGTGGAGGAGGACTAGACTGATAGGACATCTTTTGTGACACGATAGCCTGTTGAAAACGGTACTGGAGGGAATGGTTGAAGGCAAAAGATGTCGAAGAAGACCACGCCTACAAGATGTACAACAAATCATGTCTGGTGTAGAATGCAGAAGCTATGAAGAGATGAAGAGGAAAGCTATGAATAGAGCTGACTGGAGAAGTGCCACAAACCAGTCCATGGATTGAACACTCAAGAAGAAAAAGACTAGTTTTACGCCCCCTCAACTACTTTCTCTGTTTTCGAAGACACCAAAGTGCCGGAGTTTTATCGCAGAAGTTACTTTACATGCCTATAAATCTACCGACACGAGGCAGATTTATTTGAGCACCTGCTAATACCGTTGGATTGACCTGGGATCAAACCACCAACTTGATCTCAGAAGGCCAGTTCTACCGCACGAGCTACTGAACCTAGCCAACATTGCGTTGGCTGTCCTAGTGGAACTGGTTAACTCTCTCGTCCGGAGAGCAGGGAACTGAAATGGGAATCCAGAAGGTGGTAATTTTAAATCTTTCGTCTTAGAAAACTGGTTTGAGTCAGCCTTCACAGAAAAGAAACAATAAATACAAATTATTTTACCTTTCACATTTTGTGTGTATATTTCTTTCTTCTTCTGGATGATTCAACACCACATAGATTGCCGTCATGCAGACCACCGGTATTTTCATTACAGGAATAACCCATAGGATATTCCTTCCATCATCCTCATCATAGGCATTGATTCACTGACAGGTGTAATGGTTGTCTTCCGAGTGCATTAATGTTGCTGATTATAGATTGTTGTTTGTACATGAAACCTAATCACTATGCAACAACCTTTTACTTTTTTAATATGATCTTCTCATTCTTCTTCTATTAACCATTGTGCATCAGCACGCTTTCAAATTTCTACATTAAGTCTACCTATAGGGACCACATTTTTGTTTCTACGGCTGAGAATATGAGATGTGTTAAGTCCTTTTGAATTATGCCGTTTCAGTTTAAAAATTCTATTATACGAGATTGATTTCAGTCACATAATGCCTGGAAGGCAACTTCTGAATATATATACTTCCTGAACATTTTAAAAATAATTGTTGATAGTTACCATTTGTTTTCTTTTATATTACATGCAAATTTTGTGGGACTTCGCAACAAAACTGAAAATCTAGACGGTCCGCAGAGAACCTGTATCGTCTTCGCAACGGATAAAAATGTTGATGCTATCCCAAATTTTTGTTCTGATCCTCTCTAGATGATTACAAAATGTGCAATCGAACGTTTAAGATATATCGAGAGAGAACTTCCAATTGTCACTTAAAATGTATAATATCTACCTGAGACTTGTTATTAATTATATGCCTCTCAGATCCCTATATGCCTTTATGGACTATATATTTAACCGAGCGGGTTGGCCGTGCGGTTAGGGGCGCGCAGCTGTGAGCTTGCATCGGCAGCCCTCAAGATGTTTTCCTGTGATTTCCCATTTTTACCCCAGGCAACTGCTGAGGCTATACGTTAATTAAGGCCACGGCCACTTCCTTTCCCCTCCTAGCTCGTTCCTATCCCATCGTCGTCATAAAACCTACCTGCGTCGGTACGACGTAAAGCAACTAATAATAAATAAATTATATATATATATATATATATATATATATATATATATATATATTCATGTTTGTGTATACAAACGGAGACTCTATTGCTTAATGTAAAATTATTTTATGATAGCAGCAAAAAATTTAAACCTAACTTACGTACGTATTAATGATAAAAAAGAATCATGTTTAAACACGATGTACTAGCCATAATTCAAACATGTTATTATGAGCACAACTGTGTAAATATTACCTGCATTGACGTATGGACTCTTGGTTTTTATTTTCCTCAGGAGAGTTGTCTGCACCAAAAAATAAGATAAAGAACAGTCTAATATATGTGGCCGATGATCGATATATTCGGTCCCTTGAAAGAACAATCAACACAATGATCTAATATATTTGGTTTGTCATGTTGCAGGCTTCACGGATATGGAGACGGTGGTCCTCGCCTGCATCACCACCTTGGTCACTCTCGTGTTCGCCCTCATCGCCGGCTTCTGTGTCAGGTAAGCACAGTACGTGTATGTTGGGTATTCAGCCCGACGGCTGGATGGATCCTCAACAGGTTCACCATTAGTTGTCACAGATGGCCTAGGTGTCACTGAAAAGGGGTACTAAGGAAATGAGGAGTGAGGTAGTTTCCCGTTGCTTTCCTCACTGATCCAGAAGTTGCTATTGCACATCAGTCTCTCAAGCCCACTGAAATGCATGCACCAACCGACCCTATGAGCGACATTTTTTCACCATTCATAGCAGGGACTGGCTGCATAAGGAATGGCATAACTAGCGTCACTCATACCTCAGCCACTTTCATATTGTCAAAGCCAAGTATAAGACTGAGACAGGTCAATGAAAGTAACAATTTTATTCTAGCCCATACCAGCAGACATGGTGCACTGTAAACACTACATCTTGCCAGCAAAGGCAAGCACAGTATCTCTCAATAACTGATCTAGTTGATCCCTATATTTGAAAAAATGCTTATAAGGAGCTCTTTCAATCTTATTACGAAGAAATTCACTGTATAAGTCAACCAGGTCACTTTAATGACATATGACCTGCTGTACCGCGTCCTTCTGGTAGACATTTCAGTGCAAAAACTGAGAAAAGCAGAGAGACTGTTTAAATAAGTCACGGTGGGCTAACAGTCGAAAACTTTGGATATCTTCTAACATTTGTCGTTGCGCGAGTCCTTGGTCCTTCCTAAGACAAATAGGTTAATACTAAATAGGATCATGTCTTTTTCTTTTCTGGTTGAACTTGTGCAGTTGTTCTAGCATTTCAATTAGGACCAAAATATCGCTGATATTTGAGCTCGAAAGAGTTCACTCAAACAGTAAAATAACAATACCACATACTGAACAAATTCCAGAAGAAAGTATTATCAATATGTACACGATGGGTGGAGAAACATCATCACCAAAACACTTCCGGCAGGGCACAACAACCACATACAACTTACTGAAGAAGATCTATTTGCGGTCTAATGTTTCATTACGTACTTAGTTATGCAGGCATTTCCACTTTTCGTCATTTGCCTATTCTCAGATGCCGCATATTCCTATCCTCCCAGTCTTCTTCGCATAGACTTCTCCTTTCCATGGCTTTAATTATCGCACTCCCCCCCTCCACGCTGCCATTGATCGCCCTCGACATCTTCTGCCTAATGGAGACCATTTCAACAAACAGTAAGGTCATCGCTACTCCTCCATCCTTCGGACATGTCCATACCAACTCAGCACTCGAACATCAATCCTATCCGTAACCGGTTCTTCCGCAGCCATCTCGATACTTACATATTCATTCTTGAGCCGATCCAAGCCGGTAGCTCTCATGCTCCGCCGTAACACGTCCGTTTTCACAGCATTTCCTTTCCCCTTGTCTGTCGTTCGGTGTCGAATACTTCGATCCATACGTCAGAATATTTTCAACCACAGCACGCAGCACCACTTTCTTTGTTCGTCTGGATATATGCCGATTTCAGAAGATCCCATTTAAAAATTTGATAGCTACTCTTGCGTCACTTATCCTGTGGAATATATCCACATCACATTGGCCAGTCTTACCCAATTACTTGAACAAATCCACATTTATCACCCGACCGAACTCAAAATTCAAATACTCTCCTCGCTCACTTTTGTACACACGGATTGCTAAGCTCCAGTATCTATATGCATCCATTAACTTTCTTATTTGATACATGGCATCGTCTCTAACGGAACCAGAAATACTTGATCTCACATCTTGAACTACAGCTCTTCTACCTTGCCTTATGACTACTAAACCAATAATTTACTTTAAATTCCTAGCCGGTTGGATCCATATATACTTATGTTGAAAACCCCTTCGTAATTTGACGTTGTGTCTGATCACATACTTCAATATAAATCAGCATCCGTTGTTGTTCAGTGTTCTTCACTAGATTTCTTAACCACATTATTAATCGATCGAGACCCAGCCTACTGCTCAAGTTCTTGTTGTGAAGAAGTTGCCACGATAATATCCCTAAGAAAGTCGAAATATTCCTTTTTATCATCCACTGCAGCGTCCTTACAAGGAGCATACTATCAAACATTTCAATCACCAATTTCAAGAACCTCTCATTAATCTCCTCCCAGTTCATTATTCTTCTCTTCCATCTATTCCTGACCAAAATGAACACTTTAGCCCGTGTACTCTTATCAGCACCAATCCATATATGCTGGTATTTGCCAAGATTTTTTCTTCCTCAACATTTTTTACTTCGTCTCTGCCAAAACTGGAATAAACATCTGCTCGCTGTTCCTCAACCTCTGATACCACTTCTTGGAATTTATTGCTCAGGTCCTGTTTGTTCCACATTGCAATTCCAATTGCCCTTTTTCGAAGCCATCGCCGTTTTTCATGAGATCCACCGGTTTCTTTCTTTCTGACATATGTAGCAGTTCCGTTTTACCTATACAGGGTGCTGGCATGTAGCAGAACCCCCAGCCTGGAGGAACAGGAGACTTCCTTCTTGGGCATAGATTCGCCCAAGAGGCACTCCCTTCACTGCGGCTGTGAGATCCAGGTTACTACTTGAGTAGGTTCTTAATCTGGTCCCTCACCGGCAACCTTTGCGCAAGCTATGGTACCGCCGGTAGAGTTTGGTGGGTCCATGAAACATGCAGGCCCCACCACCGCGTCAAGAACATGCAACTCCTAAGTGTGGAATTCTCAGATATGATCACCTGCTGTGAAAAATGTCATGGACAGAATCAAATAAACTTCAGTCAGCTAGTATACCATTACTACAGGTCATGAATTGAAAAGTAGGAAACATAGCCTTAACATTCAGAACCGTCAAACGAGTATTAGAAAGTAATGACTTACTAATGGGAAGGTGTCAGTCAAATGGAGATTTTAAAGGACCAGAAACACCTGGTAGCATGAAGTTTTAGGTGAAATGGAGCTTTCCTCATTTGCAAATTCTGCACACAAAAAAGGACATTAAATAATTTGAGTACTGTGTTAAGAACCCTCCATGGTTCAAATGGTTCAACGTCGCCTTTCTAACGTTACATCTTGGACTCAAATTGTGTTAAATAACTGATAAATGTATGCTGGATGAAGTAGACGAGTAACTGGTTTGTAACTACCTACATCATAGATTAAATCTGTCTCTTCAGTTTCATTAGTGAAGCACAGTCGTGGTTCCTGCCATCACTGCAGAAGTTTACAAAGAACCTCATCAGCTGACAAGGCCCTACAATAGACCTTAGTCGTAGGTGTAACAACATCACAGATAAATAAATGAAGATTGCTTCACTGTCGTTTTATTATTTCTTTGGCTATTTCTGAATCACAAATACCTTTCAGAAACGATTTTCATTCAGTATTTTTACATTTCCAAAGTGATGTATTTCAGTATTATTCATTTTGGAATGACAGACTTCTGAAGGCTTGGAAAGTTGTCATACAAATGATACTAACAAAATGAAACTATTATGTTTGAAGGTATTTTTACGTGAATTAAAAAGGGAGAGATTTGTGTCAGTCAGTGGATTTAGAAGATAATAGTTTCCTATCTTCAGAGTAAGGCGCACCGAATTTTGTTTTTAATAAAACTAGGCACTTTATGACGACTTGGAAATATCCAGATGTGGGTCAATTAGGAGATGATACCGCTTTAAACACCGGCCTCTTGCAGAGAGACGTGAATTTAAAGGTGTTTCAAAATTGCATAAAAGTGGGTACCAGACAGCTGGGAAATTTCGTTAACCAAGTTCTGCGGACATACTGTATCTCTTGATCCGCAAAATCGCGTCCGGAGCGAAAATTCTTCTAGAGCATATCAGCATTCACTGGCGATAGTGGCAAGAGGCGTCGGGCTGGAATTACCCGCGGTAAGAGCAAAACATTATATCCACATTTAGTACAGGAGGTGCCAAATACAAGTTCGGCAGTTTAGAGCACCGTTCCTTAGTTCCTTGGAAAATGGGAGTAAAAGGTCGCCCGAGTAATTATTAACACCACAAATTTGAAGTGAGCATCTCACCTGGTTTCGTGACGTCGCTAACTGAAGTGTAGACGACTGGTCTATAGCTTTGCCTGAATAGACATGACACCAGTCGTGGACTGATGGTTGTACCCAAGTCTGGCACGGAAATTGAAAGGTCATGGACCCGAGTTGTCAACAAGATATCGTAGTGATCGAGCGAGGTGACAAAGCGGGTCATGTAGCTGCGAGCTTGTATCCGGGACATAGTGTGTTCGAACCCCCTCAAGAATAATGAAGAAAGAACACTCACGTAAGTTTCAAAAGAACGATAACTCATGACATCGTTAAATTCACGTGAGAAGACATTGTAGTGCATCACATCATGACTCAGTTTATTTCGAATGCCTACGAACGGAATCCATAACTTCGCAAAGTGCTCCAATAAATTATGCGTGAGGGTAAATAACACACCGTCGAATATCTATAAATTATTCTGTATCAGGTAGCATTACCGTCAACTTCATCACGTTACAACATGACAGCACACTCCAAGTCGTCGACACGAAGAATGAAATATATCATAAATGACCTTAACCACAATAAAGCACAACACTTTTCAACTCCACACAGCAAAACAACGCGAAACGCAAACATTATAAATTCAGCACTCGTTTAATATTATTATGAGTATCATAAGTGATACATGGTTTATTATTATTATTATTAATGTTATTATTAATATTGTTATTGTTATTATTATTATTATTATTATTATCATCATCATTAGAAAATCTCCTCATACCAAAATAAGGGATGTTTAACTTAGGATGAGTCACTCATCTTCGATACCACGAGGTAACATGATTGTGATGAAATTATGCGATACAATTATATCATTACAATAAAAAATACAGTGCGCTATGTCTTCTGGTATGGGCCATAATAAATTTGTTACTTTCATTGACTTGTCTCAGTCTTGTCCCTGGCTTTGACAATACGAAAGTGGCCGAGCTATGAGCAATGCTAGTAATACCATTTCTTAGGAAATAGTGTTCGCTACTGAGTGTATGATTCGAAGCAGTGCAACGATTCATTCAAGAGTCCGAGTGAATCTGTTCACAGGAACGCCGAGCTCACGGCACACGACTCAGTTGACTCGCAGCAGACAGTGCTGAGTGGCTCACTCACGGATCATTGAGACAACACACACACGGTTCATTATCGGCATACTGGACATAGGCGGGGAGCCGAACCTTCGCTGCAGCGAGACGTACAGAGCCTGAAAGAATACACTGAAAGAATCGTATGCAATCATCTGCCTTAAAGAATGCAGAGTATGTGCCTCAGCAGCACCTTTCTGTCCTGTAAAGTTAGCGAAATGTCACTTACGATAGTTTACCTCCATCGTCCTGAATTGGACCCTGGAGGACTGGTGATATGCAGCTTGGTACTGTGAGTCACGGTTCCAGTTGTTTCGAGCTGATGAAGCCATGGAACCCAGAGTGGTGGTAGCTCTATAATGGTGTGATTCGGTAGGAAGAGTTGTTGTACAATGATCATAGTTCTTTTTTCTGTTAAGGCAATCCAATTTTATCGCTCGGTATTCCATTTTGTGGTGTGATAGAAAGTTGTAGGTAATGGGTAGCTATTTTGAAAAGAAATTTCACTACGAAGATGATCAGATCTCTGGAAGTATCGTCGTGTTACCCAAGAGAAGTTGGCACCAATTGCCGGTTTCGGATGATGCTGTCCAGGGGATGTGTCAATCGTTTAATTCTTTCGGAAGACTGTCTTTATGTGGTAGCACTGATTGGTCATTCCAGTGAAATATTTTAAATTTAGAATCTTCCACTGCCGAAGGTCGATGCCGAGGGCGAGGTATAAGGGTAGGACTGCTGTCGTTGAGCATAACAAGGTGGTGGCGGTCCATCATATCCTGAAGGGCTGCCCCAGCACGGTCGGTAAGAGCACATCCCCAAGCTTCACTATGCGGATTAAGATCTCTACATATCATGCAGGATGGTCGGAAACAACGTGAATCGGGTATATGAACGTTAGAGGGTTGGTCATGCTGATAAATAATTTGTAAGAAATAATTCACAGCTGCTCAAGTTAGCCAATCAGATCGCTTCGTGGGCGAATTCAAATGAGCTTTGCGCGGCGGTGTTGCTATACGTGTACGTGACTTAAGAATGGCACATGAACCATGTCGAGAAACCAGCATCAAACACAAACACACTGTTGGTTTCAGCATGTGTCACCATAGCGTGCTCGCTATGGCGCGATTCTGTCAGCTAGAAGGTCTGTATTCAAACCCCTCCCATGGCGAAGTCTCATTCTTCGACTAGTGCTCCCATGCTGGTTTTAGTCACGTACAGATTTTGCAACACCCACACGCAGAGCCCATTTAACACTCCAGTGGTCGCGCGGATCACATTAGTGATCCAGCAGTTTAGTTTTTTCCGCTCTTGCTTTTTGGTATGACTGTTGACCTTGAGCATCTGTGAACTTTCCTCGCGCCTCCTCCCCTTTCTGATAACGCAGTAGCCTGCTAACCTTGACTGATGGTTGTTGCGTTATAAAGCAATTTATTCTTGTGGATCACAACTGTGATCCGTGCGACCACTAGCGTGACTTCTTTTGACTTCGTTTGTTTTCTTATTACGATGTCTAATCTCAGTTCATGTGCATATATCTACTCTGTTTTATGAGTTTATATTAATTATTGGTATATAAGCACAAAATGGATGACTATGAGAATATAAATCGATGGCTGAATGAACCAGACAGTTGAGATACCTCAAAAACCTTATGTAGGGAGTAAGTGAGACAAATCACAATGTCCCGTAATTTTTCAGGTATTTCTTATAAATGCATGCATAATTATATTATATTATATTGTACAGAAAATAAAGTTCTTTTCACAATGCATAATCATATTCATTGAAGAAATATCATAGAATAGCCTTATATCACAAAGAAAGTACGGATCACAATTGTGATCCGCGCGACCACTAACGTGACATTTCTTCGCACGACCACTGGAGGGTTAAATTCACCATGCGAAGCAATCTGCTTGGAAAATTTCAACAGCTGATAAAATAACAATGGTGCGAGATATCGGAATTATTTCTTTCAAATTATTTATCAGCGTTACCAGCCCTCTTACACTCATGTACCCGGTTCACGTTATTTCCGACCATCCTGTACATGGTGGTCCCAATTGGTGAAATAAAATGTCACATTCAGCTGAGTGAGTTATAATACGTGATAACCAATAGATATATATTAATATAAATCCAATCACAGGGAAAAAAATCCGAGCAGTAACTACTTAAAATCAAACAACTCCAGGAAAATTAAGGAATATTTCGCTGTGGCGAATATTGTTGTGTGTTAGCGGACCACTGCTTCCATATCCATAATCTCTGTCCGATCGCGGGTGTTATCCTGGTAAGGGAGGAAAAGCCTGCTCATCTTGGAGAGATTTTTCATAACAGCTTCCTTAACTTTCTTAAAGAGCAAGTATTACATGGCTGAAATCTCGTTTATCTCTAATCATTTATTATAAGCTCACCGGACAAAAAATTAGACACCCCTGGTGAAATCAGTACAAGCATCATTTAACACCGTGCAACTCCGCCTCTGGACTTGAAAACCTCCTGGATACCGTTAGAAAGTGAGTCCACAAGGTTGTGCTGGTACGTCGCATCCATGTTAAGCCACTTGCTGAGGATTTGATCGTGCAGTTTCACCCAGTTGCGTGAATGCTGATGTCAGCGTTTTACCCACCGTTCTAACATGTACCACATATTTTCAATGATGTTCAACACAGGTGATTTTGCAGGGCAGTCGATATGTAAAAGGGTGGGGGAGTGTTCATAAAACCAGCCACACATGCGTCGAGCCCCGTGAACTTTGCTGTTGTCATCTTAAAAATTCGGGGTATCGATAACATACTCATCATGCAGATGTTGACTGTATGGCAACACCTGATCATCCAGAATGTCCAAATAAACATGTTAGTACATGTTAGTGGTGACCTCAGTGAGTGGACCAAATCCAAGATACAAAAAACGCACCCAAAACATCACAAACCCACCTCCTATTTGAAGCTGACCTTGTACACATCCAGGATGAAGTGCTTCATTTGGCTTTCGATGCAGTCGACGACGTGCGTCATTGGAATAGCAGGCTAAAACGTGATTCGTCAGACCACATTATGTTCCGCCAGTCAGCTACAGTACTCGTTAAATTATTTCTAGCCCATTGAAGAAGTGCAGTTCTATGTGCCTTTGTGATCAGTGGCCTCTTGCGAGGTGACCGACTCCAAAGGTTCATTGCATGCAGTTCCCGTCGCAATGTCCTCTCGCTAACAGGTTGGGGTGCACCTTCCTTCACTGACTGCTGCAATTCCTGTTGGGTTTGGAAGTGATTTTGATACACAAGCCGTGAAACCCGTCTCCGTTCCCTTTCTGTCAGGATCTCTATCCGACCACGATTCTGACGTCGTATTTCATGGCTATGTGTAGTACACCACTACCTGTAGACACGTTGGACAGTCCGCTGAAAACGACCAACAAATCCAGAAACATCACGCACCGTATGGCCATGGGCACGGCCAAAAATATTGCCCATTTTGCCACTCTGCCCCATCCTTACATCTACCCATATTGACGTACACTGTCCGTTTGAAACATCAATGTCTTACTGATCGCTACTGCCTTGTGCTCACGTAGAAGCCGTGCGCGTGCGGTTGAGCAGGGGACTTGTTCGCTGCGCCATCTGTACAGGCTTAACTAATTTTTGTCCGGTGATCTTACTCAGGGCACTGTTTACTTAGTGAGATACGTTGACCCTAACAGTTTACTTACGTAGGCTGCAGTTGAGAGCAAGGCTTTGGAACACGCAACACGCCACATTTTTTTGCATTTAGCCTGAAATCGGCAGTTTTTACTAATATGTCCGAAGCGTAAACAAGTATAGCAAATACGCACTGGCGCCACATAAGCCTGTGGAGAAAACTCACAACGTGCCCCGTTTACCGACACATTGTCTGGAAGAGTCTGGGAGTCAGAGGTGATCACACAGGTCCGTATTGGAACATTGTCCTTGAGTTTGCGCCTGTATGTACGTCATACTAGTCTAATTTGAACAGAGGTATCAATCACTTATAATAGTCCTTCTTCCTCGATAGCTGAGTGTACATCCCTAATGACACACTGTCGATTGATCTCGTGGGAAGAAACACAACTTTCAAGTTGATATAAACAAAGAAAAGAACTAACAAATCAGTATGCTGTTTGTGCAGAATGAAATTCCATTTTAATACGATTTTTTCCCTATAGAAGAAATATATTTGATATTTTGACCTTGGGATGGAAACTTTTGTTTAACCATTGTACCATGTACTGTAGTTTACCTGTGTTTATTTCCTTCTTTCCCTTCTACGTAGATGTTTTAAATGTTCTCTTTTTCTTTACGTCGCAACGACAGACGGCGGCGATGGGATAGGAAAGGGCTAGGAGTAGGAAGAAAACGACCGTGGCCTTCATTATGGTACACCGGCATTTGCCTGGTGAGAAAATGGGATACCGCAGAATAATCTTCTTCAGGGCTGCTGACAGTGGGGTTCAAACCCACCTTCTCCCGAATTCAAACTGATAGTGCGTAGTTGTAACAAGGTTCGTAAGAATCAAGGTGATACCGGGTAGCTTTATAATAATCGTACGCACTAAGCCGAAACGGTGCTCTGTTATTCATAGAAAGAAGCGAAGCTGGTACCTCAGTTCGAATAAGAAACACTATCACCTTGACTAGAAGATGGCATGGCATCACCGTGTGAATACGTTTGCTCTTATCAGTGTTACCTGAAGGATTATCTAAAACACGCTCGTTTGCCGGCAGTGTAGGCAAACAACTCGACCGCATATTACACAAATAGGTAGAAGGTGAATTTACGACTGACGTAGCACTAACAACACTATTATACACCTGTTGTATACTGTTCAGCGTAGGGAAATTATAAAGTAATATGAAGGGAGGACCACCCTCCCCAAATAAGCCACCGTCCATCATGCTAATTATGTAGCAAGATAAGTAATCAAACTACACTCTAAACAGTCTCGGCCACTGAAAGAATAGGAATCATGAACAATTTCAACTTACAAACACCAAGTCCGTACTGCTGTACACAAAGTGAGAGTGAGTCACACGGAGCGGACACACAGCAGGGCTGAGTAGCTCAGGCGGTAGGGCTCTGGTCATCAGAGCTCAACTTGGCAGGTTCGATTATTGTATTTGATGGTGCTCAAATACGCCTCGTGTCGGTAGGCTTACTGACACGTAAAATAATTACTGCGGAACCTAATTCCGGCACCTCGGCGTCTCCGAAAACCATAATGTACTTAGTGGGATGTAAAATAAATACAATTACTAAAAATCACTCAAGCAATGCGCATATAAAATGGTGTGGGGTGTGTTCACGTGGCATGTGCTGGATCAGTTGATCCACTTTAACAGTTCATTGACCAGTGACTGCTATATTGAACTGCTTGATGACCACTTGCAGCCATTTTTAACTACACGAACCCCAACAACGACGAGATATTCCAGCAGGATAATGCACCATGTCATAGGGTCCGAGTTGCCCAGAATTGGTTCGAGGAGCGTTCTGGAGAGTTTCGACTGCTGTAGCCACTTCGTTCTCCTGATATGAAACCTGTCGAGAATATATGAGACGTGGTGGCGAGGTTCATTCAAACCTAAGATGCTGCACACGGAAATAGCAGGAGACTGTGAGTAGGTATCTAAACGGGATGGATTAGAATCTCTTCACAGGTGTTTCTTCCAGTTGTGAAATCGATACCACGATGAGTTGCTGCTCGTGGCCGAGATAGAGAAGGGCCTGCACGATACTAGACCCTTATCCCATGACTTTCGGCAGACCAGTATATACACTGAGTGGCCAAAAGTCATAGGAAGACACTGAATGTAATGTTAATAACGAGTTGCTCCGCGACGAGCCCTAAAATCGCCAGCAATACGGCGAGGCATCGACTCTACAAGGTGTTGGAATCGTTCTGGATGGATATGGACCCACGAATCTTGCACTGCTACCCACAATTTGTCTTGTGTAGTTGCTGCGGGATTCATGGAGCGTACGCCAGCATCGACAGCATCCCATAAATGACCGATTGGATTAAGATCGGGGGATCTGGTGGCCCAATCTACGGTCGTAACTTCACTGGAGTGCTCCTCCAACCACCTGCGTGTCACCACAGGATGGCATTATCCTGTTGAAACATGGCATTTCGATCAGGGTATTCTAGGGCCACAAAGGGATGCAAATCGTATGAAATAATGTCCACATAACGTGCACCTGTCAGCGTTCCCTGAAGCCGGAAAATGGGGCCTAATATCGAACATGAGAACGCCTCCCAGACCAGAACTGAACCACCTCCCGCCTGGACACAACCTTGTTGACACGCAGGATACATAGCTTCATGGGGCATCTGTGCCACGAAGAATTGCTGCACTTTGCCGTGATAGAGCAGAGCCTGCACGATACTATCCTATGGCTTTTGGCATGCCAGTACATATAATATTTGTCTAGTGTACACTTACCACAGTTCCTAAGAGTCAACATGAGCGATAATTAATTTTATCTTAATCTTATGCTAAATAACCAATGTCTACTTCGATTACCAATGACTTGAAAACTAATGCTAACTCTGAAGGACGAAGTGACAGTTACATAATAATGAATCGAAACATTAGCGTAGCTTTCCTTGCTGCCGACAACAGAGTGCATTCGCCTCCAGGACAATCTTTCGTCGTCCTCACCACGCTGCCACAACACCGTAGGCGACTGATATACAGAGCTTCAGTTATCGTGTTTAAACAATTGTCTTTATTTATTCATTGCCAACACCCTTTTTCCGCAATCCCTAAAGGTTAGTATTAGCTCCTTATCTTCTGCCAAATTACCATTGCTGAATTTCATTGCTTCAGGAAAATAAAAATAAAAATCCGAATACTGAACGACGAAGTGGCAGTTTAATACGTTACTTAATATTGTTCTTGCAGAATGCAGTGGATCGTAACCAAGATTTTACGACACAGCTTACACATACCTCCTTCACTGCTGACTGAAGTAAATACGTGGTCACAGAACTTTAAACTGCCAAGCTATTCCAATGTGATCCTTCTACTTGGTTCGTGAATAGAATCTTCTAGTGGGCATCGAGTGCTCTAACTTCTACACCCTATGACGGTTCAGATCCCGACAAATGCATGTGAATTTCTTGAAATTGCAGGTCACATTCTAATGCTTCGTAAAACTAGTTGTCAACGGCTATGTAAAACTTCCTTGCTTTTCTATTCTATGGCCCAACACTTCGTCGTTGAAGCGAAGATTCTCTTAAGAAATGATACTTTCTGTTTAGCTTCTGATATAATGGAGAGAAAGAATTGCGCTGTATCTGACCTTCCAAGCAGATTTTCCCTAATTATTTACACGTCTTTCACATTATTATTATTATTATTATTATTATTATTATTATTATTATTATTATTATTATTATTATTATTATTATTATTATTATTATTATTGGCAAGATTTTGTCAAGGGGGTATCAGTTAGTTGGAAGTGAAGATGTATGACTCGTAGTGCTTGCAAATTTACTTGGTGAGACCATGAACATTCATTAGTCAACTTCTGTAGGTTTGAACAAAAGAATTTGTTTTAAATGTTCGATTTCACGCTGTTATTGCGCGTTTCGAATAGCTTTTGAATTGGTAGTTTAATTTCAACCAAACTCGGTATAGTACAAATAGTACCCTGCTTGTCAATAACACAGTATTACTGAATGTTGAACACTATTATTCGAAGTCTCGAAGATTTACTCGTATAATAATGTCAAGCCTAGCATGTTAACCCTTTCAGACCTGAAAGAAAACTGGAGGCGTGGATTTTTGTTTGTATGTCAAAAACTGACTAAAATGCTCCTCAATACACATATTGATAGTTTATTTTACAAAATAAAAATTAACATCCGAAAAAAAGGACCCACACAATTGTGCGTATCAAAATTCAAAACCTTGTTGTATCACATACGATGATGTATCTTCAAAATTTACGTTCACTAACCAATGTACACACTTCATTGAATATATTCCGGTATTCAGTAAAGCTTCTAGATTAATATAAACGCAATAAATAAATCCTTCTTTTGGCACTACTGCTTCTCGCCATCTCGCCGAGCAACTGTGCTTTTTAAACTCTTCTTCCTTCGCCCTGGCGGTCAAGCGCATACTAAAAACAATTGAAATAGACGCCACGTGTCCCGCACAATCACTGCAGTCCGGTCTAGGGCCGAAAAAACATCAAATACGGTCAGGGATAAACAAAATACGAACCCGCACAATTGTGCGTACTTGGTCTGAAAGGGCTAAAGGAGTAAATTATTATAAAACTAAAGATAGTTTATTGAAGGTCTCCATTTTAGTGCTCTTCTCTCCCAGTATATCCACATTTAGCATCATATAAAAGTAAAATTACTCATGTCTAACCACTAAATTCATTGCATGTAGTGAGAAACTTGAAGAGTTGTCAGTCTCTAAGTACTGTGTTTCACAGTGGCGACCCCAGACTCGTAACTTTGTCTGGCAATGTTTCCACATACTCGTGTTGAAGCTTCTTTGTTTGAAACTTCTTATCCGATTTTTCCATGTTTGTTCTTTATTTCTTTATTAAGTACTTTCGATTCTGCCAACTGACGGATATAATATGACATGAAAACTAATATCCTTCTTTTTAAATTTATCAAGGTACAAACTTTGAACGAACTTGGAAACTGGATTTCTGTGGTTCGCTCACAGGTCTCAGAGATCTTCGGTGAGTGAGAAATTGTCTCCACATTCACTCCAAGAATATGCTAAACAGTATATTTTATGAACTCATGAGACTAGGCCCAGTTCATCACACGTAATACATCAGTATAAACATCATTATTACACGTTAACTCACTCACCAACTATACTGGCCAAAACACTGTGACCCTATCCCCGCAAGTCTGATATTAAATAATAGCTGAATTATCAAATTGAAAAATGTCGACCATTAGTTCCTTCAACCGACGTTTCTTCTGAACACACGTACACATAACCACTGGCTGGGATTGGAGGCAGGTGGGCTCAGATTCCACTACTAGCCACCTTTAAACGTTTTTCCGTGGTTCCGATTTCAAAAGTTGGGACGAGCCCTTGTCATAGACATAGTAGACGGCCGCTATTGTTTCACTCTGTCTAAAATACCAAGATACCACAGAGACGTTACATAAAAATTCTCGGACTCACATGCAGGATTATCAACCACACTGTCCCAAGATTTTTAATGAAATATGAAATAGCGACAACCAACATGACGTAAAACTCGTGAATGAAGTCATTTATATTCATTCCAGTGTTTCCTGTGGACACTTACAAACAGAAATAACTGCTTACTACAGTGAACTTGCCCTCAAAATTAAGCCACAACAGTAATACGGTACCTATTTTAATAAATTGTCTTTTACTAATGCAGGTTTTCCCAACATTCTTAGTTTAAGACCACATTTTCAGGGCACCTGGCCGAGGTGGTAAAGGCGTGCTCGGTTCACCCGGAAAGTCGTGGGTTCGATTACCTGTCAGGAAGTCGAAAAATGTTTTCCACTTCCGGAGGTGCACATGGCCCTGAGGTTCACTCGGCCTACACCAACAATGAGTACCAGGCTAATTCCCGGGGGCAAAGGCGACCGGGTGTAGAGCTAACCTATTTACCCTACCAAGTGCCGATGTTACAGCTAGTGGAAGCCTTTACCTTCCACCACTCCCAGGTCCTTCATGGCCTGTATGGAGATGACTTTGCTTTAACCTGTGTACAGGCTGTTATATTGGGCCAATAATTCGCTACGATGGAATTTCGTTGCAAAGATTTTTATGAATTTCAGTTAGAATTTTTTTTTTTTTTTTGCTACTTGCTTTACGTCGCACCGACACAGATAGGTCTTATGGCGACGATGGGACAGGAAAGGTCTAGGAGTGGGAAGGAAGCGGCCGTCGCCTTAATTAAGATACAGCCCCTGCATTTGCCTGGTGTGAAAATGGGAAACCACGGAAAACCATCTTCAGGGCTGCCGACAGTGAGGTTCGAACCTACTATCTCCCGAATACTGGATACTGGCCGCACTTAAGCGACTGCAGCTATCGAGCTCGGTTCAGTTAGAATTAAAATAGTTAGTGCGCAGATTCAGTTAAAAGAAAATGCATTTATTACTTTATTACAAACATTCTTCATATTGCAAAAGCAAAGATATTTCAGGACCGAACGTGTGGCTGCGCGACTTGGATCGCACAGCTGTCAACTTACATTCGGCAGATAGTGGGTTCGAACTCCACTGTCAGCAACCCTAAAGATGGCTTTTCGTGGTTTCACATTTTCATGCCAGACAAATGCTGGGCCTGTACTTTAATTAAGGCCATGGCCTCTTCCTTCCCACTCCTAGCCGTTTCCTATCCCATCGTCGCCACAAGACCTGTCTGTGCCGGTGCGACGTAAAACAAATTGTAAGAAGAATCAGGAATCTGTCTTGTTCAAATAATTCTGATAATATGAGAAGAGGGGCAGAAACAGAAGGTGACTATCAAGAAATAAGTGGATTCCAAAACAAATTAAGTCAACATTTTACTTCTTCAGTAGAGAAAAACTGAAATAATTGCTTTGTAGTCGATAGTAACAATATTTGTTTTATTGCATTCACTATAACACCCATACTCACTTACAAAATTTTTATGCAGTTATACCTACATCCTCCGATGTTTAGGTTTGTGATGTTTTTCAAACTTGCACGAAGCAACATTGTGACGTACCCACTTGGCCCACAGATGTATGACAAAATTTATAACGTGGCGGGTCACTTTAATATTAAAATAAATAAATGATATGTCATTGTTTCTCCAGAAACAGTATCCCAAGGGCGCCAGTCTTCAAGCTTATAGCTTGAAAACAAAAGTAGATAATTAATAATAATAATAATAATAATAATAATAATAATAATAATAATAATAATGCGTAATGAGACTCAAAAAACTCCCAGCGGTGAGGTGAACGGAACACAAATCATTAAGTACACTAACTTGGAATCTAAGAATCATTAATATTCATTTCATAAAATACAAATTAGAACAGCTATTTATTAAGATGAAAAACGTGACGTAACGGCGTTTTAACGACATCTGAACTTACGGAAGCAAAAGAAAAATTGAATGAAATTAATTTTAAAAATGAACTGTTGCGCGAAGACTTGCAGTAACTTATGCCATAAGCTCACCATATGTAGACTCTGTTGTCTTGAAGCTGAAGATATGTGGATCTCGTACCGGCTGCCTTCTCTGTTGTTGGATTCCAGTCCTACTTCTACATTTCCTGTCCTTAACACTTCCTACTGTACTCCTTACATAAAATCGTAACGAGTCCTAATTTTAAGTGCAAAACCACCATGGGTTATGTTCATGGAGAGAATACATTCGTATTCTTCCGTATTACGGAACAGTAGCGTAGCTAAATTCATAATAAGAGCTCTCCTGCCCTATACTAGTCAAAGCCGGTCTCCCGTTGACTACGTCTCGTCATTGAGATAACAAGTCCCAATGAGAGTAACTTTTGAGTAGAATATACTCAGATGCGAAGTGAACTAAGTTAAAATCTTCTCCGATGTGTAGACGTAGAATCGTAGTAAGAGTATGAATAAGAATATAAATGAGAAAGTCCGAATGTCCTCTCCAGCCCTTGTCGGTGGTATTTATCGGTTCAAAAGTCTCCTTCCATCAGCCATATCACATGGTCCAGTAAGATTCGAGGTCTCATCCCTTCTCCGATGTATTGCTATGAATCCATCACGTTGCTTCATTACGTTCATTCACATAGGCTGAACTTTCCCGCTGAAATAAAGCGTCTCGAAGGCGAGTTTGAAAAGTGGGTGTTAATAATGTATCAACTGTCTCTTCATGAGGTGGAGAGGGTAATATCTCTCGTAACCTCGATGACGTACTTTTCCTGGAACTGGGCTGAAATTAGCCTGCTGACTCTGGTCACCTCACAACGGCTATTGGAAAATTTACTGCAAGTTATAAATATGCGTGATGTTGAAATACTTTACCCAATAATTTGTTCGTTCAGAATACGTTATAGCCGCGATACAAAGAAATGAAATGATGATTGAAATGGATGATAAAAACCCTATATATATACATATTAATTTAAAAATGACCTATCAGTGATTAAATATATACATCTTATCAATTAAATATATAGTTCAATAATTAAAAATATACAGTGATGTCCCAAACATCACAATATGATTTAGTTGGATCTGGTGAACATATTGAAATATCTCACAGTACTGGTTGACTGAAATATGCTGCATTAACTGAAAAAATAATTTATTTATTCATTGCTAAAATTGTTATATCTGATTTCTAACAAAAAAATTATGCATTTTCATGTACCAACAATATTATCGTTGTCCCCTTCAAGTTCCGTAAGTGTTCGTTTATAAAACTTTTAGGCTTTAATGTAGAACGGGAATAAAACGCACAAACACTACTAAGTCAGCTCTTTTCATAATTACTCTGCTACTAAGTTGGATTTGGAATATGACTGTTGACTTCGTTTGATTTTGAAAATTTCTCAGTTTTGATATTTAATCCCGAGACGACTAAACTGGATTTGAAGTACATTATCCTATTCAGGGTTGTGTATCATGTATACGTAGAGTGTAACACGCAGAAATGCATAACTAAAAACCGCCATAAATTAATGAAATCGTTACTGATTATTTGAGTATCACTCCTTTCAATCTGGATGGCGAAATTTAATGGCAAATCTCCAAAATTTCGTGGCGCACTGGTCGCATGTCTAATATGTTACAGTGAGCTCCTTTCTGCTTCGCGGCTCCGACTATTTTAGATTGAGGTTGTTCACTTCATACTTGTAAGTTGCAATATCCGCTACAAACCGCTCTGTTATGAGCCCTCAACGATGCGTTCTCCAGTATCCCTCATCACATGAACTCTCTGCCACTACCTAGGTCACAGAAGCTCCATGGTACTTGATAACGGGCGTCACCTCAGAAATACCTTGCTACTCAAGTTGGGCCACCCTTTTACTAAACAGTTAATCTATACCTCAGAGGTCAAGAGTCGTAACTCACAATTGTCATTTTGTTTTCAGGAGAGGAGTAAAGGATTTTATAGCACTCTTATTACCGGCGCATAGCTGGGACTGCTTACATTTAGCGATTCCTTTACTATTTTACTAACTTTATTCACTTTTAACCTTTTATAAGTTAGAAAACTGGCACTTTGTTTAAATAATCGAATTTTGTTATTGATTCTTCTCCGGGGCTGGGTGTTTGTTGTGCCGTCTTCAGTATTAGAATGTAACGTTTGTGATTTTACGACAAGAGACGGTATACAATTGCTGGGTGTTTTAAGGGGCCTAACATCGAAGGTCATCGGCCCAGGTATACAATTGAGCTTATGTTAGCCAAGTAATGTTACCCAAATTTGGCAGAGGATGTTCTGATATTTTAGGTTAGCTACAACTATCGTGTGACGTCATAGATTCTTCATGACACTAAGGCATACATTACCATCCTCACAGAAGCGCAGGTCGACTAATGGAGTCAACTATAAAGACCTGCACTAGGCCTCTTCGGATGCAATATGCCATTATTATTATTATTATTATTATTATTATTATTATTATTATTATTATTATTATTATTATTATTATTATTATCTTCCATTTCACAACTTTATAGTTTGTAATATAGCTCGTATGTCGCTACATTAAGTAAAAGAAATAGAACTTATCAGAATTTACAACATACGACTTCATTATTCTCTTCGCTAAATAAGTTGCAGCCTCTTTTATTTATGATCCGTATTGAACATTCAGGAATGTTCTGACGATGTTGAAAGTCTTTAAAATTGCAGCCTTTTATGCCACATTGTGAGTGTAGAGGAGTAGCTTTAGTATCTGTAAGTTTACCGGGCGAGTTGGCCGTGCGCGTAGAGGCGCGCGGCTGTGAGCTTGCATCCGGGAGATAGTAGGTTCGAATCCCACTATCGGCAGCCTTGAAAATGGTTTTCCGTGGTTTCCCATTTTCACACCAGGAAAATGCTGGGGCTGTACCTTAATTAAGGCCACGGCTGCTTCCTTCCAACTCCTAGGCCTTTCCTATCCCATCGTCGCCATAAGACCTATCTGTGTCGGTGCGACGTAAAACCCCTAGTATCTGTAAGTTTTCCGGAAATTATTTTGGTGTAAGGTGAATGGAAGGTAGGAGAAAAGGGAGAATTGTCACATTCTCCTTTTTTCAGATTCTTAAAACTTCCAAAGCCAGAGGAGTATTTTGTCAATCTTCTCCCTGTATTTCTGTTGTAAATTATGGTCATTCAGGATAGTGATGCCATTTGTATGTGTTTGGTGGCTCTGTATCTATTAATGTTATGACTGGTCTATTGTGCGGAGTTGTTTTGTTTGTTAGAATTATGCGATCACAGTAGAGTTTAAAATTGTCATTCTCCAGTACACTTTGTGGGGAGTATTTATAGTACGGTACCCTGTTGTGGAGCAAAGATAGGGCCAGGGCAATTTTTTGGTGTATAACTTCGGCTACATCATTATGTCTGTCAGTGTGTAATGTTGGCGCTAGGAATATGCAGTTGCTGATGATGTGCTCAATGGTTTCTGGGCTGCAGTTGCATTTCCTGCATTCTTCATTTTTAATAGTGGGTTATTTAATATGTTTCCTATAACTCTATGTTGAGATCACTTTACCTTGGTTCGCCTCGTTGATTCCCTCGGTTTCTGGTAATAATTCTCCCCTAGACAGCCATGAGTATGAACGGTTTTCGTCAATTACCTCATCATTGCTCTGGTTGGACATAAATTTCTTTACTAGTCCATCTCTCTATCTTCTCCCTGTGCAGGATGTTTGTGTCCTTTATATTTATATGGCCTGTATGTAAATTCGAAGGGGTATATTTTAGATCTGCTTAAACTATAGCTCTATGTAGAATGCTGTCGTCAGTCCGACAACTAAAGTATTTTCTCAGGTTTATTACTTGTTGACTGTATAGAGCTATAACATCAAGAATTCCTCTGCCCCCTTCTCTCCTCAGCATTGTAACTCTATTTCTCTCTCTATTTCTCTCTCTCTCTCTCTCCCTCTATGCATGAATTAGGATGCAACATTCTGTACTTAGTAAGCATTGTCTTTATTGTGCGATTGATGTTTTCTAGATCTGTTTGAAACCAATTTAGAATACCAAATGAATGTTTCAGTGCTGGTACAGCATAGATAATTCACTTATTACACTCATCAATATTGACACTTTTCAGAGTTCCTTCTATTACACTGGTCAACAGCATTTTTGTCACAAAGAATGTGATTGGTATTCTCAGCTAAACTATGGCTGCAATGGCCTCGAAAACAAAGAAAACTCTGCAATATCCTAATATGCGATCTGCTGTGAGGCCTTTATGTCACGGTGATGAATAACCGGTAGCAGTGACAGTGAGTGAAAACAGTGAAACAGTGTGACAATGAAAAACACGCAGAATGCAGAGAAGGAGATATGCATACGGACCCAACATTTCAAACCCCCTGAGAATCAAATGAGCCACTCTTTTTGTCTCAAGGGGATCTCAACGATCTTGTTCGTGATTCAAATTTGTCGAAGCAACAGGCTGAGATTTTGGCTTCGCGATTGAAAGGATGGAATCTTTTTTACGCGATACGCAAGTGAGTGTTATTCGCGACCGATATGCTGTTTTTTCGAATATTTCTCTAAGGAAGGTGACATGGCCTTTTGTAGTGATAGCGAATCCGTTATGGAGACTCTTGGCCCTGATTTCAGGGTATGTGAGTAAAGCTTGTTCATAGATTCTACCAAAGTTAGTCTGAAAGCAGTACTTCTCCACAATGGGAACAAATGTCCTTTCCCGATTGTTCATGCAATTAACCTGAAGAAGACGTATGAGAGCTATAAACTGCTACTCGCACTTATCGAATATGAGAAATACAAATGGTGTAACTTATATGCGGAGATCTCTCAAGGTAACTGCAATTCTGCTCGGCATGCAGCTCGGATACACAAAGCGCGACTGCTTTCTACGAGAGTGGAACAACAGTGACACAAAGAAACACTACTGTGGGGGAAATGGCCTACTTGGAATGATCAAGGTGGAAAACACTCCTCTTTTTACCCCAAAAATGTGTACCTACCATCGCTGCACATTAAATTGGGTCTTGTCAAAAACTTTGTGAAAGCCATTGACAAACTTCACATGGGTTCATGTATTTGAGAGAAGTTCCCAAGGATCAGTGAAGTAAAAATAAAGGAAGGAATATTTGCAGGACAGCAAATTAGGGAATTAATGGCTGATTAACATTTCCTTGATTTTTTTGAGTGGTGTTTATTAATGGCATGGCTGCCTTTCACAAGTGTGTGCAAGAACTTTCTAGGCAACCATCAGGCAGGAATCTATCACACTACTGTACATGAACTCCTGAGATCATCCCAGCATATGGGATATAACATGTCACTTAAACTACATTTCTTCAACGATCATTTGAACTTCTTCCCGGATAACCTTAGCGCCGTTAGTGACGAACATGGCGAAAGGTTCATCAGGACATGTCTCTAATGGAAAAGCATTATCAAGGCAATTCGAATGCCACAATGTTGTCCGATTACATATGAACCTAACGAGGAGACTTCCTAAGGCAAAGTATCGCAAAAAATCAGGAAGGACACTTTCTTACGTATGTTTCTTCACTGTTCTTTACTCTTATGTGTATATTTTTTGCTGTTTAGCCTACATTTAGAACTCTTGTTGGGAGAAAGTGTCATTTTGCCAGGTTCATATAATACATAGGCTTACGTGAGCATTTAATAACACGATTATCACATGAAAAGTGAAGCCGATACAGAAATTCTGAAATTAAATCTGGATATTCTACCTATTTTTCCCACACGTATCGGTCGCGGGTGCGACGTGTGTAGCACATGAGGATTTGGCCCTGTTTAACGACCGGATGCCCTTCCTGACGCAACCATATATTGGAGAGATGTAATCACTATTGCGTGTTTCTGTGTTGGATGGTGGTGTGGTATGATGTCTGAATATGAAGAGGGCAGTATTGGTACAAACACAAAGAAACAGTCCCGGAGCCAGAAGAATTTATCAGACGCGATTAAAATGCCCGACCCGGCCAGGAATCGAACCCGGGGCCCTCTGAACTGAAGGCCTCAATGCTGACCATTCAGCCAAGGAATCGGAATGTATAGACCAGAGCTGTCTGTTGTCTGTTAGGTCATCAGCCCAGAGGCTGGTTGGATCCTCAGGTAGCACCACCAAAGTCTATGCAGTTATAGGGAAAACGCAAAAACCAATAGCAGAGCCCAAATGAAGCGTACTACGCAAGATGAGGAGTGAGGTAGTTTGGCTTTGCTTTCCTCACTGGACCAGAAGGTTTTACTGCAGCAGAACTGATCCTATGAGCAATACCTTTCATAACACTCAGACACTAGTTGTGCTCCAAATGTCATTACTCAGCACTACCCATACCCCAGCAGCTTCAATTGTCACAGCCATGGATGAGACTGGGACTTCGGTGGAAGCTACGCTTTGCTCTGGCCTATGCCAAGAGACGAATGCAAAAGTACTGCATCCATCACGGAATGGCAACAGGCAGAAACCAGTGCTGTCTATCTAAAATTATAAAACACATTATCCATGCACCGTTAGAACTTTCGGGAATGAATTCCAGATAAACACTTTACGAATCATATTTCAGTAATACGGTGAAGATCGAAAACTACGGAAAACCGTGTTCAGGACTCCCGACAGTGAGGTTTGAACTCACTATCTCCCGAATGCAAGCTCACAGATGCGCGCCCATGACCGCACGGCCAACTCGCTCCGTTTTCAAGTACTGAGGATGTTTATTGTCCCATATGATAGTATGGTAATGAGACTGAATCAAGGAACAGCAAAGCGAATGCAGCGAGCTAGCCGTTGCGTTCAGCAGTATTCTGTAAGAAGGAAATTAGACGCTGGACGAAATTATCATTACATCGGTCTGTTTTTAGACCAACTTGGCTGTATGTGAGTGATGCTGGGTTGACCCAGGACATCTTATTCATAAGTCAGAAACAACAGAAATCAAAGTAGCGAGAGTGATCCCTGGTACAAACAGGTGGGAGCAACGGCAGGAGGATACTCGGAATGAGAAGATAAAGGCTAAGTTAGAAGTGAACTCGATGGATGAAGCGGTAGGCACCGGCCTCGGTGGTGGGGTCATGTGAAGCGAGTGGGGGACGATAGGTTACTCAAGAGAATAACAGACTCTGTCGTGGAGAGTAAGAGAAGTAGAGGGAGACCAGGTTGACGATGGTTATATCCAGTTTCTATGTAGTTATTTAAAGATAAGGGGTACGGAACTAAACGAGGCTACAGAGTTAGTTACAAATAAAGGATTGTGGAGGCGTTTACTAAATTTCACAGAGGCTTGAAGACTAAACACTGAAAAGGGTAACCGTCTATAATGAAGATGTATGTATGTATGTATGTATGTATGTATGTATGTATGTATGTATGTATGTATGTATGTATGTATGTTGGTATGTATGTATGTATGTATGCATGTATGTATTGTGGCTACTCTGACCACTACTCTTATACTTTCATCTCTTCCACACAATATAAATAACATTTGTTTGAGCGCCAGTTGCTTTTTTAAGAAAAACAACAAAATTCGGTAGAGCATACGTCTTATATCAATTATCTCAAGGCGTGAGGTGATAAACTCACATATTTGGCAATATACAGGGATATGGATCAGGAAAATATTAAGTTACTGTTGCATTTCCACAATTGAGGATTGTACATGGAACTGGAATCACTTATTATAATTAAAAATAAAACTGAGTTTATGACTAAATTTACGTCACAATGAACAATCATTGACGTCTTTTAATTTAACTAAAGAAATATATTGTGAGATTTGCGGTACTAAGAAAAGGAAAATTTAATCTAAACAAAAAAAGCTATTGGCATGAACTTGAAGTGAGATGTGATATCGCCGCTGATTACACTCTTCTTCATGTTATGAATGCATAACATGTCTGATGCTTTAATTACCTGTTGTCTGCATACACCGCTGTTGAACTTGAAAATTCTTGGGAAAACCTGTGAGCTGAAGTCGGGAGCCGTCTGCTGTAATCTTCTTATGTCACAAGGAGTTGGCCTACATACCATGTACGCGTGTAGGGAGCTCCAATGTAATTACGTCCACTCAATATCTTTTAAATAATTGGAAAATATTATTGGAACATCTTGTGAAGTCCATCCTCACAAGAAAATGATGTTTCTTTATCAGCATAGTACCCGTCTCTGCTCGGATACAAGCACCACTTGTAGACCTCCTCGATTATTACCGGACCTCTTGAAAACACAACTCTTAGCTCTGACCATCACTCGAAGACCACTTCTTCCATTTGATACATCTGACTGTTACATATGATCTCTACACGATATCAACTGCTTATGAACTGAGTAAGAACAGAATACCTCTCCCCACCGTCGCCTTGACTTTATATCACCTCGCGATGACGACTCATCTCCCCACTCACTGTTCATCCCTTCCACTTCCACATACAGTAGCTGGCGAATACTGACACATGGTCGCAATCACGTGTCCACGCACTGATGTCATCAGTCATGTGTCGTCTAAGCGTACCCAAGCGGTTCGGGAATGACTATGCCGAATGCGTCACCGGGAAATCTCCTTGCACAGCTAAACATAGCCTCGATTGCAACATACTATGCCAGCTCATCTAGCCAAAGTTACAAGCCACAGCATGACAATATGAAACCAACAAATCTCACTTACTACAATACAGCATACTTACAAACAAATTTCACTTAACCTATGATTAAATCCAATAATATACGTGATACCTAATTATTACAGTCTAAATGATGAAAAACAGAATATATAAAATCTAATGAATCGGGTTAATAATAATAATAATAATAATAATAATAATAATAATAATGATGATAATAATAATAATAATAATAATAATAATAATAATAATAAATACTGAATGGAATCTGTAACCCTGTTGTACGGTTACAGAACGCCTCCCTCATGAAATAATCGATTAAATGAATCGATTGATTCATGAAATATATACATAATCACTTGAAATCGAGTACACCATATATACATGTATAAAAATGCCCTTTACAAATTCGGTACATGTTATCATCCATCTGGATGTTCGTTGTTACACATATAAAACATTGATCAATTATCATTTTCACTTTGATTATACAGTATTATTTACATACAGAGATTACATTTCTTTCTCACTTCTGTCGTTTCAAACGTTCATTGAGTGTTCAATAGTAATTCTCGAAGACCTTTCATTATATACACTGTCTCCAAGCACTGGAGTTTATTGCACTGCCGTGCCTCACTTAATATCACAACACACGCTAATTTCACTGAAGTCCTGTTCGCAATGCCAGCTTCATAAAATATGGTGAATTAACATAATAATGAAAATTAATCAACAAACTCACATGATATATTTCTTAAGATTTCTTATATTGTATGTGCCTACGATATTTCCTTCCTTGTCTTCTAATGAATAAGCACATTTCCCAATCCGTTTCACTACGGTGAAGTATCCCTGATATAACAAGAAAAACTTAGAAAATTGACCAGCTTCTGCTGATGACGGGAGTGGCACTCTGAGTAAAACCTTGTCACCAAGCTCAAATTCATCCAATGTAGTCTTTTTCTGCTGGCGAATACGTTTATCTCCTGCTTTCTTTAAATTCTCCATAGCCAGCTGGATATAAAAATCCTTAGTTTTCTCCTCTCCCAAGTCCAAACCTAACATACTCGCAATTTCATCAGTAGGCTTCCTGCCGTGATGAATTTCATAGGGCGTAAATCCAGTGGACTCGTGCAACGTGATGTTACACCAACGTTCGACATTACCCAACTGTGAAAACCACGAGTTGTGTTTGTCATGCACATATGCCCTAAATATACGTCCTATTTCACGCATCGTTCTTTCAACCATATTGCTTTGCGGGCAACGTACCGATGAAAATATAGTTTTGATCCCCAGTTCATTTAGTTTGGTATTCCAGATCTTCGAAATAAACTGGCTGCCATGATCAGATAATATTCTGAGGGGACATACGAACTCAGGAATATATCTGTCCACGACCTGTTTGAGACAACCCCTCCCTGTAGCTTTCCTCAATGGGTACATCTTGACATATTTGCTGAAGGCATCAATCAAGACAAAAACAAATTGGTAACCATATCTGGATTTAACTAACGGTCCAAACAGATCAACACTAATAAGCTTCCCGGGTCTGTCAACAATAACAGCCTGCCTGGGCCCCTCTAGAAGTCTAGTCGGGTGCTTAGAGCGTTGGCAGAGATCACACGTAGCGAGTATTTTCCTCACGTGCCTTCCCATATTCCTCCACACAAAGTTACCCTGAATAGCATATAAGACCTTATTTGCTCCAAAATGACCCAGCTCATTATGATAAAACCAAATCATATCCTCTTGCAGGGCTTTAGGTACACATACATTGAACTTCCCAGAATAACATTTCCGAGTGAGAAAACCATTACATAACTTATACGTAAATTCACCGTTCACTAGAACAGTACCTGGTTCCTTATCTCTAAGCGAGGTCAACAGTCCCGCCAACTCTTCTTCTCTTTCCTGCTCGGACAACAGATAACGAAGTCTATCTCTTTCTGCAGTATTATCAGTCATCGAGCCAACACAAATCAAAATACCTTCTTTCACCTCTAAAGAGACAGTATTTTCCTCCTTAGGGAGATACCTGCTGAGAAAGTCAGCCATAACATTATCTTTCCCTTTAATATGACGTATCTTAAAATCATATTCACTTATGGCTAAAATCCAACGAGTCATACGATTACTAGTTAATTTATAAGTATTTAAGAATACCAAAGCCTGATGGTCAGTCCATATCTCGAATTTATTACCTAAAACATACATTCTAAACTTACTTAATGAATACATGATTGCAAGAAATTCAATCTCAGTGATCGTATATCTCTTTTCTGCCATACTGAGCCCACGACTTGCCAAGGAAACTATGCCTAAATTGCCGTTATCATCTCTCTGACATAAACATCCAGCAACTCCCTTCTCTGAACCATCAGTCATGAGAATAAATTCACGATCTGGCATAGGATATCTCAACATAACTGCTTCATTAAATCCATCCTTCAACTTCTGGAAAGCCTCATCATGTTCTTTCCTCCACTTCCACTTCGCACCTCCTTTCAATAGCTCACGAAACGGCTCTAACAGCGCAGAATATTTACCCACAAAACGTCGAAAGTAATTACACATTCCCAGAAAAGATTTCAATTGCTTAACATTACGTGGAGTAGGAGTGTTGTTTATCTTGTCTAATCTCGTCTGTTCCGGTTTAACCCCCTGTTCAGATACAGTGTGTCCCAAAAATGTGATCTGTTGTGAACACAATGTCGATTTACTCAGTTTTAATGTAAATCCCCCTTCCCTGATTTTATGTAGAACAATCTGTAAGTGTTTCATGTGTTCCTCAAACGTGTGGGATGCTATAACAATGTCATCGATGTACATGGTCACAAAACTATCCGTATCTCTCCCTAATACTTTATTCATGGCCCTAACTAATGCTGCAGAAGAAGTACGGGTCCCGAAGGGCACCCTGGCGAACTGATACAAGCAATTCTTGTATGCAAAGGCCGTAAGTGGACGGTCACTTTCTCTAAGTGGAATCTGCCAGAAAGATGACGACAAATCAAAAGTAGAAAACCATTTTCTACCTTCAAAACGTTGAATAAGTTCCTCTACCGTCTCCGCCCTTTGCTGATCGGCTTCTATCCTCATATTCATTAATCTGCCATCAATGCACAGTCTTACCGTGTTATCCTTCTTAGGTATAATAACAAGTGGATTTAAATTAGGACTACATGATGGTTCAATTATATTATAATCTAGCATAATGTCAATCTGCTCTTCAACCGCGCTAGCGTATTTTAACGGAATGGGATATTTCGGTCCTACAAAAGTTGAGTTATCAATAACATTAAATTTGTGTTCGTAAAGATGTGTTCTACCAGGCCGATCGCTAAAAACATCGCTATGTGATATCAATAATTCACACAATTCGTCCTTCTGACTTTCCGCTAAATTACATTTCTCCACTGTCTCATACAATTCATCTCTAGAATCTCTCTGTATAGACACATGGCAGACATCAATATTTTTCCTCATATTAGGAATTTCACAAGATCCTTCCGTACTAGAACACACTTTATTCGCACTAATTTCTGACAAAACATCATATGGTAAACTGACTTCCCTGCTACTCTTTCCCCAAATAAGATTGACATTACACAGATCAAAATTTAATTTAGCCTTGTGACACGTTAACCAGTCGGTACCTAAAATAACGGCATAAACTAAATTAGGCACAACTAAGCATGGTTGGAAAATACATTCTCCACTTATGCTAATGGGGACAGCTATTTGTTTATTCACTCTTTGAGACTTGTTTCCAACAGCTGTTACGATGAACGTATTCCTCACTGGAATTTCCGCTACCTCATACTTCTCTCTTAAAACTTCCTCATACAGCTTGGAATTTACACATGACTTCTCACTACCAGAGTCCAACAAAATCTTAACTTTTCTGCCCCATATCAGCAGTTCAATCGTCGGTGTAACAGTAACACTACTTAAATTATCCTCATTACATAATATAAGATCACTTAACAAATCTTGCCTTATATCTAAATTTAAATTACACTTATAAAATTTATTGTCTACGATTAAGTCGTCACTTAAAATATTTGAATTATTGCTACTTAGGTCACAATCATGTTCACTTACAACTATAGGCTGGTCGACATTAACATACTTATCTACCTTATACGTGAACTCACCATTTACGGACTGTCTCAGTGACCTGTTTATACAGTCCGTTGCGCGTTTAAAGTACTTGGTTCGGTTACGACTTGTTGGTTACACACCTCAGTCGGCCTCCCCTGTTGCCTATTTCCTCTAGCGTCATTATTATTATTATTATTATTATTATGGCCTGTATTCTCCCGCCTCCCAGCTTCTGGTTGATTACCATAATCACGCCTCCCAGTCCTGAAATTTTCCGAACTATTTTGATAATTTCTCTCCCTGTGGAAATTATTATTAGGTCTCTCCTGATATTCTCTTCTGTAGTTACGATTATTCATAGTCCTGTCCTGATTATTAGATTGGTTACCCCTTCCTTCTACATTCCTATTTAGTGTCCTACTATTATTCAAGCTACTACCTAAAGCATCAAAACTTTCCAACAAAATCTCCATTTCCTTAATAGTCTCCACTCTTTGCATACAAACAGCTTCTCTTATTCTATCGGGATAGTGCTTAGCCATAAGTCTAACTATATCAGCCTCAGGTCCAATACATTCTAAATTTCTCCACACCAACACATGAGCCAAAAAGTATTCAGTCATTCTAACACCCTCGTTAGAATTATACCTGCCAAACATTACTCTCTCTCTCTCTCTCTCTACTCTGAACACCTTCACTCCAAAATTTAGCCATGAATTTCTCCTTAAATTCAGTTAGACTAGACATCGAGCTTTTATATACTTGAAACCAAGACTTAGTCTCTCCTACGAAAGCATTAGATAAGATCTCCAATACAGTTTCCCAGCTAATAATATTGTCTCTTAATTGAACAGCAAATTTCTTCTCTACTACTCTCATAAATTCCATCGGGTTAAATTCTTTCCCAGAAAACTTAGGTAAATCATGATCTCTAGTGATTAAACCATTATTTACAATTATCTCACGTACATTCTTACTATCACGCACTTCTTGCTGGAGTACTCTCTGGCAACTCAGAAATTTTTCTTCCACTGTTTCCTCAGTCTTTTCTTGAATTTTTCTTAATTCCTCCAACTTTTTTTCCGATTCTCTCACCTTCTGTGA
The DNA here is from genome assembly GCF_040414725.1 of Anabrus simplex. Lineage (NCBI taxonomy): Eukaryota > Metazoa > Arthropoda > Insecta > Orthoptera > Tettigoniidae > Anabrus > Anabrus simplex. Next base: position 1,066,366,973 of record NC_090266.1, on the reverse strand, counting down.
TAATGATTTCTGCTCACTCCCTAGATCACCTACTTCTCCAAGTTTTCTTTCCACCAATTCTACCCTACTAATACATTTCCTAGTTTCTTGCCCCACTGTATTGGTTATCTTTTCAAACCTTTCTTCTACTAACTCATTGATTTCTCCTTTATTGGACTCGATCTTGGCGCCTAATTCATCAATCTGTTTGATGCATGTCTCACTAATTTGCTCTATTTCAGTATGGAGATTGCTCCGACCCAATTCCATCTCAGCTCTGATGTCACTACACTCCCTATTTACCTTACTTTCTAAATTATTAATTTGCTTACTTATTTCTAACACCTTATGATCTATCTTATTACTAACATCATCAATCTTCTTATTAATACTATTTATAACCTTAATCTGAGCTTCAATTTTCCCACTCATAATATTATTCTGAGATTCAATTTTCTCACTAATGACCGCTTCAATTTTCTCACTCATAATATTATTCTGAGATTCAATTTTCTCACTAATAACCGTTTCAATTTTCTCACTCATGGCATTATTCTGCTCAGTCATTTTGGACATCAGCAAATTAAATAAACCCAGGTCAATCACCCCTTTACTTTGATCTTGCGTGACAGCGTTTTCCTCAGTTTCTACTATTTTCTGACTTTCAGCAGGTCCCACCTTAGTCACCAACTTCCTATTTATGTTACCACCTTGGATTTCCTTGGACACAATAACCTCAGCCTCATCACCTGACTGCATATTGCTATCCTTGTCCATCTTCGGTTTCCTACTTATTTTTCGCGATCTCAAAGCTATTTCCCCTTGCAATTCCTCTGACATTACCCCTTAAATACAAACTTCAACAAAATGACCTTCCTAACATTACTCGGTGAATTTAACATGTGCGTACTCATTAAAAGAACTGATCCATGTATATTGCCATTCAGAAACACTTTTTCTGAACCTTTCGAGTCCCACGTTGCTGGCGACACGTTGTGGCTACTCTGACCACTACTCTTATACTTTCATCTCTTCCACACAATATAAATAACATTTGTTTGAGCGCCAGTTGCTTTTTTAAGAAAAACAACAAAATTCGGTAGAGCATACCTCTTATATCAATTATCTCAAGGCGTGAGGTGATAAACTCACATATTTGGCAATATACAGGGATATGGATCAGGAAAATATTAAGTTACTGTTGCATTTCCACAATTGAGGATTGTACATGGAACTGGAATCACTTATTATAATTAAAAATAAAACTGAGTTTATGACTAAATTTACGTCACAATGAACAATCATTGACGTCTTTTAATTTAACTAAAGAAATATATTGTGAGATTTGCGGTACTAAGAAAAGGAAAATTTAATCTAAACAAAAAAAGCTATTGGCATGAACTTGAAGTGAGATGTGATATCGCCGCTGATTACACTCTTCTTCATGTTATGAATGCATAACATGTCTGATGCTTTAATTACCTGTTGTCTGCATACACCGCTGTTGAACTTGAAAATTCTTGGGAAAACCTGTGAGCTGAAGTCGGGAGCCGTCTGCTGTAATCTTCTTATGTCACAAGGAGTTGGCCTACATACCATGTACGCGTGTAGGGAGCTCCAATGTAATTACGTCCACTCAATATCTTTTAAATAATTGGAAAATATTATTGGAACATCTTGTGAAGTCCATCCTCACAAGAAAATGATGTTTCTTTATCAGCATAGTACCCGTCTCTGCTCGGATACAAGCACCACTTGTAGACCTCCTCGATTATTACCGGACCTCTTGAAAACACAACTCTTAGCTCTGACCATCACTCGAAGACCACTTCTTCCATTTGATACATCTGACTGTTACATATGATCTCTACACGATATCAACTGCTTATGAACTGAGTAAGAACAGAATACCTCTCCCCACCGTCGCCTTGACTTTATATCACCTCGCGATGACGACTCATCTCCCCACTCACTGTTCATCCCTTCCACTTCCACATACAGTAGCTGGCGAATACTGACACATGGTCGCAATCACGTGTCCACGCACTGATGTCATCAGTCATGTGTCGTCTAAGCGTACCCAAGCGGTTCGGGAATGACTATGCCGAATGCGTCACCGGGAAATCTCCTTGCACAGCTAAACATAGCCTCGATTGCAACATACTATGCCAGCTCATCTAGCCAAAGTTACAAGCCACAGCATGACAATATGAAACCAACAAATCTCACTTACTACAATACAGCATACTTACAAACAAATTTCACTTAACCTATGATTAAATCCAATAATATACGTGATACCTAATTATTACAGTCTAAATGATGAAAAACAGAATATATAAAATCTAATGAATCGGGTTAATAATAATAATAATAATAATAATAATAATAATAATAATAATAATAATAAATACTGAATGGAATCTGTAACCCTGTTGTACGGTTACAGTATGTATGTATGATGTTATTATTTGCTAACGTAGACACTTCGTAAAATCACAGAAAATATAAGAAGAGTTATAGATGTTCTAAATATCGAGAAGTTTACAGTTTGCTTCATTAAATCCTGCTATTGATGCTCACTGATATCTACATGTCCAACAATATTGTATAGTGAATATATCATGCCTTAGGATTGAGCGTGTCTGAGTTATTCTGGAATAACATCAGGTTTGGGGTGTTTGTCATCGTTATAGTAATTCATCTTCGTCTTCATGAACAGCGTTCCCCTGCCCTTTCTCTCTTTCTCTCTCTCTCGTCACTGTTACCTTGAGATGTATGAATTACCTGCTTTCTTTCTTTCTTATGTAACACCCACAGACATATAGTAAATAGATTGGCAGCGCTGTATCTCGTAGCATTGGTGTTAGTGAAGCCAGAAACTTGCGGCCGCCGCCATCTTACGTCACGACAGATCCACCGTAAACATATACAGTATGTTACTGTGTTACGTGCAGTTTTGGTTCATGTTGTTTATGTGCACATTTCACTTTTATTTTCAGCAAACTACTGTGTGGTGGAATGTAGAATACCTGCGTAGCGCTTGGTATGGTTTTTTGTGTTCACGTAGAAGGAAGAACGAAGGAACAGGAGTTTCAATACACCGGCAAGTGGCTCACATGTGCTCATGTACACTTGTTGTCTAGTTATAATTGCTATTAAATTTACTGTTAAAGATGCTTAATTATGTAGGATACAGAGATAACTTCCTTCCTATGTATATTTGTTAGCGTTAGCCCCTTTGTGATGGAGTGCGGAATAATAATAATAATAATAATAATAATAATAATAATAATAATAATAATAATAATAATAATAATAATAATAATAATGTTACTGCAACACTTGATTATAGGTTGAGTTTTTGTTATGGTTATGTTAGTAATTAAATAATAGTGGTCTTATTCTCTTCTGTTATTTAACGATATGTTGTAAGGATGTCAAAATTACTGTTAAAATTAAAGTGGAAGGATTACTAAGCTTGCATAAATCGATAGGTATTAGGTTTATTATCACAGAATGAAAAATGAAAATAAAAATGAAAATCCAGAGCCTGTTTCCAGTCATTCGACCGGGTCAGGAAAAGAATGAATGAAGTCTCTATCTAGCGGCCAGGAAGGGAATTGTGCCGGCTGCCGAAGCCTGTCACACTCCTCTGGGGCAATGATTAATGAATGACAGATTAAATGAAATGATATTGGAGAGTGTTGCTGGAATGAAATATGACAGGGAAACCCGGAGTACCCGGAGAAAAACCTGTCCTGCCTCCGCTTTGTCCAGCACAAATCTCACATGGAGTGACCGGGATTTGAACCACGGAACCCAGTGGTGAGAGGCTGGACCACTGCCGCCTGAGCCACGGAGAATCACAGAATATTATTTAATATTTCTCACGACTTGTGGTAAAGATGTTAGTCAATCCTCTACAATGTGATAATTGTAAGGAAGCAGCTGTACAAAAAAGAAATTTCTTATCCATTCATTCCTTTGAAGAATGGGAGTAATACCTATGTTTCTTCTAAAGATGCTGTTCATGTGTGAAATCTTACTGAGATGTATTTTAGATATAATACATGTAATGGTTTAAGCTCAGTCATAAAAGGGAACATACCTAATGAAGCCACAGTTCATTTGTTGACCTAATGAAGCCACAGTTTATTTGTTGGAAAGAACTTTCTTTTCCAGGTTAAGCTCGCATGATTTAGATCTAAATCCAAAGGACACGCATGTGCATCGCCTCATTAATATAATTTCATCACTGTTCTTGAAAATACGTGTGAATCATGCTGTAAGAGAGTCGAATGGAAAAAAATCTGACCATAGATCGGTTTTAAGAGAATGGCGATTTTTAAGCATTTGTTAGCTGATATACCAATAATTCCTTTCTTTAACAGTAAAATGAAGGAGCTAATAGGTCTAATTAATCAGTATCATTGTTATTATTTTGATGTGCTTTTATTTCTTTTTTTGTTTCTCCTCTCCATTATTCCCGTTTCGGCTACTATTTTGCATTAATGAATCGGGATAGTGTAGTAACGTAAGATGGCGGCGGCCGCACGCTTCCGGCTTCAGAAACCTGCTACTCAGTGCCGGTCTAAATCAATATGTCTGTGGTAACACCTCAGAAACCGTCCGGCTCAGTGGCTAAATGGTGAGCGTGCTGGCCTTCGGTCATAGGGGTCTCGGGTTCGATTCCCGGCAGGGTAGGTAATTTTAACCTTAATTGGTTAATTAAGCTGGCACGGGACCTGTATGTGTCGTCTCCTTCATCATTTCCTCCTCATCACGACGCGCAGGTCGCCTACGGGGTCAAATCAAAAGACCTGCATCTGGCGAGCCGAACTTGTCCTCGGACAGTCCCGGCACTAAAAGCCATACGCCATTTCATTTCACCTCAGAAACCATACCCAAACAAATGTCTATACATTCATCGGTTTAGAAACGAGCCATACGAGTGGACTTAAATCGCCTCGGAGAAGATGCAGAATTCCGTTATTCCTGCAGGGTGCAAGAAAACCATAGGAATGAAGATTTTTGTTTCAAAAAGTTTCACGGTCCAACTTCTGCTCGTTATGGAAGTTCGAAGTGCCTTTAGGGGATAGCTTCTCATAAAACAATCGTTTGTAAACAAGAATGTCCAGTAAACGTTCCAGTTGCCTCCTGCATGAGTTAAGAAACTGAATTTAGAACAGTGGCCATTGTAGAAAAGTAAGCAGGAATGGGATGATGTAATGGCTTTCAACTTTTCCTAAACTCACCGTTAAGTCTGACGAGTAACACTATTTTGATCAGACATGCATATATACAATGTCCTTTCAGTCGAATAATGTTATGAGTATCCACAGGGGTAGACCGTTCGCAAGTCATAACTCATCCTGATGTTCAAGAGATAATGAAATCATTTAACTACGCAGATTAAAAATCACTGAATCAAAAATACAACTCATATCTCTGATTACATTAAACATTCTTACTTACTTACTTTTCCAACTCGTTGGCTGAATGGTCAGCGTACTGGCCTTCGGTTTAGAGGGCTCCGGGCTCGATTCCCGGCCGGATCGGTGATTTTAACATTCATTGGTTAATTCGAATGGCTCGGGGGCTGGGTGTTTGTGCTGTCCCCAACATCCCCGCAAATCACACACCACACATAACACTATCCTCCACCACAAAAACACGCAATTACCTACAAATGGCAGATGTCACCCACCCTCATCGGAGGGTCTGCCTTACAAGGGCTGCACAAGGGTAGAAATAGCCAGACGAAATTATTATTATTATTATTATTATTATTATTATTATTATTATTATTATTATTATTATACTTACTTGACTTATTTTCTGTTGTTCCCTCTGGACCGGGCGAGTTGGCCGTGCGGTTAGGGCCGCGTGGCTGTGAGCTTGCATCCGGGAGATAGTGGGTTTGAATCCCACTGTCGGCAGCCCTGAAGATAGTTTTCCGTGGTTTCCCATTTTCACACCAGGCGAATGCCGGGGCTGCATCTTAAATAAGGCCACGGCCGCTTTCTTCCACTCCTAGCTCTGTCCTGTCTCAATGTCGCCATAAGACCTATCTGTTTCAGAGCGACGTAAGATACTTTTAAAGGAAAACACACACACAATGGTTACATGTTACTTAAATAAATTACATTAAATGTTATTATTATTATTATTATTATTATTATTATTATTATTATTATTATTATTATTATTATTATTATTATTATTATTATTAATATTGGCCTCCCTTGTCCATATTATTAAGGGAAGGTATAATTTCGGATAACCTGGCCAATGGCAATTGACACGAGATAACCTGGCAATGATAATGAGAATTTCCATACTCAAGTCCACTCCTAGCTATTCTTAAATGTAAAAAATAACACTCAAAGTTTATTTAATTCCATTAATTTAAGCGGTTGCATTCACGATTGTTAAATTACTAATATAACCTTCCACGACGTAGCATATCAGAATAATGTCGGAGGATATAATTCACCTCAGCCATTACTACAAATCATTCAAGAAAGGAAGGAATATGACCTAAAAGATGTGAACATCAACTACTAAAGCAATTGGGTAATTCGAAAGGGTTAAACAGTGAAATAATGGCCAAAATCAACTCTACTAAACCTACTTTACACTACCAGATTATTCTAATTAGGAGGATCGTAACATTTAAGTTAAAAGTTTGAAAGTACAAGACTCCCAATCTAATTGAAAATTTTTATGTGAAATTTATACTCATTTTGTAGTGGTTTCCAATTAGAATGACTTCGTGGTGCATGTGGTTTTAACGGTGAGCTCCATCTTGAGATCAGGGCACTGCACCCATTTATTCTATAGGCTACTTACATATTAAGAGTAAGAAGACTCAGTCATGCATATCCTCACTCATACCCCTGTATACACACTCTTCAGAGCTCATAATCATTCATTACCACTCACACACCCGCACGTATACACATTCGCCCACATTCAACTGTACTTGAACACATCATTCTTGAAAATCTAATTTGTACAAACGATATACATCACGTGTGGATTTCTATTTACCTGTACAGTACATATAGACTACATTGGCATACTGAAGGGCATCCGGTCGTAAAACTGAACCAAATCTACATCTAGTGCCTACCCCTACAAAATGGAAAAGTCAGGAGGAAGAAGAAGAAGAATACTGCAATGGAAAATATAGGATATACACGAACACAATAAATGGGGAAAATTATTATTACTGCATTTTTCTGCAGGATCGAAGTGTAATTTAACGAAAAGAATATCTTGAATGGACGTACACACAACGCTCAAGAGAGAGGACTACTTTAAACTTAGAGATTTTGAGTGTTGGTCGAGTGGAGTTTTTACGTAATAGAGATCGGCAGTAAGACATGAACGTCCATCGTTCGCTGTCTGCCAAGCGCATCACAGCAAAAATCTTGGGCATGATTTTCCAGATTTACATTCCTTATGTCGTTCAGTGCAGTACATAGAGGTGGTAACATGTGGGTGATGATAATTTGAGTGATAAGATGTTCTTGTAAAAGGTCCGAGACCCATTGTCATTTGTGTTCTATGACAAATTATTATAGGCCTATTGTTTAAAATTGTCTTCTTTTCCTAGGTGTTGTGCAGCCCGCTGGTTCAAGGAATTTATTTTAGTTGAGACTTAAAAATGAAATTACTGAAATAAGTAGCGAAAAATGTAGGAGCTGCCTATTCCAGATGGTAAAGGCATGTTCCGTTTACTTGAACGAACGTGAGTGGGTTCTATTCCTAATCAAGAAGACGAAACATGTAAGAAACAAAATGTCCGCTTCAGGAAAGACATATCGCCCCGAGCCTACACCGAAAATGAATACCAGGTTAGAGCTAACCGCTCTATCCCTCTTAGTGCCGAGGTTACGGATGGTGAAAGCATTCATCTTCAAATCCATATGGTCCATGATTTATTTTAGCCAAACATTTAGGAAGATGAGGTGTATTCAATAACTGACGGTTGTTGATGATGACGATTATTATTATTATTATTATTATTATTATTATTATTATTATTATTATTATTATTATTATTATTATTATTATTATTATTATTATTATTAAACTGCCTTTCCTCGAACTTAGCCTTACACCCTTTTCTTTACATTCCCGCCAGAGGTTTTTCAACCTTATGGTTGGTTTCTGGAACGTGAGCTATCGATCCTATAGCGGTATCGAATGGTTGTTTTGCGTTGCACGATTATAAAATAGTTGTATCGTTCGACAAAGCGCTCCAGGTCCACTTTAACGAATGTGATTTGAAAGACTTGAAAACATTTTTTGTTGTGCGACAAAGAATGACGCTCCTTCGAAAAAAATTGCAATTCTGTTGGTAGATCTTACCACACCCCTACCTGAAAGTTTAAAAAAGTGGCGAGACACGATAGCCAAGTGTCACTCTTACTGACTTTTGACCCAGACGGTCTCAGTTCGAGATTTGGCCAATGCATGTGGGTTTTTTGAAAGGCAATATCACGTCCCTGTGGTCTGTATAGAACGTATAATTGGAGATCACGTGACTATGATCACGATGCCAACAGTCACGCAAAAGCTATAAGCATTCTATGCTTTTCTCCAACTTGAAAGTACGCTAATAGGGATGAGACAGACTAGTCTCTTACCTAATAAATACGGCTTAAATATGTACAGAAGAAAGAGGTGTGCACTGGGATACTGGTCAAGCCACTCAACCTCCAATTCGTATGTCGTAGGTCGAATCCCAGAGATTGCATGTGGGGATTTTCAACAGAACCTGTAGCGGTTTATCACTGCTCTTATTACATCTCTCTTTTTTCTACTAGTACATACTAATACAGTTTTTAATTTTCTTATGGTTTTCTGTTATCATTACTGTTATGATCCCATTGTCGCCATAAGATCTATCCCTGTCGGGGCGACATAAAGACTCCGATAAAGAACCCATATCGCCAAACATCCCTGAATTTTCCGTAAATTTCTGTAAGAATATTCATTATATAAAGCACAAGGCTTGCCTTTATTCGTCTCGATTATCTCAAAAACCCTTCAGGAGGGAGGTTGTGTGGAGCAGACCCTTTGCTGCATGGACAATGGGAAAAACTGATAGGCTGCTGATAATTTCACAGTGGTCGCAAATGGGACACGAACTGGTCTTTCTTCATATTCTTGTTTTCCATTTTAATGAGAGTGATCGCAAATGGGACACAACCTATGGAACAAGTAAGAATTTTATATTTTTAAGCGAAAAATTTTAAATCTTTCAAGATATGAAAATGTTACCAACATATTATGAAATATGAAATGTATTTTTGCCCTATTTGAATTACACACGCCCCAAATTTAGAAAGAAATATTGTTCTCACAACGCTAACAGTCATGATTCATAACATGAAATTTCGTATTGTGCTTGTCATTAGTTATAATATTTGTTGTGGTGTATCCTTATTTTTAAACATTTCGTATTTGAGGACATACAACAAAATTTTACTATATTTATGAAATCTGAGCGTCAATTGTCTTACTTGTTGCAGATTTCTCTGGCGCAAGCTACGAGAGCGAGCCTCGGAAGGCTACGAGGGTGTGCTTCAGCGGGAGGAGAGTTCTGATCCTTTGGCGGTGAAGTCACTCACGGCCAGCGGCAACCTTCTCACAGATGAGGTAAAGTCCGCTTGAATACCAACTAGTTACCACACAGATACGCTGCACCAAATTAATTAGAATTACACTACATTCAGAAACATATCTTACAAGAAAAATTAGAGATCATTCAACTGTGCACCCCGTGAGATTAATAAAGCATGCAATCATCAAAACAAATACTTGACAAATCCCGAGGTGGCTACATTTCTACTCTTGTTCCGTCAATTTTTAAAGCAGAGCAACTCGACTGACATATTTAAGAGATTTTGTTATAATGCACGCCATTTTTCTTCAGTTTCGACTCAGGGAATTCTTCAGTCTGTCGAATCCAATAAAGAAAACATTTACGTATTAACAGATTATACCTTAATAACTTATGATTAGTTAAAAACAGAATGATATGCTTCGTTCTTAAGAGAACACCATCAGGTTATATCAGATTACACGTTTCATTATTTTTTACGAAACTGAAGTTACGAAAAAACTAGCCAGCTGGCCTCACGTCACTGACAGAGCATTGTACCACCTTGCACTCTTTGGTGGACTAGCAAATAAGAGGAGAAGCCCTGCTGGAGCACTTCATTAAGATATGTTCTAACTTTCAATTATTAGAAGGGTATAAACAGAAATTAATGTTTTTATATTTATTAATAATATTCAATTCATAATATGTTAAAAAAATTTAAACTGTGATTTTATTGAATCTCGTTATATTCCTTCAAGAACGAAATATTTCATTCGTATTTCAATGAATGATACCTTTTTCGGGCATAATCTGTTAATAAATGTTTTCTTTTTTCAAGCATTTCTAAATTTATGTTAGATTGCATTACTTTCGGCAGACTAAAGAACTTTAATGTTATAAATATTGGAGAGAAGTCCATTATAACTCGCATTTGAGTGTAATCCTTACACTTCTGCCTGGGAAAATTATATTTACCACTTGCGTTTAATTAATATAATACAGTATATACATTTAGTGGCAGCTGCGCCGAAAGTGCCATTGCAAACCCTCAAGCAATATCATTTTATTTATCAGACTATCTATTGTAAAGCTACGAGGTTGTAGACAAACCGCTGCCTAACTCAGGAAGGTCAGTTCTGAACACAATTCAAGTAGGGAAATTCCATAAAAACCTTCATTCTTCACCTAGTATTTACAAATTTACACGCATTTTGAATTATTAAAAGTCCTTTGTTATTTAGGTAGAATATAATAAACAAGTCTTAACAACGCAATTCCTTTGTTCTTATCTATCAGAAGGATTAACAAATCATCTCCATCCAACCAACCAGGCCTATATACTTTACGGTTCGTTCACTTGTGTTGTGTTTGAATGGCCAGTCGTACAGATTTCACAAAGCATTTTCATACTGGCTTCCACTTCGATACATTTGTCCGCACGCTTATAAACCGAGAATGTCTGTGCAAAACTGTAGAGGAATTCACAACACACTGTGTCAGTTTAAGAAACGATTAATTCTTTCTAATTCCTACATACACTCTCCGATCAAAAGTATCCTGACACCACTACGTAATACGGAATTGAACCGTAGATGTCACGGACGTTGGCCACACCGGGATGCGGTAACTATTGTGTTGTCATTAGAGAAGTGGTAACAGCAGACTAGGTCGGTCAGGAAAGGTGACTTCGAACGTGGACTAGTCATTGGATGTCACCTGAGTAACAAATCCATCAGAGATATTTCAATCCTTCTAAATCTGCCCAAGTCGACTCTTGTCGATGTGATTGTGAAGTAGAAACGCGAAGGAACAGCCACAGCTAAACCAAGACCAGGCAGACCTCATTTAATGACGGACAGGGTGATTGCAAAAAAAAATCACAAGAAATCGGCGGAAGGACTCACTCATGAACTCAAAAGTACCTCCTGCAGTCCAGTCAGCACAATGCTTGTGCATTGGGAGTTAAAAAGAATGGGGTACATTGGTCGAGCTGCTGCTCATAAGCCCAACATTTCTATAGTCAATACAAAGCGACGCTTGAGGTGGTGTAAAGAGTGACGCCACTGAATAATGGATGACTGTTATGAAAATTTGGTTATGTTTATTTGCTCTTGGCCTCAAAAATAGTGGACACCCGCAGGATATCAATGTTTTACTTGGACTCTGTGGTGTGTGATGCCTGATGGGACAGTGGAGATAAAGGAGTGATGTATAATGGCGGTAGTCATGTGTATGTATGTTTGTGTCGTGTGCAATAAATAGTATTTCCTATCATTGTGGTTAATACTAGTTCGGTGAATTAGTCCCTTAACGAAACAATGTGCTGACCCCGACGTGATAATAACGCGTAAAGTAAGAAACGTTGCGATAGAATACGGTACGTAAGATTTCTTTTGTCAGTGAAAAATACCGGCACACGACTATGGAAAGGTTATTAAAACAACGTAAACCAATTCGAGCGTCGTTTACAAAGGTGTATAACGAAACGACTAATGGGAAGTTGAACTAGTGAAGTGGTTGAGCTGGAATCGGCACAGAAGATGCTGATGAAATTGGAGAGGTTAAGTGCTGACCTTTCCCCACTAGATGAAAAAATATTAGAACTATCATTGGAACAAGAGGACGATGTTTATAACCATGAGTACGAGGCAATTGAAACATATAGAGACAATTTGGACGAAGTTAAGTTAAAGATGACGAATTTATGTACTGAAAATATAGAAATATAGAATCACGGATGGGATATTTCATCTACAGCTAAAAAGAATTTAAAACTACCTAAGTTGGAACTAGCGAAGTTTGAGGGGGGGGGGGGGGAATAAAGGATTGGCTCGGATTCTCGAGCATGTTTAAAAGAATCCATGACGATTGTGATATAGAATCTGAAGATAAATTTCAGTATCTGATTCAGTGCACCAAACCTGACAGTCGAGCCAGAGAACTGGTAAATAGCTTCCCTGCCACTGCCGAAAACTATCCAAAGGTTATAGAGTGTATGAAGGAACGGTTTGTACGTGAAGATATTTTGACTGAGTATTACGTTAGGGAGCTTATTGGGTTAGTCATACAGAATGTGTCCCACAAGAAAGATAAATCAGGGATAGCCGCCTTGTATGATACATTAGAGAGCAAGTTAAGAGCTTTAGAATCCATAGGTGTAACCAGGGTTAATATGGGTCAATGTTGTTCCCCCTTCTGGAATCGTGCTTACCTGAAGATGTTTTAAGGGTATGGCTCAGAAATCGATCATCATGGAATGAAGATTTTATCAGTCCACATAAAGATAAACTGGAGACCCTTCTTAATTTCCTCCAAACGTGAAGTAGAGGGAGAAGAAAGGATTACCTGTGCGCAGGCAGGTTTCGGTTTAGCCGATAGGAAAAAACAAGAGAAGGGAAGACGAAAAATTTCTAAAGACACATCGCTACCAACTGCGAGTTCATTGTTCTCTGAAAAATTTGATAGCAAGAAGCGAAAGTGTGTGTTTTGCAGTAAACTACATGAGAGTAAGGAATGTCATCTTGCTCAACAAAAGAGCTTGGAAGAAAAGCATAACAAGCTAGCCAAAGAAAACTGTTGTTTTGCATGTCTAAAGTTAGGGCACAGAGCCAAGGATTGCAAGGCACACATTCGATGCCCCTTGTGCACTAACTCTCATGTTGTTATTATGTGCCATAAACTAAATGTGAAAGGGGCTGAAGAGAAACTTGTACCTAAAACTCGGGAAGGTGGGGAAAACCAGAGCAATATCACCATGAACATTCAGAGTGCCACAAAAGAGGTGTTTCTTCAAACATTGTGTATCAAGCTGACACATAAGGAGAAACAGAAGAAGGTCCGAGCATTGATAGACAGTGAATCCCTCACTGTTCATTCAATCTGCCTCGATAGCTGACTTATGGAACTTGGGTACCATAGGCATATGTGATCCAGTGGAAAACAAATCAAGAGAAGAAATGGAAGAAGCCGCACGTAACTACTTTCAAAATACAGTAAAATTTAATGGCGATGGCCGATATGAAGGTGCGTTACCCTGTCTGGAGAGCCGTCAGTATCTACGGAACAACAAGGAGATAGCGGAAAAGAGATTGATCTATGTTTCGAACAGGCTGATCAAGGAAGGAAAGATTGAGGAATTCGGTAAGGTGTTTCAGGAGTGGATAAATGAGGACATCATTGAAGAGATTCCAGAGGAAGGAAACAAAGATCGATGTTATTATTTACCATACCGAGGAATATTTAAAGACAACTCTACCACTAAGGTGAGACCAGGTTTTGATGGTTCCTGCAAGTCAAAGGATACGCCTTCATTGAATGAGTGCCTCGAGAAAGGAACTAATTTGCTACTACAAATCCCTACACTTCTTTTGATGTTTCGGAAGAATAGGATAGGGGTGATTTCGGATATTAGAAAGGCTTTTCTTCAGATATATGTCCAAGAAACTGACCGTGATTGGTTACGCTTCTCATGGTGGAAGGATTCAGAGAGAAGAGAATTAAAGGCATTTCGTCACTGCCGAGTAGTATTTGGACTGAACTGCAGCCTATTTCTGCAAGAAGCAGTATTAGATCTACACTTAAAACACAGTACAGACTACCGAGAGACAGCTGAAAAGTTGAGAAACTTCTTTTATGATGGTAATTGTATCGCTTCTGTGGACAATGAGGAAGAATTGTGTATGTTTATGGAATAATCTACTGTATTGTTGGGCAGAGCGCGGTTCGATCTTTGTAACTGGGAGTACACATGGCTAAATTCTTCTGAAAGAGATTCATCCACTTCTGAAGTAACTTAAGTGCTAGGTCTTCGATGGAATAAAGCGAGAGATGTTCTTTCTTGTGAACAAACTGACATATCGAAGATTGGGGAGAGGATCACTAGAATAAATGTACTGGCTGCTGTCCAGAGCATCTTTGACCCCATAGGTTTCACCTGTCCTGTCCCTCTCGTACCCAAGTTGCTGTTACAGGAAAGTTGGCGGAAGAAAATGAGCTGGAATGAAGAAATGGAGGACGAAATGAGGAAAAAGTTTGAAAATTGGCTTGAAGAACTGAACGTATTGTCTGAAAATAAATTTCCTAGACAAATAGCACCTTGTGAAACACAGGAATCTTGGAGCCTTCACAAATTTTGCGATGCGAGCGGCGTAGCATATGCCGCAGTTGTATTCGTTCGATCACAAGATGGTCAAAACTCAAATGTAAGACTCTTACAGGCAAAATGCCGTGTAACACCTCCGAAGGAAACTACCATTTATTGGTTGGAACTCTTAGCTTGTTCAATTGGAGCTCGTCTTGCTTCTTCTGTGAAGGCAAGTTTAGGAACTGGAGATCTTGGACGGATTCGACAACAGCGCTCTGCTGGATCAAGAGGAAAGGAGTATGGGGAACCTTCGGGGCCAACCGGGTGAAGGACATTAAACAGTTGTAGAGCCCTGATATTTGGAATCATGTGCGTGGAGTGAAAAATCCGGCTGACCTACCCTCCAGGGGCTGCTCCGCTGCCAAATTCCTGATGTCGAAATGGTTGGAGGGCCCTCAGTGGCTGAGATGCCCCAGTTCTGAGTGGCCTGTGAACGATGTCATGCCTGATGAAGAAAAGGTCAATGAAGAGAAAAAGAAAGGTATTTCTACTGTTTTAGTTTCGGCGAGGACAGAAGAAAAATGGTATCTTCAATATTTTTCGAAGTATACGACAGTTGTCAGGATGACAGCTTGGATTTTGCGATTCATCCACAACACAGCAGGAAAGACACACTTCCAAGGATCTTGAAGTGGAAAAATTGGAAATGGCTGAAAGGAGGCTACGGAAGATTGTGACGCAAGAGATGCTTGGAAAAAGGAGCAGATGTCCCTCAAATCTCTCAATGTGTTTGAAGATGAAAGTGGGTTACTTCGAGTCAAGACGAGGTTAATAAGGAGAGAGGATGAAGAATTATTCCTAACTCCCATTCTGATACCTGCAAATCATAAGCTAGTTCACATGATGATTATGGAGAAACATCTGGAATTATCTCATGCTGGAGTACAAGTTCTGCTCTCTACTTTGCGAGAACAGTTTTGGATCGTCATTGTTAGAAGAACCATAAGAAAGGTGATTTCTGGCTGTGTCAAGTGTAGAAGATACCAAGTGAAAGGAATTACCACAGAGGTCGCACCTTTGCCTGAGGATCGAATTCGAGATGCTTCTGTTTTTGAAATTGTAGGGGTGGATTTGGCTGGCCCATTACATCTCCAAGGGGTGAACAGGCGTGGATAGTGATATTCACGTGTGCTGTTTTCAGAGCTGTACACTTTGAGCTCATTAGGACTTTGTCTAATGCAGGGTTCCTTCAAACATTACGAAGATTCATTGCTCGGAGAGGGAGACCAAAAGTTATTTACACTGATAATGGAAGGAATTTTGTGGGAGCTAAAAATGCGTTCCGTGATCTTGACTGGACGAAAGTGACTGTAGAGGCTAGTTGTCTGAGCATCGCGTAGAAATTCAATCCTCCCACGGCTGCATGGTGGGGAGGCTTTTGGGAACGTATTGTTCAGATGTCAATGAAGTTCTTGCGATGAATCTTAGGTCGCTCCTCTTTGGATTACGAGGAACTGTTGACAGTACTATTGGACACTGAAGCAGTTATTACTTCCCGACCGTTGACTTACCTATCTGAAAACAGTGATGATTTACTAGCATTAACTCCAGCAATGTTTCTTCAGGATATTCCTAGTGTGAGAGTGCCTGATATTGATCACGTTGATCAGATAAGCCATGGAAAGAGATTCAGATATATGCAGCATCTGAGGACGGAATTACGCAAAAGATTCAGGATAGAGTTCTTAGGACAGCTTAAACCGGGGAAAGGTCAGGCGAGCCCTCATCGAGAGTTAAAGGTTGGGGAAGTAGTGATCCATGGAAGTGACGGAGCACGTAGAATGGACTGGCCTTTAGGAATAGTTGCTGTATATCCTGGGAAAGACAATGTCGTCAGGGTGGTCAAGGTGAAGACTGCTGGTGGCGAATTTGACCGGCCTGTGCAGAACATCTATCCACTGGAAGCAACTCCCATTACTGAGTGGCAGAATGTAGAGGAGGTTCAGGAGAAGAGCCCTGCTGTGTCTGACTCTAGCAGAACTGTTCCACGATTGGTTACTACAACATGTGGGAGGAAGATACGAATCCCCTCTCGTCTCAATTTGTAGATTTTTCTTTGCTTTCGTTTTGTTTGTAAATTTAGTGGTTTTAATCATAATATGATTGAAAGGTGGGAGGATGTTATGAAAATTTGGTTATATTTATTTGCTCTTGGCCTCAAAAATAGTGGACACCGGCAGGATATCAATGTTTTACTTGGACTCTGTGATGTGTGATGCCTGATGGGACAGTGGAGACAAAGGAGTGATGTATAATGGTGGTAGCCATGAGTATGTTTGTATCATGTGCAATAAATAGTATTTCCTATCTTTGTGGTTAATATTAGTTCGGTGAATTAGTCCCTTAACGAAACAGATGACTGTAAACGAGTGATTTTCAGTGATGAATTACGATTTACCCTGCGGCAATCCCATGGAAGGGTTTGGGTCTGGTGAATGCCTGGAGAACGTTACCTGCAGTCATGTGTAGTGCTAACAGTGAAGTACGGGTGAGGCGTTATGTTCTTCATGGTTAGAATGTAGTTCCCTTATTGCGCTTAAGAAAACTCTAAATGTGGAAAGATATGAACACATTTTAAAGCATTGTGTACTGTGTACAGTAGAGGACCATTTCGGAGACGGTGATTGTTTGCATCAGCATGACAATGCACCCTGTCATAAAGCTGCATCTGTGAGGCAATGGCTTGTGGACAACAACATTCCTGGAATGGGCGGGCCTGCCCAGAGTCCCAACCTGAACCCAATGGGGTACCTTTGGGAAGAGTTAGAACGCCGATTTCGCCCCAGACCCCATCATCCAACATCACTACCTTCTATAGTTTCGGCTCTTGAGTAAGAATGGACTCCCATCCCTCCACAGACATTCAGACACCTCATTAGAAATGTCCCCAGCATAGTTAAATCGTCATAAAGGCGGAGGGTGGACAACCCCATATTAATGTCCAATTATAGGGAACGTGCTACGGGTAAAGTCCAAGTCCAATTTCAGATAGGTGTCCAGATACTTTTAATCGCGAAGTGCCTGACTGACAATAAATTGTATAAACTCAAATATGACGGAAAGTTCAGCTGCAATAATACTTATTATATCAATTTTCGTCCCCTAGCGGTGATTTTACATGTTTCTGATTCTAGATAGATATTGATACTGTACCGTATCCTGTCCTAACTTCATCTCCTTCATCTTCTCCCGTGCTTCAACTTATATTTCTCGCATCTCACTCTCTATTTTCTCTTCCGTCTTCTGTTGAGTGCTAGCTATGCGGTAGCTTACATCGCTCGACATGGTATTTTTTTTGCTACTTGCTTTACGACACAGATAGGTCTTATGGCGACGATGGGACAGGAAGGGCTAGGAGTGGAAAGGAAGCGGCCGTGGCCTTAATTCAGGTACAGCCCCAGCATTTGCCTGGTGTGAAAATGGGAAACCAAGGAAAAACATTTTCAGGGCTGCCGACAGTGGGGTTCGAACCTACTATCTCCCGAATACTGGATTCTGGCCGCACTTAAGCGACTGCAGCTATCGAGCTCGGTGATAAATATGAATTAATCCAAGCCTAGATATTATACACATTGATAAATGTTATGAATATCTGGTCATTATACGTTTGTGTTCACGAGCCTAGACACAGTCAGTTCTAATATTCGTAGTAGAGCTGGGAATCGAATCTGAACCAACAAGGAAAATTACCGTGCTAAATCTTAGTTCACAGTGGCGTTAACATTTAACTGTAGAACCGTTACCTGACCATAAATCGACACTTGTGCACCTGTTTCATCCGCCGCTGTCGAGATAACGACATGTCTCATTCTCCGCTTGCACAGTATAACTGATAGAAAAAATGTACATGTGTTATCTGTGGCACAACTGAAGTTCGTAATTTGTCGTTGCTTTGAAATACAACGGCCAGTCTTTCGGAGCCACTGTATGAATATATTGACAGGAGACTCAGTGGCGAGTCTGATTCAGATGACAATTCAATTGTTTTGGTACGAGTGAAGACCTAACTTAAGTAGGCTTAGCTGACATAAACCTAAATTTTGACACTAATTGTGATTTTACATAGGTATTTTACGGTAAATTATGATAAAACACATAACCTAATCTCATCATTTCAGGTTAGAATTTTGTTTCAAGTTACGCTAAGGTGAATAGAACTTCACTACTGTAGGTTACAAAGAGCAAATCTACTAGCCCTGCTATTTTACCACTGTTTCGTGGAAAATAAATAAGTGTTGGCGGCATACACTGAAAATCTGCATTAAGCCTTAAATGCACAACTTATATCTTTTGTAAAACCTGTGTTTCGTTCCAAACGTAATACATAATCTTCAGAAAGATATATTTTTAAGTATTTGTCCATTCTGAGTTAAAATCAGGATGATTTTTGGATATTTTGCATATATGAATAGTTTTATTCAGAAAAAACATAAGAGTAACATTGCAGTAATTCCAAAAACTTCTTACAAGGATATTGTTATCATAAACATACCGACTACTTTGTTAGGAGTTCTGTGTCATATTTAAGACAGGTTTTGTCTTTTTGTTTAATAAAAAGAGAGTTCTAAATCACTCCTTTACATTTGCAAAAACCCTTGACTCATGTTGTTTCTGAAATAAACACATGGTTCAACTAAAACTTTATGAGTTTTAAAATGTTTTGGAATAAATATAACATAGAAAACCTACAAATTAGTAACTTAGATTAAAAATACAGTGCATACGAAACTAACATATTACACTCTAAAAATTGATTGTTCCAGTCCCAGGAAAGATGCTGAAAATTAAGTTACTTACTCACCGCTCAGTTGTTTAATATTTCGTCATATAGTGTTGTAGTTCCTTCTTCTTGAGGGTTATTCTTCATTAGCTAGAGAACATCATCTAGTATTTTCTCTTTTCTCCTCTTCAGGTAGGTAAAATGAATTGATCAATAATTCTTATATGGAACATATGCCACTGTAAGCCAGCTATAATAGGTACACCTCATTACTTACAACGTGGTTGAAATGTTCATACTGGCTGATTTTGAATTGGGAGTCGTCTTGCTGATGCTCGAGAGATATCACAGTTTCCTTATAATATCTTCGCCACCAGCACTTAAAGTTTATTATATCAGAATAATCGTTGATCAGCACGTCAAGTAAGTTTTTACTAGAGCAGCAGATCGATTAAAATTTTGATCGGTTAACCGAATGCCTTTAATCGGTCAATCGGTCGATTAATCGAATTTTAATCGAGTTCATACAATATCCTTGAAAGCGTTATTTAAACTTAATTGTAGAGTGTGGGCTGCACACCGAAAATTGTCGTACTTTGCTTTCTCAGCTCCTAGAACGATATTCTTGCATTGTCAGTGGAAACAGTGACAACTTTGTCTTGCAACTCCCATTCACGAACTACATCTTCAAACCCTTCTGTGCAGTTAGCGGCGTTGTGGTTTTCTCTGTGGTGTTTAACTTGTAATGTTGAATGATGATACTACACATTTGAATCAATCCAGTGAGCTGTGACCCCCAGGTAGCTATGGTTAGCAGTAGTATGAGCTGTGACAGAAACAATGGGAGCATCGTCAGCATTTTCCCACGAGGTCATTGACCCCGGCCAAAGTCAACGACTCCATGACGTCATGACCACGTGACCGTGACGTAATGACAACGTACTATTGTTTGTGAACAAAGCCACCTGTTTTTGACAGCTGTCATGGTGACGGATCCTATCCTCACTTTTTCGGACAAGTGAGCATTGTTAACCTCGCTGCTGCCATCTTAACAGACCCTAACCTCACTCCTGCCAACTTAACTACGTGGAGCGCGGAATTTAAAATCCACGTACGTTTGACAGCTGTCAACTTGACAGGTCCAAACGACGTGGGCGCGGATTTTGAACAAGTCAACGTTGCTAACCTCAATGCTACAATCTTCACAGCACCTAACCTCACTGTTGCCACCTTAAGCACGTAGGGGCGCGGAATTTAAAATCCACGTGCTTTTGACAGCTGCCATCTTGACAGGACCTCACCACCTGGGCGCGGAATTTCAAATCCACGTGCTTTTTGACAGTTGCCATCTTGACAGCTACCGCCTTGACAGGTCCCAACCACGTGGGCGCGGAATTTAAACAAGTGAACGTAGCTAACCTCACTGCTTTACGGCATGTTACCATTCCCGACGTGATTTTACATAAGTGGGCATGCCTAACCGCACAGTCGCTATCTTTGAGGGGTCTAACCTCAGTTTTACGGGCAGATGCCCCTTCCCGACGTACCTTGAAGGAGATAACCTCTCTCCTCCTCAACAGGCTGCCCTTCTCGAAGTGCTGCAGAATTTTTGAAAGATTGAACGGGACATAGCCAGGGGGGCCTAACTTTAGTTTTAAAGCCAGCTGCCCTTCTCGACATCGTCCCTTCTCGACACCATTTTGGAGAGAGGATTCTAGTTTTAAATCAAGATGCCCTTCTCGACATAGTTCTTTCCCAACACCGTTTTGGAGAGAGGATTATAGATTTAAAGCAAGATGCCCTTCTCGACATAGTCCCTTCGTGACACTATTTTTGGAGAAAGGATTATAGTTTTAAAGCAAGCTGCCCTTCTCGATATTAGAAATTATAATTTTGTTAATAATACAATTAAAGAGCTAACTCACAACGATCTCCTAGTCTAGTTTACAAAGAATAACGGATAAGAGTATTATTCAAATATTTATCGTTAATATTACCTTTTACCAGATATACTTACGTTATGGTATTAATCTAGAAAGCATGGTGTAGGTTTGTCCTCTTGTTCTTTTTTACCTCCTAATATGATGTGACGCATACATTTTACTTATCCCTTTTTTACCCTTTTCGACTGATAAAAAGAGAGGAGGGAGCAGTAGGAGGAGGTGGAAAACGAAGATGCGGTAAAGAGAATGTAATACATTTTTACCCTCTTCAATTTTTTTTATGTATTCATATTTTTCCTTTTCTATTGCAATCAGCACACACGCAAAAATATAGAATTGAATGTAGGACAAGCAAATGCTGTATGTATGTTCCATCCGACAAGACAAAACATGTTAACCATCTGTACAGGTTTAATACTGTTACAGAGGACATAGAACATACTGTTGTTATCTAACAGTAAAGAATGGGATTCGAACTCTGTTCCATTTCTATTCAGCATTAAAAAAACCTCTAATACATGCATTATGGGATTCTAACACGAATCGCTTTATTTAAAACAAGCTATACATGAAAACAAATGCACTTCTTTCATTTATATATGCAATCAGCACACACGCAAAAATATGGAAATGAATGAAGGACAAGCAAATGCTCTATGTCTCCATCTTACAAGTCAAAACACGATGACCATCTTTACAGGTCAATCATGTTACAGAAGACATAGAACATACTGTTGTTATCTTACAGTAAAGATATGAATAGAGAGAAAACATTTCCTATTGTGTTCTGAACAGAAACTTTCCTTGATTATAACGCAAACACAATAGTTACCGTAACAGAATAAAAAATCGTGGGATTCGAACTCTGTTCCCTTTCTATTTGTACCCCTGCGTAGGTTTACAAACATACCCACAGGGGAAGGAATGAAGGAAAAAGCGCACGGGCCTGGGCCTGTTTCAAACTAACATTCCTTTTAGCGAATAACCACATTTATTTTCAATACAAATCCCCTTAGTGGGTTTTCCTTTAAACTTGTTAATACGTACAATATCGTTTAAATCTCAAGACAGCCTCAGGCTGTGAACTAAGTACATAAATACTGGGCATTGAGCCAGAACATTAAAAACAAAATTCAACCATTCAAACTGCCCTCCGTTCAAAAGCACTCAGTACATACAATAGTAGAGACTCTATTATCCTTAACCAATGACGATGGAGGTGGCAGCTAATTTTCAAGGTGCCTGCCCATATACAATAACATTAAAAGGCACTGGGTTACACTCATGTCGTAGGACTGAATATTTCGGAATCCCAATAGTGGGATCCTCCCTTCGTTCTACTCCGCGCTAGTACATCAGTTTTATCTAGTAGAAGAGCTTACCTCCACACCGAGGACAAGACAGGGTTCTAAACCCAAAATGAATAGCCGCCGCAACTCAACGCACCGAGAACATCTGCCGCTGCTGGCTATCAGGCAAGTCAAGTCCCTCACCTCCGTCCGTAGCTCGACAAGCGAGCGGCGGACCGGAGGGAGGGGAGGAAGGCCAGCCCAATTGGCTGGAAGAGGCGGGAGGCATGTTGCCATAGTAGCGCGGCGGCAGGACGAAGGGAGAAAATCAACGCCGAAAGAAGGTGCTAGTTAGTGACTTTTTAAATCATAACCCGTAAAAGGCCGTACACAGCTAATAATAATAATTGTTACGGAGTTGTCCGTGGTAGGTAGAGGTGAAAAATGGTGCTGAGGGGAACAGGTCTCAAAATGCGAAATTAAAATTAAGATAAAATTTAACAAGGTTATATTTTCTTTTCAAGATCAATTTAAAAGGTAAACTCGTGTCCTCATCCTGAGGTAGTGCAGCTCTTTTCAGGCACACCCCCAATGGAGGTGAGCTGCATGTACCATTTCTACCACACACCAGCCCTCCTGCCATTCTTAAATTTCTGGCAGTACCGGGAATCGAACCCGGGCCCCCGAGGACGGCAGCTAATCACACTAACCGTTACGCTACAGAGGCGGACTTCAAGATCAATAAATAACTATTATAACAGGTACTCAGTAGCCTAGCAACAATTCGAGAATGTACAATTACAGTGTTACAGGATTTGGGCTCCGAGAGCCAGACACATAATTCTTGAGCAATAAGCCCAACTTTAGCCAGATACCAGGTTTGACAAAGGGGCAGAAACTCCAATCATGGTCAGGAGCTCTTGCTCCCTATTACTCAGTAAAGCCTGCTCGAGGCACACAGAAATCAAAATTTTAAGAAAGAGCAACCCGCTCTTAAATTTCAAGCCTATCAAAGGCCACACCAAACTCCACTTTCAAGTTGACCTCGAAACACAAACAACACAGGGGTAAAAATACCCAACCTACTGAGGCCTATTCAGTGAAGAAACAGGACAATTACATGGCCTCCAAAATACCAACTTGAGAGGAGGCGAAAATGCACTCCTAATATACTTTACTAAAACCTACTTGGCACTAGGCCGCTAATGCAAGGGCTAATCACATACTAAAGAGGTGACTTATATAAGAAAACGATTTACATTACATTAGAAGGTAAGAAACGGTTGTGAAAATAAGTTCACCTCAAAGCAATATGAGTGGGAGCTCGAGAGGGTTAAGCACTCTCTATCCCAATTTGTAGTTTAAAAAGATAGAATTGATACCAAGTGTCTTTACATTTTAGAGGAAAGTTACATGGTAAAAGGCTTCGGACCTGCCCCGAGAGTTAAACTGCTGAGCTAGCAAGAAAAGAAGTTATTAAAAGGCCATTACCTGGTGGTTGAACTGCTGCCCGAAGAAAGAGACGCTTCCCGCCCCCTGCTACATAATTTACACAATGATAGATGTTAGTGAAGTGGCCCGGAGACCCGAAAATCAGCAGTTTATATACCCTCGTGGAAAGTTCGAGGCGTTTCGTGAATGATAACACCCGCCCACAAGCATTTTATTGGATAATGGCAAAAACTACTACACTAGACGAAGAAGAAACACCTTATTGGTGGAAAATTAATTACAGAAATTCCTTATTGGTCAAATTCAAAACTGGCGGAAAGAAAGGGTTAATATTGCCAACTTAAACAATGACTGAAAGAAATTTAAGAAGGAACAAACTTATGAACCCAAAATTTCTCCAAAAACACAGTTCTTTCACTTCGCACTAGGGTGCATAATTGTAGTCCTTCAGTAGTGCCATCTAGAAGATAATGTTCACACTTCTTACTACAGGCAAAACAAAAATACATCGAAAACGACACAGTTCAGAAAACTTCAAAATTTACAAGTAGGGACATCTTCTGAGAAACTTGAGAATTAACACTGTAGTTAAAGTTCAGGCTTCCTCCGGTAGAGGAGTTTCAACTGGCGCAATGTTTGAATTAGCGGAGCGGAGGTGTACCGCCCGGTACAATAATAATAAATAATAAATGGAAAAAACAAACGTTAATGTTAAAGGCGCAACCAGGCAGCCAACAAAGCCCAAAGGGGGCAAAGGAATTGCCTAAAACATACGGCACAGATCTACCCTCCCAAGACCCTTACCAGGGGAGGGGGTGTAGTTTGGGAATCCCTTCTCAAGAAGGGGCATCTTTTTTCTTTTTATTTAAGAAACATGCAAGAGTTTTACAGAAATACACATCTTGATATACAATTTTCATCATTTGTTTTCGACGAGTTCTTCCTTGTAGAGACGAGAGATGAAATATGAAGAAATATGTCTTCCCGCGATGACACGATGACAAATGACAGAGCTGATGAGTCCCAAAACACACAATTGGACCAGACTGGCCAGCATTGGCAACAGGTCCGCAAGATGGTAAGGCCTAGGAGTAGGCGGCCCAGCACATCACCCAACAATGGTGATGGTTGAGAAGGTTCCAACCCCGTAAGTTAGGGCGAGGTGACACATGCTGCAGTTTGCAAGATTTTGCCGCTGACACACGGCCTCAGGAGAGTAAGATGCCCAGGGGCCAGCTCCAGCGGGGGGCCCTCCCTCGAAGCTTGGGGGCACAGGCGACGATCTTCCCGACACTGCAAACACAAATCAGAAAGCCAGCGGCACGTCGAAGCAAGTAGATAGTCAGGTGATGAGGCGGAACGTTAGTCGAGGCGCCGTGGCGGCACAACCAACGGTGTGGAGGTCAGGAAAAGGAACTCCAGGTGGATTTACAAACATGCTCAGATAAAACAACAATTAAGAAGGCAAAATTACCAAGATAATTAAATTACCCATTAAGAATAGGAAAACCCACCGAGGTGGAAGAAAATCAAAAGTAATAAACAAAGGAAACATGAAAAGCGCGAAGGCCAACTCTCAAGCGGGCTTAACCTGAGACAGGTGCACTCTCAAAACTCTCTCGGTCTCCGGGTCACTGACCAGCAAGGTGACGGCGGTGAGGAAATCGAGAATAGTACAGGGGCCTCTGAAACGTGGACCTAATTTCCCAGATGGCACAAAGTTTTTAATAAACACCTTGTCACCGACAACCAAATCGGTAGGTCGGCGGCCTTGATCCTAGCGGGCACGCTTCTGCTCGTACGACACCTTAAGGTTATGTTTCGCCTTCTTCCAAATTTCCCTAATGTTAGGAGGATCAATCTTCTCGGGAAGCAACTTATTAATATTCCATAAGTTGGAAATAGGAGAATTTGGCACGAAAGAAAACATCAGGGAAATTGGAGAAAATTTGTGAGCTTCATGGACAGCTGAGTTGAAGGCGAAGGCGAGCCAAGGAAGGGAGGTATCCCATCTCGACACATCCTGATGGTGGAAAGCAATGAGGGCCGAACGAAGGTTGCGATTGACCCTTTCAGCATACGAAGGCTGAGGGTAATACGGGGAAGTCGTGACATGGGAAATCGAAAGATTGAAACAAAATCTTCTAAACAAATTGGAAGTAAATGCCCTAGCATTGTCGGACACCAAAAATTGACACGGCCCAAAGGATGAAAAGATGGACTTAAGGCATCTAATAGTAGTTTCAGCGGTAGCAAGTATGGTGGGAAAAACCAAGAAAAACGGGTAAACCCGTCCACACAAACCAAAATAAACCTATTCCCATCGCCCTTTGACCGGGGAGGGGTCCCACGTAATCAATATACAGTACATCCGCTCCATGGGGCGAGTAGCTTGGTGGGACGACAAGAGACCCATTCTCGAGTTCACAGTAGGCTTGCTAAGGCCACAGACCTTACAGGCCTTACCCATCTCGCGAACTTCCCCATCTAGGCCTTTCCAGATGAAGTTCTCCCGAATCTTCTCCCTAGTTTTGAACACTCCTAGATGACCACTTAAAGGAGTTTCGTGATAATATTTAAAAATCACCGGAACCAGGACCGAGGGGATAACCACTTTCATTTTCTTATCGGCCTGGGAAGGGCAGCAGAGAACATTGTTTCTCAGGACGTAGGGGGCAATATTCTGCCCGGATTTAAGATCCTGAATAATAGGGCCCAACACCGGATCCTCACCCTGAATTTTAGCAATCTGGTGGAACAGCAAGGGGGTATCCAATAGGATACCACCAGAAAGAGGTAACGAGAGCACGGGTTTCGACCCTGTTGAATCAGAAGAACCAACGTAGTGGTCAGAGAACATTCGACTTAAGGAATCGACGACGACATTTTCCGTCCCTCGGATATGGTGGACATCGAACTGGAAAGCGGAAATGCGAATAGCCCATCTGGCTAAGCGACCGGTCCTTCTGGGCTTACCAAGGACCCAGCTAAGCGCCTGATTATCGGTTTCGAGCAGAAACTTAACATGCTCCAAATACATCCTAAACTTCTCTAGGGCGAACAAAACCGCTAAACCTTCAAGCTCATAAACCGAATACTTCGACTCGAGCGGGGATAGCGTCCTAGAGGCGTACGCGATGGGGCGCCTACCCAATTCCGAATCCTGTAACAAAACCGCCGCGACAGCGGACGAGGAGGCGTCGGTTTGAACTACAAAGGTTTTACTAAAATCTGGCATAGCCAGCACCGGGGCATTAGCTATAGCCATTTTCAAGTCCTCAAAGGCTGCCTGCTGCGAAGACCCCCATTCAAACTTAACCCCCTTACGACGAAGCGAGTTAAGCGGGGCAGCACGATTAGCGAAGTTTGGGATGAACTTGCGAAAGAAATTTATCATCCCCACAAACCGAGCGACGCCTTTAACATCCATCGGGGGCCGGAACTGGTGAATAGCCTGGGTGCGGGATTGGTCAACCGAGACCCCGCTAGGGGAAACGATATGACCAAGAAAGGACATCTGAGGCCTAGCTAAAGAGACCTTAGAGAGCTTAACCGTCAACCCGGCTTGACGCAACCGTGTCAAGACTTCCTTGAGATGCTGAAGATGATCTGCAAAGGTTTCTGAGTACACGACTACATCATCCAAATAATGGTACAAAAAGCTGAATTTGATGTCCGAAAACAAGTCAACACGGCAGCCCCCGTAGAAATGCCAAAAGGCACCCGGCAAAATTCGTATAGGTTCCAGTCAGTCGCGAATGCAGTTAAGTGACGAGATTCTTCGGCCAAGGGAATTTGATAGTAAGCTTGGTTCAAATCCAAGACAGTAAAATACTTGGCGCGTTTGAACCACGAAAAACACGAGTGCAGATCAGGGAGAGGAACCGATTGCAATACTATCTTCTTATTTAACACCCTGTAGTCAAGAACCGGGCGAAAGCCACCTTGCGGTTTGGGAACAAGAAAAATGGGAGAGGAGTATGACGAAGTAGAAGGACGTATGATACCGTCATCCAGCATTTTGTTAATAATTTGCTTCAACGCCTCCATTTTGGGAGGCGAAAGGCGATAAGGAGGAATCCTCACAGGGACGGAATCAGTGACTTCGATCTTATACTCGAGTATGTTAGTAACACCCAATTTTCCTGTAAAAACAACAGGAAACGCACTACATATCTCCCTAATGCACTGCGCCTTATCCTCCGACAAATGGCTAAGGTCGGAGACCATTTCGTTTTGAGGGGGCGCGACACATGAAGCTAAAACAAAATTACGCAAAGACAAACTTAGTTTTTCCCGTTCAGCAAACTTAAACCAGCAATGGCTATTTTGCATGTCTAACACAAGTCCAGCATAAGCAAAAAAATTAGCCCCAAGAACCACAGGACACGATAAATCCTTGGCCACATGAAAGCAATACTTCCACGTAAAATTGGAGATGCGAATCTTACATCTGATTAAACCAATTACTTCAAGAAACCAATTACTTCAAGTTTAGACAGGTTAGCCGAAATACACAAAAAGGATACAGGCTGAATATTAGAAATTTTACAAATGGCCTTGTGTGAAATAACCCAAGATTCACTCACAAGGGAAAGGACACTTCCCGAGTCCAAGAGTGCATGAGAAGGTTCATTATTTAACTCGATCGAAATAAAGGGAGCGAAACCCTTAACATCACCCGATATTTTCAAGCAGTCCGGTGGGCAATCAACCCCAGACTGAAAAGGAAAATGGGAATCACGTCTCTCAACAACAAGGGAAGAAGGGTCGGCTGGAATGGAAACCGACTCCCGGCCTAGTCAGAGCTCTGCGGAACGATTAGGACACCGCTTCGCCATGTGTCCCGCTAATCCACATCGAAAGCAGACGACTCCCGATAACCCCGTGTTATTCCTCTCACTACCACCGGCATTAGGCGAGGAATTGTTGGAAGTACGAGAAGGACATCGATCACGCAAATGATCTATTGCCCCACAGGCGTAACACTTCCTAACAAGAGCAGGTTTCCCAGACGAGGGCGGCTGAGTACGTTGGTCTGACAAAGGTACATTCGAATCGCGGAGAGAGTCGGCGTGCCGAACTCCCTCGGCAGATACCACCACAGCCTCGAGTTCGCTAAATGTATGAGTGCGAGTAGCAAAACACACGTAAGACCGACAATTAGGGGAGATGCCCTCCACGATCGTAGACACCATTTGCTCTTCAGAGTAACCAAGTGCGAACACCCAAGCATAAAATTTAATATCCGAAATAAAATCAGGCAAGCTCTCCTCTAAACGCTGCACTCTAAAATAATGTTTCTGAATTAAGGAATTAAGCGCACGTGCAGGAATAAAATAGGTCAACAAGTTCGCATGGAACTCGTGCAAGGAAGTTTGGGCCGCTATGGCATGAACGATTTTATCAGCTAACACACCGGTGGCATAGGGGTAAATAATATGGAGGACCTGTACGTTCGACATTCCAAAGACCAAGGCATGGTCCTGGAATTCGACCAAAAATCGAAGGAACGATACAACCTCACTTGCCGAACTGACCGAATAGCAAGAAGCCTTTTTAACACCAGACTCAAGGGGTGAGGAAGACTAGAAAACCCTGCGTTATAGAGCACCGAAGTAGACTGCTGATCCTTGCCTGAAAGGCCGTCACGATCTCTTAATGGTGGCATAGACAAAGGGGCCGACTGCCCATTTAACTCAACTCCGTCAACTGCCTTATTCGACTCACCTTCAGCCGCAGTAACGGAAAGGCATGTGTTCTTAGGTTTAGTTGACAACCTCATCAACCATGAATCAACCTTCTCTAATAATGTGGAGGTTTCCGATTGCAATACCTCAACCTGACCCTTAAGGTCATCTTTAAGTTCTAAGGAGAGCAAATCTTCGATCCTATGTAAATAGTGGCTCAGGCGACCTTGAACCCACTTTAACTGATGAACCGAAGCAATATCAGTTTCCAAAAAATCCATGACTGAGATGATCTCAGTTAAGTTTGCCCGGATTAAGGACGTCGCCTCACCGACCTCGCTATCAGTATAAACAGGCACAGTAATAGGTTTATCAAGGTTCGACCTTAACAAATTCTCATCGCTTTTCACCGTTCCTTTTGACTCCAAATTCCTAATGAGCAGTTCATACAATAACTCTTCCTTTCGCAAGGCCACCGGATAAGAGACATCTCGAGCCGCCATAATGCTCGAACACTATTGACCCACAGGTCGAAAGAATTCGAAGAGTACACTCACAACTAAACGGAATAATACTCGAATTGAAACCAGGCCCATTCAACCACGCTCTGCTACCAGTCTGTACCCCTGCGTAGGTTTACAAACATACCCACAGGGGAAGGAATGAAGGAAAAAGCGCACGGGCCTGGGCCTGTTTCAAACTAACATTCCTTTTAGCGAATAACCACACTTATTTTCAATACAAATCCCCTTAGTGGGTTTTCCTTTAAACTTGTTAACACGTACAATATCGTTTAAATCTCAAGACAACCTCAGGCTGTGAACTAAGTACATTAATACTGGGCATTGAGCCAGAACATTAAAAACAAAATTCAACCATTCAAACTGCCCTCCGTTCAAAAGCACTCAGTACATACAATAGTAGAGACTCTATTATCCTTAACCAATGACGATGGAGGTGACAGCTAATTTTCAAGGTGCCTGCCCATATACAATAACATTAAAAGGCTCTGGGTTACACTCATGTCGTAGGACTGAATATTTCGGAATCCCAATAGTGGGATCCTCCCTTCGTTCTACCCCGCGCTAGTACATCAGTTTTATCTAGTAGAAGAGCTTACCTCACACTGAGGACAAGACAGGGTTCGAAACCCAAACGGACTAGCCGCCGCAACTCAAGGCACCGAGAACATCTGCCGCTGCTGGCTATCAGGCAAGTCAAGTCCCTCACCTCCGTCCGTAGCTCGACAAGCGAGCGGCGGACCGGAGGGAGGGGAGGAAGGCCAGCCCAATAGGCTGGGAGAGGGGGGAGGCATGTTGCCATAGTAGCGCGGCGGCAGGACGAAGGGAGAAAATCAACGTCGAAAGAAGTTGCTAGTTAGTGAGTTTTATAAATCATAACCCGTAAAAGGCCGTACACAGCTAATAATAATAATAATAAATAATAAATGGAAAAAACAAACGTCAATGTTAAAGGCGCAACCAGGCAGCCAACAAAGCCCAAAGGGGCAAGGGAATTGCCTAAAACATACGGCACACTATTCATCATGAAAAAGATCTCTAATACATGCATTATGGGGTTGGAACACTAATCTCTTTTCTTAAAACAGGCTATACATGATAACAAACGCATGTCCTTAAGTTATATATGTCAAATTGACAGATGTCAAAACGCACGTGGCTTTGTTTACAAACAATAGCACGTGGTCGTGACGTCATGGGGTCAATGACCTTGGCCGGGGTCAAAGACCTCACGGGGAAGTGCTGACGCAGCTCCCATTGTTTCTGAACCGTCACAGCTCATACTACTGTTAGATATGGAAGATCGAATATCCCATGCGAGATTAACAAATTCTGCTTGTTTCAGTTCATGTAATAATTTGACCTTTCTACGTCATACAACTTGTCTGGTTTTGTTTTTTTGTTACCGTGTCTCTAGAAAGATAATATTAAGTGAGAATTGAGAGCTTCCCGCGAAATATTTTGTATAGTCTACTTCACTAGTTTATTCGTATTTTCAGTTTATACTGTGCATTAGAAGACACAGGTGCTGCAGCGTTGACTGAGAAGATGAACTGGTAGAGACATCGATAGATGCAGGTACACTTTGAAAGAGATGAATATTTTAAAGGTGATATTGAAGACTACTTGTACTACCCACATAACATTTTTCCGCATTTCTTACAAAACACTTTTTT
Organism: Anabrus simplex; assembly: GCF_040414725.1. Lineage (NCBI taxonomy): Eukaryota > Metazoa > Arthropoda > Insecta > Orthoptera > Tettigoniidae > Anabrus > Anabrus simplex. The sequence continues at coordinate 1,066,334,938 of NC_090266.1, read as the reverse complement.
TTCTTTTTTCTTTTTTCTTTTTTTGCTGTCTGTTACCTTACAACATTCGTTTAGTTTAAGTCCGGAAAATTCACCACGTTTTCCTCGCAACGGTTCATAAGCCGTATTTTCAACTGAACTTCACAACACTGAATGTGAATATACACTGTTTGCTGTATAACAACCGCACACGAACTGGGGTTTAAGTTGTTACACTTTCTACTGTGTCTTTCTAGCAATTGGTATCAGCCCTTTCCCACATTACTTGGAAATTCGTGGAAATTTCTTAATGACAGTCGCTTCAAGTACCTTCCCCATATCTTTCCATTATGCCGCCTGAATTTATTTTGTAAATGTCCGCAAATACACTACAATAATATAGGAGAAAGATATGAACATTAGCTTACTTTATGGACCAGCCCATCATACAATACCTGAGGCTAGCACACGAAATGGCAAATAACAATACAATACACAGGTTTTGTGCCACAAAAACAGTTATTTTTCCTTCGATATACTACAATTTTAATCGGTTCGATAAATAGATTGAAGCACATTGATCGGTTAATCGTATTTTTAGATTAATAGGTTAATCGGTTCGATCAATCGATTAAATCGACAGCTCTAGATTTTACATTTTTAAGTACAGGAACAATGACTTATGCGGTACCTGCATTAAAAGCCATTTTCCATGGCCATCTGAAACTCTCAATAATAACCTGACTTATGGTTTTTATGTTTAAAATTATAAATATACTGCACACTTTGTTAAAGATCTTCTCTCAGGACCTCGGCATCGTAAGTAAATATTTACGGATTCTTATTTACCTCAGGGGGGTGGTTTTGTCCTTTTTAGTCACTTCATTGAATGATCCATACGGTACGAAGGAATTCCTAACTACTTAAATAAAATAAAGGGGCTTGTATTCATTTAAAAAGGCATCGAAACTTCTAGGAAATTAAACAAAACACTTTAGAAAGTGAACTTCATGAAATTTATATTAAATGGAAACAGGAAAAATGGCAAGGGAACAAATTAATCATTACCTAAAATGACTTATTAAATACATTGGTGTCCGCCTCTGTGGTGTAGTGGTTAGCGTGATTAGCTGCCACCCGCGGAGGTCTGGGTTAGATTTCCGGGTCTGCAACGAAATTTGGAAAGTGGTACGAGGGCTGGAACGGGGTCCACTCAGCCTCGGGGGGTCAACTGAGTAGAAGTGGGTTCGATTCCCACCTCAGCCATCCTGGATGTGGTTTTCCGTGGTTTCCCACTTCTCCTCCAAGCAAATGCCGGGATGGTACCTAACTTAAGGCCACGGCCTCTTTCTTCCCTCTTCCTTGCCTGTCCCGTCCAATCTTCCCATCCCTCCACCAGGCCCCTGCTCAGCATAGCAGGTGAGGCCGCCTGGGCGAGGTACTGGTCATTCTCCCCAGTTGTATCTCCCGACCCAAAGTCTGAAGTTCCACAACACTGCCCTTGAGGCGGTAGAGGTGGGATCTCTCGCTGAGTGCGAGGGAAAAACCGGCCCTGGAGGGTAAACAGATTAAGAAGAAGAAGAAATACATTGGTTCCCTGGCACTTTTGCTTTCAAGGCTTTTCTAATGGTGATATCGTCTATAAAAATGACTACATGAAATATAACCTGAAAACGGAAGTCATGTTTCAAGCGAAAATGTAGGCCAAATTATTTTAAATCAGGAAAGCCTAATCTTTCACGAACGATTTCCAAACATTATTTTCCGTATAAGGTTGTTTACTGATTAAATATCACAGTATGGTACCGAACAAGCACCGAATGGACCCTTAATTTGAGACACAATGACCTTTAGTCCAACTTGAACAAGTCGTGAAACTATTAGCCATCATGTTATGAAGTCAAATGTGCTTCTTTACCAAACATAGCGCTCGAATTTCAGTCTAAAGAATTGAGACATAAAATGTGACTGCATCACATTAATCTCCGACTCCTTGGCTGAATAGTGAGCGTACTCCCTTTCAGTTCATAGGGCCCCGGGCTCGATTACCGGCCAGGTCGAATATTTTTAACCTTAAATGGTTATTTCCTCTGGCTCGGGGTCTGGGTGTTTGTATTGTCCCCAACATCTCTGCAACTCACACTCCACACAGAACACTATCCTCCACTACAATAACACGCAGTTTCCCATACACGGCAGATAGCGCCCACCTTCGCCGGAGGGTCTTCCTTACAAGGGCTGCACCAGGCTAGCAATAACCACACGAAAATAAATTATCACTTGAATGAAATTCTTCTTCTTCTTCCGCCTTTCCTACAACTGTGGGTTCGCAGGCGCGAACTGCGTAGCGCATGTGGATTTGCCTCTGTTTACGGCCGGATGCCCTTCTTGGCGCCAACCCTATATGGAAGAGAGAGCTGGGACAAACACAAGCACCCAGTCTCAGAGCCATGAGCATTAATCACACGTGATTAAAATCCCCTACACGGCCGGGTATCGAACCCAGGACCCTCTGAAACGGAGGCCTCAACGCTGACCATTCTGCCAAGGAGTGTCACAGGAAGTCGCCTTCATCTTATTTTCTCAGGCATAGGATCTAGAGGGTATTTTACGTGGGGAGATTCTTTCATAATTACCAAATCCCATCTTTACAATCCTTCCAGATTCCTACAAAAATAGTGTCTGATGAACGACAATTAACGAAAGATTTGACGTCGTCGTAGGCTTGGAGAATAAATTTCCAAAGCTGCCCATCCGTCCAAGAAGATGAGAATCACTCTGTCCGTCTCGCACAGAACAGCAGATACCCGAGAGTCAGAAAATTCTTGCTCGCCTACGGAAGAAGCACATAGAGAAAGTTATCACGACTACAAATTTTACAGTGGTGACGCAAATTGACGAGCTGACTTCAGCTACTAAAGGCAGTGGGTTCAATACATGTATAGATGGTAAATTAACTGTTAACTCCGAATGGCCAAATAAGTTATTTAAGTTGTTTCTGAAATTAATGATTCATATGCAAGGCTGTGCCATTAGCTACATAAGCTATTAAGCTACTACCAGTCTTCAGTCTTAAGTAATGTCCATGCTCATGAATGCTCTGGCCGGATGTAGAACTAATCACTAATCACTCCACCAAGTGCCGAGTTTACAGATAGTTGGCCGTCATGGCCTGTACGGAGATGACTGTGGGTATCCATTAGGTTTGCATCTACATGGGAGATGAATTATATTTTGAAATACCATGCGCACAAAATGAAAATATTCTGGGAAGATACAAATCACTTATCAAAAATGTAATTTCATTTTGAACCTTCTGGTGTATTTTATTCTACATGCATATCTCATGACTAGAGACATGACTTTTTCGCATTAACGATAAACGCGACAAAAAAAATTTGAAGCCGTTTTTGAGATGTCTTAACGGATCATAAGATTCTGGTTAAGAAAATAGTGATTTTGTTTGGGAAATCCGGCAAATTAAAGCGATAAGACCAGTTTAAAGCGTAATTTGCTTGTTTTGGATAAGTGCAAAACTGTAGCGAAATTCATGGAAAATGACGAGCTTGAAATTGTATTTCAGTATTACGTGTGTGAAAAGAAGCGGAAGACAGATTAAGGATTTCTCAATTCGACAATAAAACCTGTTAGTTTTAATTTTTACAATTCGCTTTACGACGCACCCACGCAAATAGCTCTTATGGCTACGATATGATAGGAAAGGGCTAAGAATGGGAAGAAAGGGGCTTCAGAATCTGCCATGTGTGAAAATAGGAAATCATGGAAATCCGTCTTCAGGGCTGGCGACAGTAGGGTTCGAACCCACTATCTCCCGAATGCAAGCTGATAGCAACGTAACCCAAACCGCACCCACTTGCTTGTTCGTTTTAATATTCTAGGAAATCCTTTAATGGTATAACCATATAGGATGGAAGTAATGGCCATGTAGGGTGAAAGGGTAATTTATTATGTAATCTTTATTAGTGCTAATAGTACAGTCCTAATCAAAATTACGCAAGGAATAATGAATGATTACTCTATCAATATTATTTCTATGTATGTATCTATACCCACATAAATAATTCACAATTCGCACGAATGAAACTTTTTATGAATAATTTTGGAAAATGATTAACGCGAAATTCAAGCGATGGTGGAAGTCCTGTTTCGCGAAATAACGCGAAAAATTGTTTCCTTTTCGCAGAATCGCACATAAAGTAATGCGAAAAAACAATATATCTACCCATGGCTAACATATTTGTCAGTGATATGTACAACAGATACTGCAAATGCATAATATCAAGTGGTTAAAGATTAAACCAACTACGAGCTCGAAAGTTAAGGAAATACTTCTGAATAAAAGGCAGATTACAGACAATACAGAGATGAAAATAAATGCTCGCTATGTTCTGATGAAATAGGGTTGGCAAACCTTATAAAATATTGTTTAGAGACAAGGGAAATAAGAGAGAAATGTATAGATGAGGAGGAAATGAGAAAAATTGATAAAGAAAATCAGCTGTAGGCCTATACGAATGTACAGTTATTGAACAGAGAGAGGATGCACCTGGAAAGAATTGCAAAATTATCATCATTATTAGGGGAATGTGGAGTAGTAAATTGGTGGAAGAAAAAGAAGTGATACATGTTACTTAGTGGCGGCCTAGATAATATAACTCCTTTTTAGGTTAGAACAATTTTGTTTTTCTTTCGGCAGTCAATATTAATATTAATTTCAGGAGTCGGACATGATATGGAGGGACTGAGGATGACTACTGTGGTGACCTTTTTAATGGGGGGGGGTCATATTTCCAGGGTATATGATGAACCTCGATAGCATGTCCAAGAAGTTTCATTTCTTACAATAATGTAACACTTTTCAGACCATTAGTTGTGTGTTCAAATCCTAAATCACTTAAAAATGTTAAACTTTGATTCACGATATATTCCGGAATATGGCGTCGTGGCTCAGGCGGCAGCGCGCCGGCCTCTCACCGCTGGGATCCGTGGTTCAAATCCCGGTCACTCCATGTGAGATTTGTGCTGGACAAAACGGAGGCGGGACAGGTTTTTCTCCGGGTACTCCGGTTTTCCCTGTCACATTTCATTCCAGCAACACTCTCCAATATCATTTCATTTCATATATCATTCATTAATCATTGCCCCAGAGGAGTGAGACAGGCTTCGGTAGCCGGCACAATTCCTATCCTCGCCGCTAGATGGGGCTTCATTCATTCCTTTCCTGACCCGGTCATTGACTAGAAAACAGGTTGTAGGTCTTCATTTTTTCATATATTCTTGACACCTTGTTCTTTATTTGTGTTTTACTGCACGTTTTTCATTTTTTGTTGTTGCTGCTGCTGTTTGAGTCATCGGCCCATATACTGGTTTGATGCAACTCTCCATGCCACCTTATCCTGTGCTAACATTTCCATTTCTACGTAACTACTACGTCCTGCATCTGCTCTAATCTGCTTCTCATATTCATACCTTGGTCTACTCCGACCGTTCTTACCACCTACACTTCCCTCAAAAACCAACTGAACAAGTCCTGGGTGTCGTAAGATGTGTCCTATCTTTCTTTCTTTCTTTCTTTCTTTCTTAATCTCTTTACCCTCCAGTATTGGATTTTCCCTCAGACCCTGCGAGAGAACCCACCCCTTCCGCCTCAAGGGCAGTTTCCTGGAGCGTGAGACATTGGGTCGGGGGATACAACTGGGGAGAATGACCAGTACCTCGCCCAGGCGGCCTCACCTGCTATGTTGAACAGGAGCCTTGTGGGAGGATGGGTGATTGGAAGGGGTAGACAAGGAAGCGGGAAGGATGCGGTCGTGGCCTTAACTTAGGTACCATCCCGGCATTTGCCTGGAGGAAAAGTTGGAAACCACAGAAAACCGCTTCCAGGATGGCTGAGGTGGGAATCGAACCCGCTTCTACTCGTTTGACCTCCCGACGCTGAGTGGACGCCGTTTTAGCCCTCTTACCACTTTTCAAGTTTCGTGGCAGAGCCGGGAACCGGGGTAGCAGCTAATCACGCTAACCACTACACCACAGAAGCGATCTCTATCGCTTCTTCTTATCAAATTTAGCCAAAATGATCTTCTCTCACAAATTCAATTCAGTATCTCTTCATTCGTGATTCGATCTAACCATCTCACCTTCAGCATTCTTCTGTAACACCACATTTCAAAAGCTTCTATTCTCTTTCTTTCTGAGCTAGTTATCGCGCATATTTCACTTCCATACAATGCCACGCTCCAGGAGAAAGTCTTCAGAAACATCCTTCCAATTCCTACACCAATGTTCGAAGTGAGCAAATTTCTTTTCTTAAGAAAGCTCTTCCTTGCTTGTGTTAGTCTGCATTTTATGTCCTCCTTACTTCTGCCATCGTTAGTAATTTTACTACCCAAGTAACAATATTCATCTACTTCCTTTAAGACTTCATTTCCTAATCTAATATTACCTGCATCACCTGCCTTCGTTCGATTGCACTCCATTAATTTTGTTTTGTACTTATTTATTTTCATGTTGTAGTCCTTACTTAAGACTCCTTCCATACCATTCAGCAACTTCTCGAGATCTTCTGCAATCTCAGATAAAATAACAATATAATTGCCAAATCTCAGGGTTATTCATTCCTCTCCTTGGATTGTGATTCCCGTTCCAAATTCCTCTTTGATTTCCTTTACTGTCTGTTCTTTATAAACAATGAAAAGGAGGGGGACAATATTATGCTATAGAATATTCAGTTGTTTAAAGTGCATGTATCGCCGAGCTGAGTGGCTCAGACGGTTAAGGCGCTGGCCTTCTAACCCCAACTTGGCAGGTTCGATCCTGGCTCAGTCCGGTGGTATTTGAAGGTGCTCAAATACGACAGCCCCGTGTCGGTAGATTTACTGGCACGTAAAAGAACTCCTGCGGGACTAAATTTCGGCACCTCGGCGTCTCAGAAGACCTTAAAAAGTAGTTAGTGGGACGTAAAGCAAATAACATTATTATTATTATTAAAGTGCATGTATCCAAAATTAAGATTACTATGGTTCCGAGATTATGGGAGATGTGTATTGCCGTATCATAAAAGGCAGATTTTCAATAAACAATAAACAGTAAACAAATCAATGGTCTGCTTTTGAAAATACAAGGTTTCTCATCTGATTAGATGACAAAATGCGTAAGCCGAGCTGAATGGACAGCGCGCGCTAATCGTGACCCGGGTGGACACACTCTACGTCCTTTTGCACGACACCGCCTCAAGTGAGCGAGGATTAAGGTGTGAGGTGGGTGGGTGTGCAAGGAGTGAGGTCAATGTGGCAACAGTGCGACGTCGATCGATTGTGCAGTGTGGCTGTGGAGCAGGATGGAGGCTGCAGAAACGGGCTCCCCTTTCATCCCCCGTCCCCCTCTTCGCAAGCCACATGTCCACTCTTGGGGAATATCACATCCCGTCATTTGTGAATGAGGAATTAGGGAACTTCTATGCACTTAACATCCTTGTAACAACTGTGCACGTCCTATCGACCTGAGATGGCGTGGCGCCTATGAGAAAGTTAGTAAAAGTCTTGTCTTTTATCTCTGTAATGCCCAGGCGGAATACATTGTATTATTAAAAGTGATTTTCATTAGAATTACGCCGTATAATCACAACCTACCGATTTGATTCAATCAATACTCGTACAGTTGTTTAAAACGTTTCATTTTATGTGAAAAATTACCTATTTGTAACAATGGGTAGTAAAAGGCAAAATAGTAGATTAGAAGCTACAGTGTGCCCAATGGATGACTTCTTTTATTATTCACTGAGATCTATTTGACACAATAGCATAAACGGCATCTTGTGGGGAATTTGCTTTGCTACACTAGGGTATTTCCTGAAAATTTCTTGTCTCTGTCGTTTACTATGGAAAATGTCAGTATACTCCCATCCCCTAGTTCCGCATCGCCTGAAAATGGAGAGAGAGCATTCTCTTATTGCATCTCATTGCATTGCATTTTCCTCGTACAGTTATTTGACTAATACTAAACTAAATATAATTTATTTTGCTCCAGACGTTAACAATATTTTATAGTCTAGGACAGCATGTATCTTCCTCTTCCTTAGCGTATTTAGTGCTTACTTTTTTGTCACATTATGGAAATGTTAATATTTCCGTTCCGAACTGAAAACTGAAGTTAATTCAGTATGTCATGCTCGAAGGCCAGCGTCGATAATAATTGAAACATCTTAACATAGACAATTGAACTTTAAGATCAACTGATAAAATACCTGATATAGTAAATCATTTTCAGTAGTTTTTTCATATATAGTACTTCGATATTTCTAACTTAAGTGCTTCTTGTTTAAATATACACCTTCAAAGTTTTCATTTACTACAGATCTGCATCTAGGGCTGTTGCTTATTCCCTGTCAGTTGTTAACCAAATTTTCCCTTAAATGATTTTAAAGAAGTCGGAAGTTTCTCGAACTTCCCCCTTGCTAAATTATTGCAGTCCCTAATTCCTCTTAATACAAACGAATATTTACCCCAGTTTGTTCTCTTAAATTTCAATAGACCTTCATATTACGATCTTTCATTTTCTTTTTCTTATTACGTCGCATCCACACAGATAGGTCTTACAGCGACGAAGGGACTGGAAAGGGCTAAGTGTGGGAAAGAAGCAGCCGTGGCCTTAATTAAGGTACATCCCCATCATTTGCCTGGTGTGAAAATGGGAAATCACGGAAAACCATCTTCAGGGCTGCCGACAGTGGGGTTCGAACCCGCTATCTCCCGAATACTGGATAATGGGCACACTTAAGAGACTGCAGGTATCGAGCTCGGTTTTTCCTATTTTTAAATACTCCCTTCCAGCTCTGCATAAGCTTTACCCTTTACATACTTGCATATTGTGCGTTTTCCAATCCACAGAGGCTGGGGGTGGCTAGAATCCTTCCTTGCATTACTGTAGTTGGGAGCGTTGATGATCTTCGAAATTTTGTTCTCGTTTTCTAAATTTTATCCGAACTTTGTGTCCCTTCCTTGAAATTTCACCTTCCAATCGGAGAGGGTTTGTGTAAGATCGATGCCTTTATTTTTTATTAATTACATATCCGGCCCCGGGTTCGATTTCCGGCCAGGTCAGGGGTTTTTAATTGTAAATGATTAATATCCCTGGCCTGAGGACTGGGTGTTTGTGTCGTCCTTAACGTTCCTTTCCTCACATTCAACAATCTACACTCCCAAAATTCCACTTACACGCAGGTTCCTCTCACTTGGTGAAAGTGCTAGTTGCTTTACGTCGCACCGACACAGATAGGTCTTATGCCGACGAAGGGATAGGAAAGGCCTAGGAGTTGGAAGGAAGCGGCCGTGGCCTTAATTAAGGTACAGCCCCAGCATTTGCCTGGTCTGAAAATGGGAAACCACGGAATACCATCTTCAGGGCTGCCGACAGTGGGGCTCGAACCCACGATCTCCCGGATGCAAGCTCACAGCCACATGGTGAAAGTAGTGGCAAAAGATCTACAGAGGTCGACGCCACAAACAAATATCATTTAAAAAATATATATATTAATTACATTTATTAATTAATTAACAACTAATTTGATAACTCGTAATTATTATTATACAGTTATATATTAATTGTAATCTGTAATTTCGAAAATGGTCTTACCATTCAACCATATGGTAAAACATTCGAAAAATACAATTTTGTAGATTTCATTTTATTGTAACAATAATCAAATGCTTAAGAGAAGTTGTGATAAGCAAATAAATTGTCCTTTGCACGTATGCAATACTGCGCACTTAAGAGTTAAAGTAGTAACAATGATAAGAAGAAGAAAAAGGATCTAAGCACATAAAATTATCCTTCTGTCTCAACATATTGAATTCTCGGTTAATTCTTTATTTTTGTCTTGGAAAAGGTCAAAGGTCAATTCCACGTTCTCCGAAAGTCGTAAAAGTAGCTAGTGGAACGTAAAGCAAACAGGTAGACAGAAAATAGAAAGTTGACGAGGAAAAGCATTTCACTATGTATTGACATATTCTTCCTGGTTCAACAATTTCTTGATAACGCCTAACAAGTTCAAATTTTTATAATTTTTTTATAACAATACGCTCCCTGCAAAACAAGAATCGTTGCTATAAGACATATCTGAGTCGGTGCGACGTAAAGCAAATAGCAAAAAAGAAACAAGAAAAACACGTCCACATGATGTCGGAAAGGTTTAATTTTGAAATGTTCGATCTCTTGAAGAAAACGAGAGAAAGGCCACACGCCTTCGAATTTCTACGTCTCATTTCTTATCGCTTAACTGAACGTTGTGAAGGCAAGTTGTAATTTCTTCCCTAAATGACGTAATATTCAAAGACACAATTCACAGTTTACTATGTCTTTTGTGGAACGAACAAAGCGTGTACTTCTCTTGAGAAGAAAGAGATTAAATGACTAAGTAATAGGGATAATTTTAGAGTGGAAATTATAAATTGTTTAAGTGCCTTAATTGAAAGGAAAGGTTTGGTCATCGTTCTGATTTGTGTGCCATGACCAATGATGCTGTAAATGCGCTTTGTGCGACAACAATATAAAGGATTTCTAACGGGTATACTGGTCGTGTTTTGATTCTCCAAAGTGATTAAGTGTGAGAGTGTGCTGTCGGCTAGTATATCTCCATTGCTGCTATGTATTCCTTTTCTCGTGTGTACAAGTTTATGAAGATGGACACAGCTTCTCAGTTTCAGCTTCATTACTGAAAAAGTGTTGATCTCAAAATGGTAAGTTCCTGATGATGTCCTCAGGTGCCGTAACCACAAAGAAACTAAGTATTTTAGATGTGGTATGGATGCGAATTCTTTTTATGGGTATACTTATGTACAAAGGGGTTGTATATCTCAAAAACTGAATATGTTACAGATGTGGGAATAGGTATTTGGAATTTCCTTTAAAAATATAGAAACATGTATTTCTTTTTTGACTTGAGAGAAGACTGTTTCTCGCATGTACAGTTCTATGTCGCATGGTCGTCTTAGCCCCAAAAGTTAATACCACAAACATGATTTACAAAGAATTAAACTCAATTTTTGGGTGAGTTTTTATACTTTAGGAATTTTCAGATTGTCTCTTAGTACAGTGCCGAGGAACGATTACTCTGATCAAATTACGAAATACACGCGAGCGAAGCCGCGGGTAATTGCTGGTATTGTATATCTCGAGGTCTGCCTGTGACGTTATTCTGAGTAATCTCGCTTTGGCATACACAGTACAATCTTCTTTGTTCTTGGTGATGATCGGTAGGTCATCTACGAAATCTAAACACCTCACCTTGATTTTGTATCCCGACTTCCCGATTTTTAAAACTTTGATGTCAATTTCTCATTCTCTGTTGACTTTGTCTAGAACTCAGTTAACGGAAGTTCGGAGAGGCAGTCTCCTTGGGAGTCGCCCGTGCGTGCTTCGAAAATCTCAGCGATTTCTCCTAGGAAGTTCACTTTAGATGTGTTCGGATCAGTTCTCCCGTCTTCCTATCCATTCTGAGTTCTTCTAGCGTGTCAAACAAGGTCTGTTTGTTCAGAGTCGTATGCATTCCCACAATCCAGGAAGGTGACGATCGTTTTGACGCATCTGTGGATCTTTAATATCTTCTCCAAGTTCCAACTCTCTTCGACACACTATTGACCTTTCCTGAAATCCGCTTGATACTCGCTGATCCAGTTGTTGGTCTTTTATTCTGTTAAGCTCAGAATGGATTTACAGAGATTTCTTTAAGTGACTGGTATTAGGGACAGGCCTCTGCAGTGGTTTGAATCTGCCTTGTCACCATCATGTGTGCGTCCGACTCCGTGGCTAAATGATTAGCGTGCTGGCCTTTGGTCACACGGGTCGTGGGTTTGATTCCCGGCAGGGTCGGGAATTTTAAACATAATTGGTTAATTCTTCTGGCACGGGGACTGGATGTATGTGTCGTCTTCATCATCATTTCATCCTCATCACGATGCGCAGGTCGCCTATGGATATCAAATCAAATGACCTGCACCTGGCGAGCCGAAGGCCTCGGACATATCCCTGCACTAAAAGCCATACGCTATTTCATTTACCTTCATATGTAGTGGATGTATCAATCCGCACTTCTAGACCAGTGGGATCGTTTCGGTTTCTCATACTTGTGTTGAGAGAGTGCGCATTCTTCTGGAGAGGGATGGCCATCTCTTTTGCTTATAACGCCCTCCCATTTACCTCCACGTCAATGCTTAACAGCAAACAGATCGTAGTTGACGTTTATCTCAGAGGAGCGCTAGTAGGATGTCACTCCTTACAGCGTTCTTAGTTCCACTAGGCAAGCATTTCTCTTGTTATTACACTAGTTTTTGGTGTTTAATGAAGTGTTTGTGATTGTGAATGGCTTATCATTAGCTACGACTGAGTACGTACCACGCTTTGAGAACCTACGTCTACTGTATGGGTTTCCAGAATCAAATGTGTTAACAGGATTTCAACTTTTTGACTACCAGTCTTCTTATTGTTCTGTCCGTACACATGTATGTACTGAACCCTATGGTCGTCATCTGTCATTTACTTCGGCGTCATCGTCAGCCTTCACTGTCGAATTGACGGCCCTTAAGGTCCTTTTTGCCTAACGGGTACAGAAAAGGTCACACGGGGTCAGGTCAGAGCTGTAAGGCGAATGATATACCGTGCAGGTACCTGTTCTTGTCAGGAACTTAGTAACTGCAGTAGCGACTTGAGGTTTGCCATTGTCCTGATGGATCTTCCACCCCCCAACAAGGTTTATCCTATTCAGAGGGACACGATCCTTCATCAGTTGGTGCAGGACTTTCTTGTAGTACACTGCGGTGACTGTAGTGTGTCTTGGAACAGTTTGAATGTACACCATTTCCTGGTATTCGAAGAAAGTGACTGACTTTGCTGACTACTGTACACGTGCTATTTTAGGGGCTGGTTGACCACGTTCGATACACACGCTGCTACCCCGCTTGTCACAGAATCGTAACAATACACTCACGATCCATCTGCAGTGATGATATCTGCCACCAAGCATCACCTTCTTTAACACATTGTTTCAACTAGAGGCTTGCATCACCACGAACCTGCTTCTGCACAGGAGTGAGCAGTCGCAGTATCCATCACGCACAAACACGTGACATGTGCAAATGCTGAGTTAGAAGTTTGTGAGCTCTCCCGACTGATATTCCAAGGATGTGTGCAAGCTGCCTAATAGTGAGACTACAGTCAGTATGAATAACGAAAGGCCCAGTGTTGATCGTTGCCTCTGTAAAGGCTGCGACAGGTGCTCCTTCCCCACCCAACAGTTCAGCACTTTCTCGGTCATCTTTGAATGCGCCTAGAGGTATGATTTTTTTCGCATTAACAATAAACGCGACAAAAATATTTTGAAGCGATTTTGCGATATCTTTACGAATCATATGTTTCTGGTTAAGAAAATATGAATATTATGTTCGCGAATTAAAGCGAATTAAAGCTATAAGGCCATTTTAAAGCGAAATTCAATTATTTCGCGATAAGCGCGATATTACAGCGAAATCTGTAGTGAACAACGAACTTAACATTTTGTTCCAAGATTAAGTATGAAAAGAATAGGAAGAGCGAACAAAGATTCATCAACATGAAAGAAATATGTTATCATTAAGAAAAGGGGTTGTCTCCCGACTTCTTGCCAAACGAAATGTTTAGAATGTTGCTCTTGTGGCTGGTAATCCCACCCCAGCCTTTTTCCTCACGGCATTGTGCAATTCTAGAATTCCTAATGACGTCTACAAGCAGCACAATTGACTGGTATCGGCTTCGTGGTCAGGTAAAATTAAGAAAGTGATCACAGACAGTAACGAAGATGGGTCGCTCGACAAGTGTTACGGTGCACAGCAGAGCTAAATAGGTTGCGAGTGAATGCTTATACGTTTCGGAAAGCAATATTTTAATGTGTAAATTCTGTAATGTTCGTATCGAGTGGGAGAAAAATGATACTGTCTCAAAACATTGTTTTAAAAATAAGGAATATTCAGAACGTAAATTTAGCACTCCAACAGTGAAACGGCAGGCAACAACAGAACTCTCATTAGATATGCAAAAGAAAGCTAAGAGTGACAAAATGGAATTTATTCACGAAACAACAGCGATGCTACTCAAAGCCAACATCCCGCTGGAGAAGGTAGACGACCCTGCAGTCCGGAAATGGCTTCAAAAGTATGTACCAGGTATGTACAGTCTATCAATTAAACCTCCACAATCAACGATCAGTGATAGTAAGACTAGGTTTTCTAAGACCTCATTCTGATAAAGTTTTTTCTTTTTTCTATTGGTTAGGATCTGGAGACCTTCCCACAGCCAACCAACTAAGGAAACAATACGTCTCCCGTTGCTCAATCGAAGTACTAGCAAGCATCAAACAGTCTTTGGAAGGGAAAACGGACTTAGCTCTTATCTGCGACGAAACTACCGACTTTTCAGGCCGCTGTGTGTTCGCAGTTTTGATCAAAACTCAAGATACAGTATCTGAACCGGAAATATTTTTGTTAGAATGTGCGTTTCCAGATGCTGCGAACAGCAGAACGTGTTCTCAAGCAATCCTGCATGTTTTTCATAATTTTGAAATTAACCATGAGAATGTAAAGTATGTGATAACTGATTCCGGCCCGTATATGTTAAAATGTTGTGAACTGCTTAAGGGAATTATGGGCGAACATTTAATTCACACCACTTGCTGGGCTCATAAATTCAGTTTGTTCGGTGATGTCCTGCAAAAGAATTTGAAAGAACTTAATTCCATTGTGTCAAAAACAAAGAACGGTTTTCATATGTCAAGGAAAATCAAACACATGTTTCGGTCATACCTAGACGAAAACTTCCCAGTGCCCCCTTTATTCCCGGTCGGTTCAGCCGGAGAGCGAGAGTCCCAGACGTGGACCGTTCGCTGTCAGTCTTTGCTAATTTTATAAGGGCAGGTAAGACTAAAGGACTGATGACAAATAAAAAAACATTTAAAACAATAGGTTTGACATTTATTACAACTAGCACTTCATATAACACAAAATAACAAAATTTAACAAATTAATCTTCTTCGAAATTTGTCTGATACACTACACCTTAATTCTCCAATCATACCGAAGCTTGAATTTTACTGTAATATAAAATAAATAACCATTAGCCCACATCTGGTTTGAATAAAAATGAAAATTATTGTAGGAGAACCTCCTCCTAACACTGGTCGGATTATCAGCAAATAAAAAAAATAACAACAGTAAGTTATTCTAGGTTTCATAAACTATCCTAGGCTATCGCGATAGCGTCTACCTTTACACAGAATATTTAAAATTTTTCATTTAATGAAGAAAATTAATTAACAATGGCGTCATTAAACTTTGCAAATATTATCATAAATATTGCATCATTATCATTCTTATCGTGGATAAATTCCATTAATAGTATTTCGTCTTTCTGGTGTGAATTCAACTGAACAATACTCTTGAAAATGTTTCCATTACGTAATTTTACCGAATCATGTCTCTTCAAGACCTTAACAAAATTAATTACATTCACAAGAATTATTATTTCCACGAAAATTCATTTAAACTGCTTTGAATAATACATAACATTAATTAATTCATGTTACTCGAGGCCTTGGAAATGAATTTTACAATATTTACAATTTTTATACTTTGCTCATACGATTTTGAAATAACACGCACTTATTCATTTTTGGCTGGTACCTTAACGTCAACTTTACGTAAAATTCAAATGAAATTTTCTAAAGGTGTTAATCATCTCAAAATAAGTCATCACAAACAACAATGAAATAACCTGGGCCCAACATGATGAACACGTGGCCAGGTCAGAACCACATTTCAATAAATCACAGAAAAATGTTACTAACTACTGCACTCATTTTGCAATCACACAAATGATACACGATTATTATTTACATATTTTACAATCGGATTCTAGAATTTGAATATTAAGTTTTCGATTTTTATTCTCCTATCCATGGAATATTCAGATGACGGTATCAGGTAAATAGTAACACACAACACTCATAGAAACGTGATTATATCTTGGCAATCTCTTGTAAAGAAAATAACAGAGTTAACACAACGTTGATCATCGAGAAAATCAGCGATTCAATATTCAGAAGAATTGGTCGACTAAGAACACGCACATAAACATTGCTTAAACATTAATATCATCGGACATGTGGTTCATGAGTCGCGATAAATTATTATTACTTCTAAATCTCATCCACATTATTTAACACGTGCTCCAAAATTCGAAAAGACATGGTTCGCTAGACACATACTTCCCAAAATACACTGACTGACAGAGCAAATGCAACACCAAGAAGGAGTGGTTCGAAAGGGATGAAAGTTGGGGAAAAAACAGAGACGGCACGGACGAATAATTGATGTTTATTTCAAACCGATATGCAGGTTACACAATGCGCACGGCATCGACTCAGTAGGATGTAGGACCACCGCGAGCGGCGATGCACGCAGAAACACGTCGAGGTACAGAGTCAATAAGAGTGCGGATGGTGTCCTGAGGGATGGATCTCCATTCTCTGTCAACCATTTGCCACAGTTGGTCGTCCGTACGAGGCTGGGGCAGAGTTTGCAAACGGCGTCCAATGAGATCCCACACGTGTTCGATTGGTGAGAGATCCGGAGAGTACGCTGGCCACGGAAGCATCTGTACACCTCGTAGAGCCTGTTGGGAGATGCGAGCAGTGTGTGGGCGGGCATTATCCTGCTGAAACAGAGCATTGGGCAGCCCCTGAAGGTACGGGAGTGCCACCGGCCGCAGCACATGCTGCACGTAGCGGTGGGCATTTAACGTGCCTTGAATACGCACTAGAGGTGACGTGGAATCATACGCAATAGCGCCCCAAACCATGATGCCGCGTTGTCTAGCGGTAGGGCGCTCCACAGTTACTGCCGGATTTGACCTTTCTCCACGCCGACGCCACACTCGTCTGCGGTGACTATCACTGACAGAACAGAAGCGTGACTCATCGGAGAACACGACGTTCCGCCATTCCCTCATCCAAGTCGCTCTAGCCCGGCACCATGCCAGGCGTGCACGTCTATGCTGTGGAGTCAATTGTAGTCTTCTGAGCGGACGCCGGGAATGCAGGCCTCCTTCAACCAATCGACGGGAAATTGTTCTGGTCGATATTGGAACAGCCAGGGTGTCTTGCACATGCTGAAGAATGGCGGTTGACGTGGCGTGCGGGGCTGCCACCGCTTGGCGGCGGATGCGCCGATCCTCGCGTGCTGACGTCACTCGGGCTGCGCCTGGACCCCTCGCACGTGCCATATGTCCCTGCGCCAACCATCTTCGCCACAGGCGCTGCACCGTGGACACATCCCTATGGGTATCGGCTGCGATTTGACGAAGCGACCAACCTGCCCTTCTCAGCCCGATCACCATACCCCTCGTAAAGTCGTCTGTCTGCTGGAAATGCCTCCGTTGACGGCGGCCTGGCATTCTTAGCTATACACGTGTCCTGTGGCACACGACAACACGTTCTACAATGACTGTCGGCTGAGAAATCACGGTACGAAGTGGGCCATTCGCCAACGCCGTGTCCCATTTATCGTTCGCTACGTGCGCAGCACAGCGGCGCATTTCACATCATGAGCATACCTCAGTGACGTCAGTCTACCCTGCAATTGGCATAAAGTTCTGACCACTCCTTCTTGGTGTTACATTTGCTCTGTCAGTCAGTGTAAAATTGCACAATTAATCCCTCAGGATCAGTCGTATTCCAGGCCCATAATCCATTACTAGAGCACACATCAAACACAACACAATAATAGCAAATAACATTTACCAGTCATGACCATTAAATTTCAGTTAACCCGACCTTCAACTTTATTATTATTATTATTATTATTATTATTATTATTATTATTATTATTATTATTATTATTATTATTATTATTAGTGCTGACTATTAACTTCACCAAGAATCTGAATTCGACACTGAGTCTGATGACACTACCTTGCATTATTCCAATGAAGTGCGTAAGAAAAAACACACTCTGAAATTTAACATGTCAGATACGACGTGATTTTGTCCCACACGAGTTCACACATTCGAAATTAATGTCACATAAAATTATCTTTTATCGGAGAGGTCTATGATTTTTAAATAGCATTCTAATCATTCGGAGGGACATTTAGAACAATATCAGAAGTCACTCACTGACTAACTACGCTAATAGAGTCCAACAAATCATTCACTCACAACGTAACAACACTACCATTACCCATAGGAAAGAAGAATGGAAATATTGTCAAAAAGCTCTAATCTAACAGAAATACTACCATCAAGGAATAAGCTAGTACTATTTCTACAAAGATGAACAGTAAAATTATTATGAAAATGTACTTCCATTTCTGATTAAATTGGATCTCGCCGTCGATGAATGAATCAGCTCACATGGTGATCTGCTTACTTGGCAATCTGCATCCAGTCGTTATCTCCCCTCATGTCAGACAATGCCTACATTTTAACACTGCATGTTGACAGCAAAGTCAATTTCCAGATTCTCGTAGATCGCTCTTTCAGAAGATGGGTGAGACATCCTGGTGAGGAGAATTGAGTATCTAAAGGTCCTCTCCTTTCTTGTCTTGATGAGAGCTGAAACTGACCCAAAAGTTTTAGAATGTGACCACACACACGACCACGTGGAAATTATCGTAGAATGATACGTAACCTGTCCTCGAAAATCTGCTGCACTCGAAGAACGTAGCAAAAGGAAAGAAGGGACATTTATTCCTGAAGCACAGGCATTTATGCATTTACACCGGGAGGTGTGTACTTATATCGCGTCGTAATTGGGCATCGTACCTTCACCTGATAGGTTTTCATAGTTCGAGAGATTACTATATCGAGAATATTCGCCACGCGCTATCAATTGGAGCGGCCTTGAGAAATTCCAAGTAGATCATATGACTACAGTTTGCCGGTCGATTGAAAATCAATACACTGTCCACTCTACCTGTTCAAACCGGTTCTCTGCACTAAAACACGACTGAGTTGAAATAAACGTGTAACATATCACCCTTAATGAAAGAATAATAACATCCCTTTGCCACATACAATAAATTTTCATTATAGGCCAAATTTGAAGGGGACACCAGATATATCAATTTCATTGTATCCTGAGCCTGTGTTGGGTAGATGGGGAAACTGGTTTAAAACTGCATCTTAGACACATGCAAATGTAGATATCCTCCAGTCATTTTTCAGACAGTTGTCACTGAAACCTGTACCAGTGGTAAACTGGTTGGCAGAAATGGAAGATGGCAGATTTTGCAACCTGATAAAATTCCAAGCAGCATTTGTTTTTGAAAATTGCAAGTTTATTGCAGACGTTGTTTTGGAATTAGAAGGGTCTAATTATCAATATTCTCACTTGCTTGTTTCGAAAATACCAGAACTGAAAGATAGAATGAATGTAATTGCTTCTGGCCATGTTGGTGAACTAGTCAGTAAGATAATTAAAGGGTTTAGTGAATCGTTAAAAAGTGAAGCGACTCTTCTCTTCCAAAATGGTAGTGTCGTAGTTGTACAGAAAATTGAAAAACACATGTCCCCAAGTGGTGCTAACATTTTTTTTTACTTTTGAATGATTTGTTTCATTCAACTAATGTAATTCAATAACTATACAAATGTTTTGTCACTGAGTGAAAAAGTACAAAAATTGTTTGGCTTTGAAATGTTGAAGCAGTCTGATATTATTGCTGGGTACCTTGCTTCTAAAGATATTCTGCGCAAACAAACTGCAGAAAATCCCGGTCAACAAGTTGAAATGATTCAGTCACTCCTAGCATTAAAATTAATGCACCTGATATTTGCAAATTCTGTTTTAAAGTCTATTTGGGTTCTCTGTTCATCCGTCGATGCACAGCGATTTTTTTCGAAGTACAATTTGATTGTCAATGACCGGAGACGACTAATGAAAGAGAGCTCCATTGTAACATGTGCTATGTTATATTATCACAAAGTAAGGAATGGGTAGAATGGCCCAATGATTTTGTAAAGTAAGTGCTATGTAATCATAATCAGGAATAAAATGAAATATATTGGATGCTTACTAGTAATTTATACATCTACCATGCATATAAATAATTCAGTACCACAATAATGAAACATTTAATGATTAATTTTATAATTTCATTAAAGCGAAATTAAAGCGATACGGCAATATCTATTTCGCGAAACAACGCGAAAATTAGTATCCTTCTCGCGAAATCGTTCAAAAATTAATGCGAAAAATCATGCCTCTACTTATGCCATTAGAAACAAGCTCGACGAGATATAACGGAGTCCCCATAAACTCTCTTTAACTCTCCGTAGGTTGCTGAAGCGGGTTTGTACGTCATGAACGTGGTTGTGCTGCCATTCATTCTCAGTATCCAAAGGGGTGTTTTACAACAGGATAACGCTCGTTCTCATACCGCTGATGTTACTAATGTGCTCTGCAGAGAGTAGTCCAGTTGCCGTGGCCTGCAAGATCACCAGACCTTTCGCCCATTGAGCAAGTACGGGACATTACGGGACGACAAATCCAGCGTCATCCAATACAAGCATTAACCGTTGCTGAGTTGACTGACCAAGTGCAACAGGCTTGGAACTCTAAAACACAAAATGACATACGGCACCTGTACGACATAATGCACGCATGCCTGCATGCTTGCATTCATAATTTTGGCGACTACACCGGTTATTAATGTACCACCTTGTCACATGCATTCTTGCGCATACTTGAACCTGTGACCTGGAAACTATAATCAGATAAATATATTACCTAGACAATTATGTGGCCTAAATGACATTCCTCTAAAATAACTTCTTCTTGGTGTTGGGATTTCATTTTCCGCCAGTGTATATTAATTATGTTCCGAGAATTCCGGTTATTGAAGATTGGATAATTACATAATTTTCACGAAATTATTCAGAGTCGTAATTCTCAAAGCGTCATACGAACTTACTCTCCCTTCTAGGCGACCTAAGGACGCCTATGGCGTCGTAGGGACACTAGATTTAATTACCCGGATAGTTTGTTCCTATCCACGTGACTTTTTCTCAGCTTTGGAAACTTCTACAGTAGTAGGCGTATACTCTTGGCTTCCTGTATTTCAAACTGGGGCTTAAAAGATGCTGAAATGGCTTTAATTTTTTTGAAAAGGTTTCCCGACTCATGAAGTATGACCATTATCAACTGGTTTGTCTTTAGGCTATGAGATCGATATTCTGGAAGGTGATTGATAAGCTATGACGTCTCTCATGCACTCCAGGGCAAGTGATATTTGGAAAAGGATTGGTCGCTTTCCAAGCCAGCAAAGAGCAAAATGTTCGGGGAGCAGTGACGCTCACACAGATTATGCTAGTGCCGCGCTATCTTCGAGCCCTGAGGATAATGGATTCACTGCCCAGGAAGAGTAATAGTGTTTAATTGTGGTAAGTGATGGTTAGCTACGATGGAATGCTTTTCTGTGCCATACTGCAGGATTAAGAGCCGGAAAATAAAGGGAATTTCCTTTCACGAATGTCCATGTCATTCTGAGCTCAGGCAGAAATGGCTCGATGCTATTTCTATGGATGCTTTTGTACCCAATTTCAAGTCAAAAAACTCATTCCGTATGTGGGAGGCATTTCCTTCGATCTGATTTCCGAACTGGGCTGGAAAATAAGAAAATTAAAAGATGATGTCTTCCCCATTGCGTTTGGAGATTACCTATCCAGCATATGAAAACTTAAAATAACCCTAGAAAAGAGAATAATTTCAAAACATAATGTGAACCATAGAAAATATTCGAAGTGAAATTATTAAGAAGAAGAAGAAGAAGAAGAATGGTGTGGCCTCAGCTATTGTGTGTAGGTCTTTTATGTTGACGCCATTTGACTGCCTACCTGTCGATCTCGACGTTCCATTTTACTCTAGGTCTAGGTCCTACTAGATGGCGGTGTAAACCTAATCTCTCAGCGTCTATGGCTGAGTTTTAATTAATGTTGCCAGGTAACCATCAGGTGTGTCACCAGATATCTTTTACATCGGAGGATATGGAGTGTCGAATGGACTTTCTTCCGCCCTCCAAATAATTCGTCTGCGTCTGCTGGGTTTGAACTCACTATCTTGGGATCCGAAGTCCGACAATCCATCACTAATCCACACAGGGACCTAACCTTATACTAAATATGAGGAAATTGTTTTCGAATGTGAAGAACTAAATCACATTAATATTTCCATCCATAAAGTCTAACCGAGCTCGATAGCTGCAGTCGCTTAAGTGTGGCCAGTATCCAGTAATCGGGAGATAGTGGGTTCGAGCCCCGCTATCGGCAGCCCTGAATATTTTCACACCAGGCAATTGCTGGGCCGCTTCCTTCCACTTCCTAGGCCTTTCCTATCCCATCGTCGCCATAAGAAGTATATGTGTCGGTGCGACGTAAAGCAAATAGCATAAAGTGTACATGTATTGCGTCTGACTGTGAGTATGGTTCTTTCCGAGGATTTTCAACCACTTCTGTAAAGTTGGAGGTGAAGAGCATATTAACTGGTGCGCGTTCGAGACCAAAAGGAAGACCGGTGTGAGCACCTTAAGGAAGAAAACAGAAAATATAGGGTATTGATGATGATGCTTGTTGTTTAAAGGGGCCTAACATCGAGGTCATCGGCCCCTAATGGTACGAGATGAAATGACAAAGTTAAAGTTCAAAATCATCACTGACCAAAATAAAAAATGTCATGAAGAATGAATGGATGGACATGAATTTAAAACAATCAGTGCATCCGACTCAAAAAACTATCATAAATAATAGTATTACTGACCAAGGACCACGTCTACAGCACAAATCTGAATCGAGGATGCTTGATGTCCAAAGGGGTCCAAAATCCAGGTCAAAGGCCCCTCAGAATGGTACGTATCGCTAGTAAAGTAGAACCATGGTATGTGTCATGTTGGGGTACTAATCAAAAGTAGCGTAGACTCGCGGTGTTCCACACATAATGGTACTACTCACAAGTATTTGACGCCGTACAGGTAACGCAGACCTATGGTGTTCCTCACATAATGGCGCCACACATAGGCAACGCAAACCGATGGTGTTCCTCACCTAGGTGTACTAATCAAGGGCGAGGGTAATCCCGTGGTTTTCCTCACATAGTGGGTACTAAACGCAGGCAACGCAGACCCACGGTGCCGCCCGTATAGTGGTACTAATCACAGGCAACGCCCAGACCCGTGGTGTTGCTCACAAGGGTACGACTCACCTGTATTGGAAACCCACAGTGACACACTCTCTGCTGCTACTAATCACAAACCTATTTCGTACCTAATATAATGGTACTACTCGCAAGTACAGGCAACCCATGCTGTTCCCCACGTGATGGTACTAATCGAAAGTAGTTTTATGGTTCTAATTCAATCATCCCTTGGTCGCCCCTTTTAGTCACCTCTTACGAGAGGCAGGAGACACCGTGGGTGTATTCTTCCTCTGCGTCCCCCACCCACAGGGGGGTAATATAGCGTATTGGTCGTAAGTCTGTTTGTTGGGGGTGAATAGATAGATAGATAGATAGATAGATAGATAGATAGATAGATAGATAGATAGATAGATAGATAGATAGATAAATGTCTTTATTGGCGTAGTTAAGACCGTTAGGCCTTCTCTTACCCTAATGGTACTGTCCAAAAATTCGGCAAGAATGTTTTCCAAGGTTATTAGTAGAGTAATTAATTAATTCAAGTCCGCCTCTATGGCGTAGTGGTTAGAGTGATTAGGTGTCACACCCGGAGGCCCAGGTTGGATTCCCGGATCTGCCTCTAAATTTGAAAAGTAGTACGAGGACAGGAACGGGGTCCACTCAGCCTTGGGTGGTCAACTGAATAGAGGGGTTCGACTCCCACCTCAGCCATCCTCGAAGTTGTTTCTGCGGTTTCCCACGTGGTAAATAAGGCCACGGCCGCTTCCTTCCCTCTTCCTTGTCTATCCCTTGCAATGTTGGCATCCCCCACAAGTCCCCTGTTCAGCATAGCAGGCGAGGCCTCCTGGGAGAGGTACTGGTTCTCTTCTCCGGTTCATTGATTCATTCCCCTACCAAATGTTTGATAATCAAGGACACTGTCCTTCAGCTGTAGAGGCGGGTTCCGTCATAGAGTCCGGTGGGGGAAACCAAACCTAGACGGTAAAATGACTAAATGAAACGTTGTCTACTCTACGTGCACATTTATAAATGTGGCGCCAACATTCTGAACGCTGAAAACATGGGGAGGATACATCAATATGAGGTAATACTCATCGTAACTCTTAATGGCGCCACATTTGAAAATGTGCACACTTCAGTACTCATAATAATAATAATGTTATTTACTTTACGTTCCACTGACTACTTTTACGGTTTTCGGAGACGCCGAGGTGCCGTAATTTAGTCCCCCGGGAGTTATTTTACATGCCAGTAAATCTACCGACACGAGGCTGACGTATGTGAGCACCTTCAAATACCATCGGCCTGAGCCAGGATCGAACCTTCCAAGCTGGGGTCAGAAGGCCAGCATTGAGCCACTCAGTCCGGTCTTCAGTGCTCATTGTTGTAGTGTCACTTTGTTACATCCCTGAACGTGGCAGCGTACGACCAACTATGAATGAGACAGAAATGGGTATAGTTTCATTAAAAAAACAACATGCTATTGTTACATCGGTGCTTCTTAAAACTCGGACGCACATTGCACATTCCTTCATATGCCCCTTATTGTTAAAATCGTATATCACTATCTTCAACAAATCAGAAGTTACATGAGGTGAAAAACATAGGTGAACCACGCTGTATTTATGAGGATGATCAGAATATACTACTAATTACGAGGTCTGGCTCCATGGCTAAATGGTTAGCGTGCTAGCCTTTGGCCACAGGGGTCCCGGGTTCGATTCCCGGCAGGGTCGGGAATTTCAACCATAATTGGTTAATTCCGTTGGCACTGGGCCTGGGTCTTCATGATCATTCCATCCTCATCATGACGCGTAGGTTGCCTACGGGAGTCAAATCAAAAGACCTGCATCTGGCGAGGCGAACTTTTCCTTAAGGACTCCCGGCACTAAAAGCCATACGCTATTTCATTTCACTAATTACGAGCTGCTAAGTAGAGCTTGAGCACAACGGAGGCTACCGGAAATCACCAAAGCCAGGAAACAAGCCTATCTAGATCATTGACAGAGGACACAATAGAAGGCTAGCGAAGAGGTGATAGGTCACATAGGCTTACATCGTGGCTCGAAAGCATGAAAGACTGGACCGGTATCCATTTTGCCGTACGACATTTTCGGTTGATCGAAGGGTGCCACGGATATGCCACAGACGAGCAGTTTCATATATTATGTGAATTGCCTCACACGCGAATGTAAGGTGCCTCAAAGTCATACGTGAATTACCACCAACAAATAATTCTAAGACACTTCGCGGAGACTTGGGACTGTGCAACCAGCATGGTTCGTGTCGTTGGAAAATTGACCTTAAATGTTAAAAATTGTACATCTTATGAGCAGGGAGACGGATGATAAATGCAGTCCTCAGAACATGATTTAAATATTAAATACTTGTTTATATCTTGCTTCTGTGTGACACTTTCTTAATACATTGAAACCTCGTGATTTGCCTACTGAAATACTCGTATTATTATCTTTCATTGAATGAGCAGTCCGACTCGTTGGCTGAATGGTCAGCGTACTGGCCTTCGGTTCAGCGGGTCCCGGGTTCGATTCCCGGCCGGGTCAGGGATTTTAACCTTTATTGGTTAATTCCAATGGCCCGGGGGCTGGGTGTTTGTGCTGTCCCCAACATTCCTGCAACTCACACACCACACACAACACTATCCTCCACCACAATAACACGCAGTTACCTACACATGGCAGATGCCGTCCACCCTCATCGGAGGGTCTGCCTTACAAGGGCTGCACTCGGCTAGAAATAGCCACACGAAATTATTTGTTTATTGAATGAGCGTTCTTCGTTAATGTATTGTGTTGCGTAGCACTTCGTATTTTGTTTTCCTATGTGTTCGTTTGAAATGTTTTTAACCCCTCTAGAAAGTTCAGGCTTACTATAGAAATTTGCGTTGAAATCTGAATGGAAAAGCTTGCAGGCATAGTGAGTATGCAGGAAATGAAATGACAAGCATGGTGAGTGTGGGCTCGAACACCACCGTTGGCAGCCCTGAAGATGGCATTCCGTGGTTTCACATTTTCACACCAGGCAAATGCTGCGGCTGTACTTTACTGTACTTTTCAGGCAGGTATCCCTCCATGTATGCTTTTGTGGTGTTTCACATATGTCCATTTAAAAAATACGCCTGAATTTTGCGGCAATTTAGCGCTTCCGGGCCGAAGAAAGGGGTGATCGTCAAAGTCAGGGTGTTGGGGGTGGTTGGGGGGGGGGGCACGACACTTGAAGAGGAAACTTTTATTTTGCAGTACCTGGATGGGCGACCACCCAGGACGCCCACATACCGAAAAGCCGTGTTCGCTGTGCCAGCCTGGTCACGAGCGATGCTCCGTTGCCATGGTGAACACTTCCTAGAAATGTTTTGTCACACATAACGTTAAAACCGGGCGAGTTGGCCGTGCGCGTAGAGGCGCGCGGCTGTGAGCTTGCATCCGGGAGATAGTAGGTTCGAATCCCACTATCGGCAGCCCTGAAAATGGTTTTCCGTGGTTTCCCATTTTCACACCAGGCAAATGCTGGGGCTGTACCTTAATTAAGGCCACGGCCGCTTCCTTCCAACTCCTAGGCCTTTCCTATCCCATCGTCGCCATAAGACCTATCTGTGTCGGTGCGACGTAAAGCCCTAGCATAACGTTAAAAACATCAGACTGTAAAACGCACATTATAAGTTTGGAAACAAAACACTTAATTGTTTAAAAATCACATAAGTATAAACTATATACAGTGCGACTGAAGAGCGCAATTAAACACACCGGTATCGGTACGTTAATTACCACCTATCTCTCCGGAGATAAGTGGCTCATACGGATCTCCATGCCTGAAACATGTTATAATATCAAGATATTGACTGATGTTGTGTAATACAAATTGTTTTAAAATATTGCCTTTTTAGTGAGTAGGGCCTAATCATATTAATAAGACATGTGTCTGGTGCTGCTTCTAGGCTACTTGAAAGGCGATGGTCAGAAGTGTTGAATAAGGTGATGAACTGATGAATAGTGCCTCTTACTTTGGTACCACTGATTCAAAGGAGGTTTAGGGTTTATACGGTTTAAGAGCACATACATACAATATTTAAGATATACTGACTATCCATATTGCTATTAAGGGTTTTTCGAAGGAATCAAATATTACCGAACAACTGGCAGATGACAGTAACTGCTATTTCGAAATATGTTGAGAGAGGGCGGTGTTACGTCGCTTATGTTAGTTCTCATTATCTGGTGATATTGGAAACGCAATACTATCCACGTATAACAACATAAAATTACCGTGGCTTTTCACAGTTAGGTATTAATCAGTTCCTCCTTTTCAGTAGACTTAACTAACTTCTTCCTCTTTATCTGTTTACCATCCATGGTCGGATTTTCCCTCGGACTCAGCGAGGGATCCCACCTCAACCGCCTCAAGGGCAGTGTCCTGGAGCTTCAGACTCTGGGTCGGGGATACAACTGGGGAGGATGACCAGTACCTCGCCCGCTATGCTGAACAGGGGCCTTGCGGGGGGGTGGGAAGATTGGAAGTGATAGACAAGGAAGAGGGAAGGAAGCGGCCGTGACCTTAAGTTAGTTACCATCCCGGCATTTGCCTGGAGGAGAAGTGGGAAACCACACGGAAAACCACTTCCAGGATGGCTGAGGTGGGAATCGATCCCCCTCTACTCAGTTGACCTCCCGAGGCTAAGTGGACCCGTGCCAGCCCTCGTACCACTTTTCAAATTTCGTAGCAGAGCCGGATATCGAACATGGGCCTCCGGGGATGGCAGCTAATCACACTAACCACTACACCACAGAGGTGAAACTTAACTAACTTAGAAGGTAAAAATTGCATTATCATTTGGTAATCATATAGTGTCTGTCTGTTAAGTGAACAGGCCGGATGGTTGGATCCTCGCACAGCACAACCAAAGATTATGCTGTTATAGAAAAGCACAAAAACGGACGGCGGCACCATAATGAAATGAAATGGCGTATGTCTTTTAGTGCCGGGAGTGTCCGAGGACATATTTGGCTCGCCAGATGGAGGTCTTTTGATGTGACTCCCGTAGGCGACCTGCGCGTTATGATGAGGATGAAATGATGATGAAGATGACACAAGCACCCAGCCCCCGTGCCAGTGAAATTAACCAATTATGGTTAAAATTCCCGAGACTGCCTGGAATCGAACCCGGGACTCCTGTGACCAAACGCCAGCCATGGAGCTGTACAGTACCATAATGAAGCATAGTAATGAGGAGCGCCGTCTTCACTCAGACTTCAAGTGCTTTGTAGTTCAACTGACCGTTTGAGTGTATGTCTACCCATTAGTCCCGTTTCTCGATACGGGGTCGGGGTTGAGGTGAGATGAAATTATATGGTTAGTTTCTACAGCCGGGTGTTCTTCCTCATGCCAACCTTAGTTAAGGTGCTGATGAAGATGAAATGAATGATTGTGAGTAAAATTGGGTAAGGAGGTGGAAGGAATCGGCTGTGGCCTATGAGGAGGAACTCTCCTGGCATTTGCCTGGTAGTGGAAACAGCAAACCACAGCAAACCATTCTCAGGGCAGCCGACGGTGGAGTTTGAACCCACGCGTCTCCCAAATGTAGAGCATGGCTCTATAGACGTAGCGTGTTAACATGCGTGACCACTCCACTTGGTCCAACTGACCCTATGAGTAACACCTTTCTCATCATCCATACATTGGCCTACTGAGGTCGTCTGATGAGAAGTCGCGTGGATGTCATTAAGAGGTGCGAGGGGCAAGGATGGCTGCCGCGCATGCGCATATCTCAAGTCTCAAGGCCTGACAATAAACATCTGTTCCGTCTGTGATGACACTGTCGTGAAGTTTCAAAGTGGTAGTACAATTGTACCTTAGTTACACATTTACTGTAAGTAATGCGCATAAACAGTTTGACAAGGAATGTGCATTGATTCAGAGAGCTCGCTTTGTCTTTCACGACTGATGTTTGTAGCTAAGAGTGTAGTATCTGTTACTCCTGCCGTACCTACAAGCTGCCGCGACTTCTCGTCAGACGCAGATTGTACCAGTCGTGTCCGGCTTCTTGGCTGCATGATCAGCCTTCAAGTCATAGAGCCCGGGATCGGATTCCTGGCCGGGCCGGAGATTTTAATCGTTAGGTTGATTCTTCTTGCTCGAGGACTGGGTAGTTGTGAACTTCTTAATACACATGTTCATTTACATACTTACAATATATCACTCTACCAACCACCAGAGAAACATACAGTTACGAATGCATACATCTGCAGTGGCTTGGCATCAGGAAGGAGATCCGGCCGTAAAGTTGGGCTTAGTGTCCATTCCCCCTATTCATTCACACCAAGTGTTGAATGTCACAAAAATTTGCGTAGTTGTACACTGTTTCACTTACTTATCAAGAAACTTTAAGATCCCTTTGCCTGGGGAATTTGTTGTAGGCCTATATAATAATTCCACTACGGACCAATATGAAGTTCATTACCTGTAATAACCTCCATCACCCAACAGATAACCATCAGCTATTTCTCTCGTCTCGAGAATCGCGCTCAGCCGAAAGGTCTAAATATCTAAAGAGTCTTTGATTTTCTCATTGTCGCTATTTGACATCTCTGATGTGAAAAATGCGTTATGCGTAAATACCACTCGGAAGATACGTGAAATATAGTGCTATCGTGAGTCGAACTTGGGGATCTTGTTACTATATCCCTTATCATGAGGTTCTAATCTCTCACAGTTTGCACGTTTAGAGTGAAATAAACTTTTCTGTTTCTAAATACCTCCCAATTTTCACCTCCGGGAGAACGTATTCTCACATAAGTGCAGTCCTGCGCACTAAATACACCAAGGAACCCAGTTATTCTGTGAAAGCCTTCCATAACCCCTCTTTGTTCCCGTTGCGTAAGTGGGAGTGGCGGTAACGAGAAACCTTATGTAGTATGCCGCAGGCTGTAGTTCTGTCAACATCACAGACTTAATCGATCACTCCTTCGAATGTTCCAGTTGCATAGAACCGCAGTGCTACTAGAAGGAGATTTCTAGGCGATATCGGATAGTTTCTCCCAATAGGGAATACCTATTGTATCTAAAATATAACTCGCCATTTCCTTTCGTAATCGAAATCTTCTCCCGAACGAAGCATCGCTTAGTTCTTCAAATAAATCCCGTCTATTGTATAACTCTCTCTTCGTTACTTTCAAATTGGTCAAGATACTGGAGATATAACCTGTAGTTGTTAAGATCCATTTTGGAATCCTTACCACGGAATACAAATAAATAAAACTTTATCAAGGTTTTCCTAGATAACCGCTCCTTCACGGGCGGCAAAACATTACACCACGGTATATAATATAATTTCGTGTGACTATGTCTAGCCGCGTGCAGCCCTTGTAAAGCAGACTCGATGAGAGTGGGCGGTATCTGCCATGTGTAGGTAACTGCGTGTTATTGTGGTGGAGGATAGTGTTATGTGTGGTGTGTGAGTTGCAGGGATGTTCGGGAGAGTACAAACACACAGCCACCGAGCCATTGGAATTAACCAATGAAGGTTAAAATCCCCGACCCGGCCGGGAATCGAACCCGGGACCCTCTGAACCGAAGGCCAGTACGCTGACCATTCAGCCAACAAGTCGGACACAACACGGTAAAACGTCATTAAACTCGAAACCGAACTTGGTGCAACAGAAATACGACCTTTTCCCCCATGGCACTACAGCCCTTGAAGGGCCCTGGCCTCCCAAGCGACCGCTGCTCAGCCCGAAGGCCTGCAGATTGCGAGGTGTCATGTGGTCAGCACGACGAATCCTCTCGGCCGTTATTCATGGCTTTCGAGACCGGGGCTGCTATCTCACCGTCAGGTAGCTCCTCAATTCTAATCACGTAGGCTGAGTGGACCTCGGACCAACCGTCAAGTCCAGGTAAAAATCCATGACCTGGCCGGGAATCGAACCCGGGGCCTCCGGGTAAGAGGCAGGCACGCTACCCCTACACCACGGGGCCGGCGAAATACGACTTTACCCTGATAAAATATGAAGTTTACCGCGGTATTCTATTTACCGAGTTTGGTGCACTCGGGCATCGGACTGCTCGACATGCCGCAACGAGCGCCTGCGAGTGTCCAATTGCTGTCCGTGGCTGCTTTTACTCGCGAATCTTCTATATATAATTCGCGAACTTGCAGTTGTAAGCAGCGGGTGATTGTCTGCATACTGCCTTTCTATACAGTGTGACTTCTCTAGGCGTAATTTAGGTTAGTTGTGAA
The DNA here is from genome assembly GCF_040414725.1 of Anabrus simplex. NCBI lineage: Eukaryota > Metazoa > Arthropoda > Insecta > Orthoptera > Tettigoniidae > Anabrus > Anabrus simplex. Next base: position 1,066,303,504 of record NC_090266.1, on the reverse strand, counting down.
ATGAGTTCACTTTAGCACCGTTCATACGATAGGGACACATTTACCGTCATTCAAAGGTAATTGTTACATAAATGTTCTTAATCTCATCGCTGAAATTGGCACCAATATTCCATTAGATATTCAGCTACTAAATCGCCGTGCAATAGCCTGATTATTGTTTTAACCGTTAAAAATAAGCATGCACCCTTTTTAAATTTGAAAAAGTTATTGCAAATATGTGACATACAAAATTTTGACGTATAGTAACGTTGAAATTCTCTGTCTTATTATTTAGTTATTAATTAACTTCCCAGAATACTAACATTGTGCATACACCGAGAACGCAATACTCTAAATTGTTGGACCAATGACACGAGTGGACTACGTGTCGCAAACGAAAGGGAAAGAAAAACAGAAAGAGTAATCTTCATTAAACATATGAATGTGCATTGGAATACCATAGATAAGAGGAATGGGCTACCCATGAAGCAATCAGGGGGATGGAGCAGAAACAAATTAGGAAACAAATACACATAAGAAACAAGGAATGTAATCTAGTACACAAGAACATGATCATCTCTCAAGCAAGGCAAATGTGTTATCAAGACTTAACAGCATATGAACATACGTTGCCGGAGAAGGGAAGGAAACAACATTTTGAGAACAACTTACATAACAATCTTACCCATAAAGTGAAGCTGAAAAGTAAATCTTTTGATATTTGATACATCTACTCTACATACATCAATCTTTCTCAATCCCCTCTTTTCACATTAAAGTATTATAAATACAATTGAGATTACAATTTGAAATGTCCTATTTCAATCTGTCAGCGGTTTGGGCACAGACATGCAGTTATAAAAGTAGGAATTATATTCCCTTTTAGAATTCAAAGCAACTACCGACGTCCATTACCTAAGTGCAAAAGACAAAATTATCGACTAGACTTGCAAAATTATAAGAACCTGAGGACCTACATTAATATGAATTGCGCCATACTTATTTGCGTTCCGATCTTTCTAATTTGTAAGCAAACATGGTACTTAATAATGCGAAGGGCAAAAAATCAAATTTAAAATTAGGTTTTACCAAACCACAAATCTTAGAACAATAACAGTTAACAGAAGCTTCAAATTCATGTCTACTAAGACAGTAAAAGCACTAATCGTAAGAGTTTGATTTTCAATTTCATGACCATTCCAAGAAAACAGTATTGTTCTTATGACAACATTGTTGCCATATGGAATGGCTTTGCTCAACAGCATCACGGGAAAATGGTGGCATGTAAATTTGTGAAATTTAGTATTTAAGTTCAAAATAAACAAGGGGGAGAAGACACTAAGCTGAAAATTACTTATATGAACTCAGGTGGAGTGGAGGATTAGAGGGAGCTTATTTATTTTGGTTTTTACAGCATAATGGATAAACAGCGTACATAAATTGGTGAAACTCAGTGTTTTAAGTTCAACATAAAAGGGAGAAGAAAATACGCTGCAAATTAAGCACAGGTTACTTCTGTTTCTTCCTCAGCCTCATCCATAAAGTAAATAAATCATTGTATTAATGTTAAAGAAAGAAATCGCACACGTCTACTAATTAATCACACCCACTTATCACAAGACAAGTACGCACTGATATAAAGACTAAAGAACATACACAACACATAAGTAGAAGACTTATCTACTACAATAATAAGCTGCTAGGTTTCGAGTTACATGTACCAGAGCGACAGAAAGAAAATTAAGTAAGGCAAGCGATAACTTGTGTCCGCCATTGTGCTTCCTCCCTGCGAATGTATTCATGAAATAGAAAAGATTCAGTAGTTATTTCAATAACGCACGAGCAAAAATGCCTCATCTTTTTTCTTTCTTTATAACACAATATAAAGTACATTATAATATTCCTTACTCTCAAGGAATTATCGAGCTCGATAGCTGCAGTCGCTTAAGTGCGGCCAGTATCCAATAATCGGGAGATAGTGGGTTCGAGCCCCACTGTCGACAGCCCTGAAGATGGTTTTCCGTGGTTTCCCATTTTCTCACCAGGCAAATGCCGGGGCTGTACCTTAGTTAAGGCCACGGCCGCTTCCTTCCAATTCCTAGGTCTTTCCTATCCCACCGTCGCCGTAAGACATATCTGTGTCGGCGCGACGTAAAGCAAAATAGCAAAAAAAACTCTCAAGGAATTACGGATGTCTTGGAGGGGTGTATTCGCTCCTTGTAGGTCCTTAAGAGCAATACTGTTCTCTAAACATCGAAGACAGCAACGTCACCAATCGTAAGAGTTTACCCTGGAACTCCAGTGCTCCACTGAAAATGAAATGGCGGTTTTTTTTTTTTTTTTTTTTTTTTTTGCGCCGGGAGAGTCCAAGGAAACGTTCGGTTCGCCAGATGCAGGTCTTTTGATTTGACTCCCGTAGGCGACGTGCGCGTCGTGTGAGGATGAAATGATGATGAGGACGACACATACACCCAGTCTCCGTGCCAGCGACATTAACCAATTATGGTTAAAACTCCCGACCCTGCCAGGAATCGAACCCGGAACCCCTGTGACCAAGGGCCAGCACGCTAACCAATTAGCCATGGAGCCGGGAAGTGCTCCATTAAGCATTCCAAACGGAGCCAATTCAATTTTAATCACGAGATGGAGGATTAACAAAAGTGTCCATCACGTAAAATTCAGTTTCTAATATTTGCTAAGTGAGTTTACTCCGATTAACCTTTAGCTTTTGTTAATAATACTCTTCAATTCAAAGTTACTATATTGCATTCGGGAGATAGTGGGTTCGAATCCCGCTGACGGGAGCCCTGAAAATGGTTTTTCGTGGTATCCCATTTTCATACTAGGCAATTTCTGGGGCGTGCCTTAATTAATACGTTGGGCGCCAATTTGTTTTGAAATTTTGCTCTTTAGACCGAAACTGTTTTTAACCCTCTGCAAACGGCCTGGCGGGAAATCCAAAAATAATCACCAGTACCCCCTGTGACGTTCAACGTGTTAAGGCCACGGCTGCTTCCTTACCACGCCTAACCCTTTACTATCCCATCGTCGCCATAAGACCTATCTGTGTCGACGCAATGTAATTGAAAAAACATGTTATCGTACTGACTTCTGTTTAAAGAAAAACTAATACGACAAGGGGAAACATGTTTTCTTCAAGAATTTTGTAATTCTCTGTGTCCGAAGCCCTCTCTTACCTTAGTTATTAATAGGGCTCGGAAGTTGAGGAAAAATCTGTTTTTCCTCGAGTGTCCGAAGATGAGGCCCAACATAATATAAATGTTCATTCTGGGTCATTCTAGGCCAGAGAGTGGTGGGTTTTTTATTTGTTCTTTTATGCCTTTTTGACATTTTTTTGGCTTATTGGTCCTTTTTAGCCGTTTGAGGTCTTAACGATATTTTCTGCAACTTCATCTTCCTTCGACTACATTTTTACTACTCATTCTCATCTGGGTTGCCGGCTCGAACCCAGCGTCCTCTGAATGCAAGCATACATGTACACAGCTCGTATTGTGTAATCATCTCGCTCGGTATTATTATTATTATTATTATTCTCTAGTAAACACATGCATTTGAACCATATCTGAAAAAGTGGGAATGGAATGAAAACTGAAACTAGTGCTAAAAACAGATGCATCAAATTATGTGCAAGATACGTGAAATATTGAAAGGAGAAAATTTCTATGTGTGTGTTTTTGCTTCACGTATGAAGCCTTAACATCCGTTGGTGTGGAGATAAGTTTCTCGATATTTCGCAACTTGCTGTCTGAAACCCGGCGATACTTTACACCTAAGAACCTGCAAATGATCATTGTGATATACTGCAAAGCCAACTGAGGTAAGGTTTCCGAATTCCGATTTCTGTAACCCTACTGTGGTTAAGCCAAACGTGATTCCTGTTATACTAATTTCCTTCTCCAGGATGTCCACTGCGGGTACGCTGAATTCATTCTAGGTGGAAAAAATATTTCATTCTAAATTCGGCAAGTGCCTTTTAACAAACACGAAATTATATTTTAAATTATGTTAATCTAAAAATGTATAATGTCTGAAAGAAGCAGTATTTCACTCATATGCCATATTTTTGCATTGCATGTTGCATATCACCAGAATTTTGCATTTTTACAGATTATAAATTCCTTCATTAAATATATTATTAAAATTGAAATTATGAATGAATCTGGGTCGCATTTTTAAGTCCTTTTTGGCGGTTTTAGGTCCTATTTTATATTTTTAAGTCTAATTATATGTCTTTTTTGGCAATTTACAGGTCCTCAACTTTCAAGTCCTAGTTATTAACATAGGGCTGAAAATCACCTCCAGATGTATTTTCAAGCTGTATATAACAGCCGGTATAACATACCGCTTCCCTTTCGAATGCCGAACTCACAACGCGAACTCGCAGGCGCTTGTTAAGACAACCTGTTATATTCTAACTTGGCAATGACGAAACACATCCCAATTTACGCGGAACAACGGAGAGAGAGAACAGACTCGATATTTCCGGAGCACGGCCGGGCGCACATTGGGACGCAGGCGAAGCAGCTAAGGCAGCGGAGCGCGGAGCAGAGTTTTGCAATCCACGCAGTTCATTGCATCATGGCACGTTGAGAGGCAGGACAGGACACTTCAGCACTTACTTCCGCCTTCTCCACGCAGTGTTCGGAACACAGTTTCCTGTGTCCGTGTCATGCAGTTTGTTGGGAAATTGAGGAGAAAATTACCACAGCCGTTCGGTCTCACCATGTTTTGTACTATGTGAGCCATGTGGACTACAATGCTCATTTTCATTTTCCGTTATGTATGTATGTATGTATGTATGTATGTATGTATGTATGTATGTATGTGCACGCATCGCGAGAAAATGGCTGAACAGAATGTAATGAAAATCGGTATGGAAATTCGGGGAATAGGGCACTACAGTCTAGGCTCTAAAGAATGTTGTTCACAATGGGTAAAATGTTAGTTTAGGGGAAGGTCTAAAATGTGATTATCAAATACAGTATCTATGTATCAATTGTGGCCCAAGTTCTCGCAACATTGGGTATTTCACGTCAAGATCCAATGTTGATTATGGAGAGCATCATCGCCGACTCCGTGGCCGGCAACCACCATCATGTTTATCTGAAGAAATAAGTAGGGAAAGTAATTTACTATTTCGTATGAAATATAAATGAAAATGTGTTCACAACAGGTGTCAGTGTTGACTTATTTTAGTTTACCGTGTCTTGTGGCAACTAGATGAAAATCTAGCTGTAGATTTGTAAACAAATGTTTTCTCCCTGTCCCTACCTCTGATTCTATGAATGAATATTACGCAACAAATTTAGAGAATACAATTCCCGATCATTTATGACATCACGAACGCTTGCAGAATAAGTCATTAAAGGAGCCCCTTTACAATGGATGATCCAGTATCACAGAATCTGAAGAAACCATGTTCTTTCTTTCTGAAAACTGACGAGGCACTGCGTGGTAATGTGCGCTCACATGTATTTCGCAGTTTCGTCAGCCCTACGCTGCCCTGCTTTACTCTGCTCTGCAGTGCGTCCAACTGCTTCTCAATGTGCGCTCGGCCTTAAATATCAGCCGAGTCAAAATCGGTTTCAAGAAATTGCCAAAAATAATGTTAATAGTTATTTTTTCTTTCTTGCCATATTGCAGATACGAAATGTAGGATAAACATTATCAAAAAACAAGGTTGTACACTTTTTAAATAAACAATTTTACTAAAATAGAAGTTCACTCCTACAAACAAATGGAACATCCAAAGTAAACTCTGAATAAGTTTTTTACTCGACTTATTCATCATAAATTTGAACTATTAAAGTAACTTTGTTTAGTAAAAACATAATTTTACGCCACAAAATGTATCTGTGTCTCTGTCATGTAAAGCAACTTGTAAAAAGAAGAAAAGAACGGAATCCATTACAGACTTGGACATTTGGGGTCTTCGTTATCAGAATAGCTACCGTCGTTATCAACGATTGAGACGTACGTTGGCTCTTCTCTGAAGAAACCGTTCGTCGTCTCTACTTTTGATCTCTTTGATATCTTTTGATATCACCTTAGATATTTTTCGCTTTTGTTTGCATTTACTTTCTTTTAGTTCAATGACTCTACAAGGGTATCTTTGAAGAGAGATCAACTAAACAGCGAGCCCGATCCACACCTTCTACTTATTGCTTTAGGAAGAAGTTTCGGTATTGGTATGATGTATTTTGGTGATATAGGAACAGTAGGCAAAGCTTCTGAGCTTGTCGATATCGACGGTTGCTATCTGTCATTGCAAAATGTTTACTTGTCAATGATGATGTTTGCTGACAACATACTTTGTTGATGACTGTTGCTGGCTCGTCGACGCGGAAGATTGTTGAGACAATACTTCCCTTTCTTCGGAGATCAAAAGTTGTTGGTGTTGAAAAAGGTCAGCATCAGTAACTGTGGTTCGAAGTGCAGAATTTCTGCTGCTGTAAAACCTTGTGTTGTTATATTCATATTGGCTACCCTTACATAAGTTTTACGAATAATTTGGCCCACTTGAAAAGCTGTAAGAGTTTGATAGGGATGTGGCGAGTTTTCAATTTCTTCAGCCTAATACTTATTGAAGGGTTTCATAAATGTTTTATTTAAGAGCTGCATGAGGTTTGAGAAGTGCGGTGGCAAACACACGAGAGTGTGCCCTCCAAAATCAAACCAATGGGATCATCTTCCGTTGCTCTAACGAACTTAAAGAAATGAGACTTCCAATGGGTTTGCGGACATTGGGAACATTAAATCAATTTGTATCCAGCCCGAGATTTGGAAACCTGCTATGCTCTCCAGTGGCGTGCCATCTAACCAGATCACTTGCTTCATTCTCTCCCGTGCTAAAACTCCCTGCACACTACATGGTGCAGACGTGCAAGTTATCACCGTCATAAGCCACCCGCTCTTCACTGATGAAAGATTGTGTATCTCTTTCAAACCTTTCAGGACTACAACCTAAACACCTGTCTCGTCAACATTAAACACTCTAGCCGCTGAATATTGTACTTTTCCCAGGTCTGGTTTGACTATATTAAAGAACTTGCCTATAATGCCTTTTGAAAAACATTGAATTCTTCCTAGAGATAATAATATATTTGCGGATTTTTAAAGCTAAAATTAGGGTGTCTTTTTTATCTTTCGAAAATGGATTGGTTCTATTATTTCTGACTGTCAGCTGGAAAGCCATTCGTTTCACACCCCTTGAAGTAAGTGCGTAGTAAGAACGCTCAATAATCACACAGTATCCTATAACTCGTCCCCCAATTCAAGAGACAGAATTGGCTTGCGTTCTTGGGGATATGTCCTGTAGATTTTGAATGTCTTGAAAAGGTTTCTTGACACAGTCTTTTAACATCGATCCCAGAACATTGTATGCTTTGGATGTTTTCGAAATTCCCTTCTCTTTGTTTTTTCTTTTTTACAGCTTCTTCCTTTTTTACTTTATTTCATTGATTACGCTGTGACATCTGTGAAAATAAAAATCCTGTTTCAAATCAATGTTCCAAATATCGCATAGTAGGCGATATTAGGAACAACTAGTGGGAGGTATTTGGAACATTCTCTTGCAATATGGTGTACACTACGGACGGAATCGGCTACACAAACGTTGGTATCAAAAGAATGCTTATTTCTTACACTACTAGCCGTGTTAAGGCGATCCCGATCTATCTCGAATCTATCATGATACATAAATACGATCTATGTTAATATGACTTTGAGTAGTTTAATAACCCAGCAGGCCGACGCTTTTTTTGAAAATTCACAAAATAACAATGAAACGAAACAACCTCCTGAAGCGTGCACAGTCAACTACCTTGATGAAGAGTTGCATAGTGCGCGCACAGGCTGCGCGCCTGCAGCACCAACCAAAGCTAGGCTTCGATAGGTCATATTAGGAATATCGGCGATATTTGTGCCACCTGCCTTACCTCAGCAGCTTACATACTATCACAGCAGAGAGCAAAACCAAGAGACAGATGCAAACATTTTACAGCCATCAAGACATAGCTACAGAACAGAGGTGCTCACGCTGGGCATTTCGTCCCGCGGGCACACATTGTAAGCGGGCGGGCAGGCAGGCGATGAGCGTAAACTTATCAGTGACGTGGTTAGGTCGCAGGCCGCGAAGGTTGGGAGAAGTCTCCCAGTCCCCCTCGATCACTGCGGCGATACCCGAGTTTGAAATGGAGGCCGAAAATGACGGAAGAAAGAGGGCAGAAATCCACGTCATTTTCAATTAACGTTGTAAGAAATAAGTTATTTATGTTCATTGAAGTTTATGTATTTTGACCGGATACAATAAAGTGTAATGTACGTAATGAATTACAATGATCACTATTATATTTTTAGAGGTGCTTTAGGAACATTTCTAATATAATATGGAATTAAAGTGGATAAGTTGTGGCTTATGGTGGCTTGGGTTTAAATTATCTGATAAAATCACCAACAATCCAACCATGCTTACCAAGAATAACGTCAGTTAGGTTATTTATTTGAAGACATTTTGTATATCTATTTGGCAGATGCATTTACATTGTTGAATTATGTAAATATATTAAGTTTTGCTGAATGAATAACAAGAATTTTACTTTTTAAATGGAAATACTGTCGTTCCCATTCAAGAAATTGTAAATCGTAGCTTGTACGCTTTACCCGGTACCTTTGTAAATTGTAACACAACAATTGTAACGTCTAAGTTTTCCTTGAATCTATTAATATAAGTAAATAAAACTGACTGTTTATATCGAGCGCAGTATAAATCAGACAAGACTATCTTAAAAAGATCGGTTTTCTTGCGATTACTGTATAGCGGGAATTTTCAAATACTGTACCCCAATCAGCATTTCTCTGAGTAGTGGAGGAGAGCTTCATAATCACAATCGATCGTCACTGCCCGCTTCCCTCCAAAGTGTGTTCCCTCTCTCGCTTCACTGTGACGTATGCTTGCTACGTAAGCTGCCCGCATTTACGTCAGGTTAGCCCGACCGCACTGGGCTAGCTTCAACGGATGCCTAGATGAGAACCTCTACTATAGAATTATGTGGCTTAGCAAGTAAATTATTTTTCTTCTAAAATGTCCTGATGTTGCATTTGTTTCTTAGTTTCAAGTGTATGAGTCCACACAGTACCTAGTGAGAAATATATTCCTTTATGTGAATCTATTGCACCACCAATTTTTCCGCCAACCAAAAATATGTGTGCGTCCTGGAAGTTCGGCGTGCCTCTTTAGTGAGGTGAGGAGCTGGTTGGGTGTTTATTAATTGAAATTCCTGGCAGAGCATCGTCTTCAAACACATCACAAGAGCTGCCTGGGGCAGTTTGCATGACTTGGTTGGGGTCAGACGTCTTCTTACCCTTCTCATGCAAGAAGGGATGAATATTGTTTCGGGTCGCTAGACCACACCCACGTTAATTTCATAAATTTAAAGATAAATTATTACAATGAAACATATTCGCTGGCATATTTGTGTGATTATATCGGTGGTTTCCAGCCACCTTTCTTGGCCAGCTGAGTAGCGCATTTGATATTCGCTGTCTACGCTGAAGTTTCCGAGTTTGAATCCCGACACAATCGCCTAATATTTATAATTTCTTAAATACGAGAAGCCCTTCTCAGCTGATTTACTTCCACATTAAGGAAGACCTTTTCAAGTCACAGTTAGGACAC